>NC_134784.1:83101044-83108544 GCF_046742065.1 Oratosquilla oratoria | reverse complement strand
ATCTTTAAAGGGGTTAGGGACGCTGGGAATGAGAAGAAGAGCTGGAGAAGGAGAATGGTTGATGAGGGGAAGGATGAAGAGAATTTTTTTTTGAAAAAGTAATGGAGAAAAGGATAAAGAAACTCGTGTTGCTCGCTGACTGAAAGAACTGGGAGTGAAAGGGAGTTGATTCAAGGGGAGTGTGATGAGGAGGAAGGAAAGTGATGAGGTGTTGGTGTTTTAGGTTAAGATTCTTTGAAGAGGAAGATTGTAGAGGAGGCAGCAGGTGCGTGATATGGTGCCATTCAATCATTCACTTATTCAGACAATAGGGATAGATGCCGTGACAACACACAGATCCACTCATCCTTATCTCTGGAAAATACACTTATCAAGCTCCCAGGTATGATTCCGATTCATCCCTACCGTTTTCGGGGAGATATTATTGAAATGACGCAGCTAGACATAGATAAGTTGCAAATTGTAAATTTATTATGTAAGATAGATCAGGAAAGATAGAAGTAAGTGTATATATTTCTTTTGTGATGAAGTGGAAGCGTACGTGATGGCGTTTGTTGGATTTGAAAAAGTATATTATTAGAAAAGAGTGTGTATTTAGTGATCTTTAAGATGGATATTTTTTTTTTTTTTTTTTTTTACGCAATAGCGTCATACAGTGGGGGGGAGGTTTTCATAATGAACGTAGGAAAGCAACTGGGATAGATGAAGAAAAAGAAGAAGAAAGGAATAGAAAATAATAATAATAAGAAGAAGAGAAAAATAGGTAGAAGGAAAAGGAAAAGCAGATAGAGGTGGTTGTGAGGGGGAGGGAGAGTGGGTGATGATAGGTGACGCTACTCACGTTTGTTGGAGAAAGAGAAATTGTTTTGGGTTGTAATTGGTGAGGAGAATTCGGAAAATTATGAAAGACATTGGGAACGCGTGGTAAGGCGTCACAAAGAAATTTTCCAAGTGATCTCTTTTGATATCCACCCTTGCGGTGCAATTGGTAGCACACTAGGATCGAGCTAATCAAGTGTCACGTGGCCTGGGGTTCGAATCCCGTAGGCAGAGCTATTTAATCAAATTGCAGAAAAGAATGTATAAACATAGATTCGTGGCGTGGGAGGAGGTATTAGTGTGTATTGGAGAATAATCGTAGAATATAAATCATTAGAGGAAAGAGCTTTCTTATGTTATGTTCAAAGAGTAAAGGAAGAGATGGGTTTTGTAGAAAATGGAGAATCTGTAAATAAGTATGATGTGGAATTTACTTGCCACGTGGTGCTAAAATATTCTTGAAGTAAAGATCCAATGATGTACACGTATATATCTCTGAGTTAAAAAGAATCCCAGATTCAGAACTCGAGTACCAGCCTACAGGGCATAAACCTCACTGGAGTAGGTGAAGGTCTTGGGAGAACAAGTTGGTTCGTAGAATTGCTTATTTCTTTCATGGATCCGTTTACCCAGTGTCTACATACTCCTTCATTATAAAGAATAGACAAACGAATAGATAGATAAACATATAGATTAATAGATAGATAGATAAACAAATAGATAACTTTATAAAAGATAAGATATCTAATTGAACAAGTGAATAAATCAATAAGTGTAAATAGATGAATTACTAGATAATACATGAAATTTGATTGTAAAGTTATAAAATATTAATAAATAAATAAATAACAGCTAATAAAAGAAATTGATTAACAGTTGAAACGAATGGACCTACATATAAATTAAATTGACTAAGTCAATTACGATAAGATATTTATAAATAAATATAAAACTTAGAAAATACATGAGTGAAACATAAAGATACAATAAATAAGTATAGATAAAAAAAACAATGACGAAAAAATAGAGAAGAAACGTGGAAGAAAAAAAAAATGCCGAAGCTGCAGAAAACTGAAAGAGAGCTTGTTTACCTTGTCAAAATTCCCGTCTGCATTGTTTTAAAAGAGAACTAGACTTAGGTGTAATACGCACGCAAGCACGACAACAGAAAAAAAAATGTTTCCAAAAAGAAATAAGTGTTTTCATTTTTTGTTTCTGTGTATTTTCATATTTCTCTCTCTTTCCTATCTATTTTCAATTCATGATTAAAGTTGTTCGGTAGATATGTGCCTG
The DNA here is from genome assembly GCF_046742065.1 of Oratosquilla oratoria. Classification (NCBI taxonomy): domain Eukaryota; kingdom Metazoa; phylum Arthropoda; class Malacostraca; order Stomatopoda; family Squillidae; genus Oratosquilla; species Oratosquilla oratoria. The sequence continues at coordinate 83,106,432 of NC_134784.1, read as the reverse complement.
GATTTGTGATTATGGATGGTTATATATTTATTTTAACTTATCTTTCAAATTGCCCATTGGTTTTACCACTACCATAATTTTTTCATGCACGTTCTATTTTAATTTGAAAATTATCTTTAACTCGAATTCTAACTTTACCCTAATCTCAGCCTCTATTTTTAGTTATTACTTTAATATTGTGTTTGATTTTATCTTTGAATATAACACACTGCAGTAACCTACTTGCTGTGCCCGAAGCTACAGACAGTTCCAACACCTAACACCATCTACTATCATTCCCAGTAGTGAGCAACCGCACTCTAACTTTACCCTAATCTCTGCCTCTATTTTTACTTATGACTTTAATATTGCGTTTAGTTTCACCTTTGAATAGAACACATTGTAGTAACCTACTTGCTCTGCCTGAAGCTACAGACATTTCCAACACCTAACATTATCTACTATCATTCCTATCTCCATTTATCATCATTTTGAACAGCAGTGAACAACCGCACTTGAGGCACTATCACCATTTCTACCATTATTTCCATTTTACCATTGGGGTATATATGTCACTACGACCATTATTCCATTTCATCCATTACCCTGTAGACCAGTGGTTCCGAAACTATCTTACTTGACGCCCCCTTTTTGCTTCCAGTAGACCCGCACGCCCCCACTTCCTCTTTGTTCATGTGAAATGATTCTTGCATTTATTTTTTAGCATTGTTCAGGAAAACAGATTTCTGTTTGTATTAAATTTTGATAATGAAAGCCACTCAAACAAATAATAGTACATTCCAGAGACACTGTTCTAAGTGACTAAAAACGAAACATTTGGTTCAAAGGGAGCGAAAAGAAAAAGTTTGAACATTAGCAAGCTGTGGTTGGTATCGGTGACGTGTCCAAAACGTGTAAGGAGAACTAGCTTGATAGAAAACGGGTTGGAGTGACTGCTATACTTATACTTTGAATGTATGTAATGGGAGATATCTGTTTTTGAATGATTTTATTATTCTAGTTAAACAAATATTTTTGAGCAGATGACTTCACGCCCCCTTTGTATCCTCCTCACGCCTCCCTAGGGGGGCGCGCCCCCTAGTTTGGGAACCACTGCAGTGTAGACAGTGGTCCTCAAACTTTTTTTGGCCATACCCCAACTAATCATCTTCAAAATCCTGATAACTCCCCATGTGATGATATACAATTCTTATCACTTGAAAAATATACTCCCCTTCAGCTGAAAAAGCATAAAACCTTGGTTTAAAACAACTTCAAAAGAACAAGGCATCAATAGAAAATAAAAAACAAAACAAAAGAGAGTTCGTGTTTTTAAATGAATTGCCCACCTGAAAAACCGAATTGCACACGTTGAGAAGCACTGAGTGTATCCTTCGGGGTCCTAAAGTGGGAATGAAATCATGTCGTGTTTTGTAGGATGTAATTCTTGTGTCATCTAAATATATCCCACTGTTTAGTTAGTCGAATCTTTTATCTATTCTTTTATTTGTTAGTTTATTTTTTTACCTATTCATCTATTAATTTATTCATCTATTCTATTTATCTATTCGTTTATTTATGCATTAATTTATACATTAATTTATTGATCTATTTATGTATTTATTTATTGACTTCTATTTGTTTATTCGTTTACCTAACATTTATCATATTGTCTACTTTTTATTCATTAGTTTATTTGTATTTGTAACGTGGATATTATAGTAGATCCTCTTTGACACCATTTAGTCTTCCACCATGGACACTAATCCAGTGCCGTCCTCCCACCATCCAGCTCACTCACCCACCAAACTCGATCTTTCACCAATCCTGAAGGCCCTGTGGCCCATTAATCTTGGACCACTCCAGAGTTTGTCCAAGTTTAATTTGCTGTCCATCGCGGCCAGGAATCGCCAAATTTGTCGCCCTTTTTGACTTCATTCTTCGCCAAGAATGAAGTCTCCTGCCCATTCGACGGACGTCTTCATTGCTCTTCGGGTCTTGTCACTCCTGAAGGATCTTGGCATGCCTCGTTCTGGGTCCTCCGCTTCTAACAAAGCCACCACAGCACTTTCCTCCTCCTACACTTGCTCTTTCTCCTCCTCTTCCTACCCCTAATCTTCCATCTCCTCCTCCTCCTCCTACTTTTTCTCTTCCTGTTCCTACTCCTTCTTCTCTTCCTCCTCCTCTTCCTTCTCCTCCTTTTCCCTCCTCCTCCTCTGTCTCTTCCTCTTCATGCTTTTCCTCCTCCTCCTCCTCCTCCTCCTCCTCATGCTCAGTATCATACCCTTTCACCTACCACTCCTCCTCCTGGTTATCCTTCAGCTATTTCTCCTCCTACTCCTCCATTTAATCCTCCTCTTACTCCTCATAGACCATCAGCTCCTCTGTTCCTACTACTCCTACTTCTGCTCCTATTCCTATACTTTTTCTTTCTCCTTAACCTTCTCGTTCTATTCTTGTTCCTCTTCCTTCTCCTTTTCTTATCTGCTCCTCCTTCTCCTCTTCCTTCATTTCCACCTTCTCCTTTTTTTCTCTGCTCCTCTTTCTCCTCTTCCTTCGTTTTCACCTTCTCCTTTTCTTCTCTGCTCCTCCTTCTCCTTTTCCTTCATTTCCACCTTCTCCTTTTCTTCTCTGCTCTTCCTTCTCTTCCTTCATTTCCACCTTCTCCTTATCTTCTCTGCTCCTCCTTCTCCTCTTCCTTCATTTCCACCTTCTCCTTTTCTTCCCTGCTCCTTCTTCTCCACTTCCTTCATTTCCACCTTCTCCTTTTCTTCCCTGCTCCTCCTTCTCCACTTCCTTCATTTCCACCTTCTCCTTTTCTTCTCTGCTCCTCCTTCTCCTCTTCCTTCATTTCCACCTTCTCCTTTTCTTCTCTGCTCCTCTTTCTCCAGCTCTTCTAACTCCTATCTCAACTACTACCTATTCTACTCCTTGTCCCAATCTTTTTACTCCTCCTACAGTTCATATTCTACTCTTCCTACTACTTTTACTCCTCTTGCTCATAGTGTTACAAATATTTATGCTTTTTCTCTTCCCCCCACCCCCAGCTTCCTCATAGTCCACATCCTACTTCTATTTCGCCTCTTCCGCGCATTCCCTCATCCCACCATCCCTCTCTCGTATAAATGGTACCCTGCACAGTGTAAAACGATGTTTGAGTGAGTGCGTGTATGCGTGTGTATGCATGTGAATACAGACATAAACCGCCGTAGATGAAACCGCTACACAGAGGACACAGAATATCTTATATTACAGTGCCCCACACTAAGAGTCCCCAGGCAATAACACAATATATTTTCCCTGATTGACCTGTGATCCTGGCCGATGGCTGTTGCCGGTTACCTGAAGGCCGCAGGTCCTCTACATGAAAGACCAGAGGTAACGGATTGATTGAGAGCAACGAATTGATTGAGAAACTCACGAGTCTCTGATAATGTCGGTTCATTCCTTGAGTGCTTTAACATTATATTCTTCTTCAGGTCTCTCCATTATTTATGCATATTTTCACGTCTATAACGTATTACTTGATCTGTTTGTGTGTATGCTTTTGTCATTGGGTGATATACTCTACTCTTTCTACTCTTCTTACTCTACCTACTCCTCTTGTTATGACAATCTCTGCACTTACGCATATTTTCGTGTCGATGATACATCATTAAATGTGTTTTGTGGATATATTCATGTTGATAGGGGGTATGCTCACGTGTTATATTCCCCGGCTTCGCCGCATATTGCAGATCGAGTCTCTTTTCCCACATTATTATTGGCAGAATATTTGAGTAGTTTCGACATTAGTTGGGTCGCTCAGGGAATCCCGGCCCTGTGACATACATTATGAACACGCGTTATTTGCACTCTCGCCCATGCATATGCATATACATATATGCATGTTTATTGCATATTTGTGAGGAAATACTTGCAATCTTTTTCGCTATACGCTGCAGCGAGATGACTAGGTGTGACTGTTGTATCCATTATCCATACTTCTAACGTGTGTTAGGCTCGGGACGCCATGGAGATGAATAAAATTGCTTAGCAGTAGTCATTAGGTGGAAAGAGTATCAGACATGTGACCTTGGTGAAGTAGAGAGAGAGAGAGAGAGAGAGAGAGAGAGAGAGAGAGAGAGAGAGAGAGAGAGAGAGAGAGAGAGAGAGAGAGAGAGAGAGAGAGAGAGAGAGAGAGAGAGAGAGGGAGAGAGAGAGAGGGAGGGAGAGAGAGAGAGAGGGAGAGAGAGAGAGAGAGAGAGAGAGAGAGAGAGAGAGAGAGAGAGAGAGAGAGAGAGAGAGAGAGAGAGAGAGAGAGAGAGAGAGAGAGAGAGAGAGAGGGAGAGAAAGAGAGAGGGAGATCGATATATATATATATATAGATATTTATATAGATATATATATATAGATATATATATAGAGAGAGAGAGAGAGAGAGAAATTGTAGCGTATTCTATAACTGTAAGAAAAAGAAAGTTTTTTTTTTCCAGGCGGTAAAAGGTGTTCTGATTAGGGATTTTTTTTTTTTTTTTTTTTTTTTTAGGCAGTAAAGGGTTACCTGACTCTTGATGCTTCGATGCCATATGTAATTATGACCACACTGAGGTCATTGCTGTCTTTTCTTGTCTTTTCTTATATTAACAAAGTTGTTTCAGTGTCTCTATTAAACGCACGTTATGATACGATCTATAAATTAAAACATTATTTGGTGTTGAAAATTTATTATGAATAGAATAAGTTAAATAGATAAATGAATGATTTAATGAAATAAAAAGATATACGATGTATAGATTGATGAAGTGAAAATTGTCAAATGAATATGTAAATAAATAGATAAATAAATAGAAAAAATATATAAAACAGAAATAGACAAATAAACAAAATTGAAACAGAAAACAAACAAGACAATAATAATAACGTTAAACATGACGAAAAATTTCAAGTTTGTCATCGGAGTGGAAGGGTTGGGCCTCAGTGCCTGGCTTCCGTTTGGCATTCGGTGCCAATATATTTTCTACTCCGATGTTGTCAATTCCTTTTAAAACGTTGGAGGCTTTTACCATGTCCCTCCTGACACTGCCGCTGTGCAAGAGAAAATATACTCAAACATTTTAGAGGTTTTCGTTTCATTTGTTTCTTATGTCTGGTTTCAGTTTAGTGTCTCGTCGATTCGCATTTTATGATTTGGTACGCGTTCCCCTGTCTGTCTGTCTGTCTGTCTGTCTGTCTGTCTGTCTGTCTGTCTGTCTGTCTGTCTGTCTGTCTGTCTGTCTGTCTGTCTGTCTGTCTGTCTGTCTGTCTGTCTGTCTGTCTCTCTGTCTGTCTATCTGTATGTCTGTCTGTCTGTCTGTCTGTCTGTCTGTCTGTCTATGTGTCTGTCTGTCTGTCTGTCTGTCTGTCTGTCTGTCTGTCTGTCTGTCTGTC
>NC_134784.1:83083544-83086044 GCF_046742065.1 Oratosquilla oratoria | reverse complement strand
ACCCCTGTTCTCCACTCACCTCCTCATTTCTCACTCTGTCTAGTCTAGTAACCCATATCATACTTCTCAGGCATTTCATCTCAAACATATTCAAACTTCTTCTCTCTTCCTCTCTTATGTTTCATGTTTCTGTCCCATTCAGTGCTGTCGTCAAAATCACTCCTTCATACAATCTCTTCTTAGCATCTATTCCTAAATGTCTATTTCCCATTATACTTTTTAATCCACCAATACATTTACTTGCTTCTCTCAATCCACATTCTACCTTTACACCCACTCCTTCTTTTCCTGCCACATTCGCACCCAAGCATCTAAAACTATCCACTTCCTCCAGTCTCCCATAATAATCACTTCCAGCCTGCTGCCACTCTCTTCCCTTGTACATCTCATCAACTTAATTTTATCCATATTTATCTTCTATTTCCTTCTTTCACACACTTCCCAAACTCTGTCACTAACTTCTTCAATCCTCCTCTAAACGATTTGAGTGGAGAAATACAGCTGAGTTTTCTTAGCCGTATTTTAATGAATTTTTATGTTCTTTCAAATCACAGAATAGATTGGAAGAATGCACCTAAAGTATATAAATCACATTGTAGTTATAAAAGAAATATTATTGAGTCCTCATTAAAAAAAGAAAACAGTTCCCAAATTACAACACTTCTACAGGTCAATGGTCACCAGATTCCATTACTAGTTTAGCAGTTGATCAATTCATCTCCAGAGGACGAAACGTCCGACCCCACTCAGGGAACGTGACTTGAGGCTTACCTAGTTCTCCTTTTGTAGCTTTCTCCTCTGAGTATATGTTCTTGTCTATGTACCCAATAATTGTAACTGTTGAAGAGGACCACAGCTAGTGGTCGAAATATGCGGTTTGCTCTGTATCTCAAAAATGGGTTCAAGTTTTATTTTACTCATGTGTTACGACATCTACGTTACTTGATATGTATATATATGTATATATATATATATTATATATATTATATATCTATGTGTGTATGTATACACACACACACACACACACACACACACACACAAATATATATATATATATATATATATATATATATATATATATATATATATACATATATATATATATATATATACATATATATATATATATATGTATGTATACATATATGTATATAATATATATATATATATATACATACATATATATATATATCATATATATATAAATATATATATATATGTATATAATACTCTGAGGAATACTGTGTTTATAAGATTAGTCGTTGGAACTGTATATGAGTGCCTATTGTCTTTATCCTCTTAGGAGTCATGGTGCTGAATAAAATCGGCTGGTGGCAGCTAAAATAAGAAGAAATATTTAATCTGGCACGAAAAGTGTTGACATGAGTGTCAGTGACAACTGAGGTGGATATAAACCCTCCACTCCTTGGAGACAAGACCTGTGGGTTTTTTAAACCCCTGTAGGCGGTGCAGAGTGGGACTTTGTCACTCGATCCACATGAATACATTGGTGACCCTAATGGTATTTACCTCCTTTTTTCTCCCGTGGATCTATGAGTTCAAATTGCAAGAAAGTAAAGCTATAGATTACTTTTATAAATTCCTAGAAAAGTAAGAAAGCAAAATCGTCTCGGGTGAAGATAACTCGAAATCACCACGACGGAGGATTGGCTGGTTGGCTATTGCGGATTCGGAAGAGCCGTCACTGCTCTGTTTGTCCTCGATCACCGATTGAGCGGGCCACGTCGGATTATACTCTATTGACTCAACGTCACTGTCACCCTCCACCCTACTCTTCACATCGTCTTTCCTCGCGCAGTTTTCAACTTAAGTCCTACTCCCCCTCCCTCTCTCTCTCTCTCTCTCTCTCTCTCTCTCTCTCTCTCTCTCTCTCTCTCTCTCTCTCTCTCTGTCCCTCTTACTGTGTGTGTGTGTATCTGTGTGTGTGTGTATGTGTGTGTGTGTGTGTGTGTGTGTGTGTGTGTGTGTGTGTGTGTGTGTGTGTGTGTGTGTGTGTGTGTGTGTGTGTGTGTGTGTGTGTGTGTGTGTGTGTGTGTGTGTGTGTGTGTGTGTGTGTGTGTGTGTGTGTGTGTGTGCGGGTGTATGTTTGTGTGTGTGTCACAATCTCTCTGTCTCTATTTCAATACTAAAAACATCCTACTTCACATGAAAATATACGAAAATGTTTGACACTTTATTTATAATTTTTCTTTTGTTTTTCTTTTTTCTTACGAAATCTTATCATCGTTTCTGTATTATATTTCATTTAGAGGAAACAGCTCTTTTATTCTTGAAAACGTTAATTTACCGAAGAGGTAAGCATACGTGAGTCTGGTCCGTATGGGTGTCACTGAAATCTTCTGTTATTCAGATTCATCTCCGAGCATGATCACTGGAACCTGGTTACAATTGATTCCTCTCCATACACCTTTTTTTCACATTTTCCCCTTTTTAAATTGAAATTCGATTTCCTTTACATTCATGCACCTTCCATTTCTCT
>NC_134784.1:83076044-83081044 GCF_046742065.1 Oratosquilla oratoria | reverse complement strand
TGGTTTGAGTGATCATTTGCCACTCCGCACAGTTTTGTATCATCAGCAAATTTGGAAACAGTAGATTTTAGTCCATGGTCTATATCATTTATATATACTATGAATAGAAGTGGCCCAACAACGGAACCCTGAGGAACTCCACTTGCAACACTTTTCAATCCAGAAGTTTTTCCATTTAAAACAACTCTCTGTTTTCGACCTTTCAACCAATTACTAGTCCAACCTAATAGGCTACCACTTATTCCATGCAAAGCTAGTTTAGTAAGTAGTCTTTCGTGTGGGACGGTATCAAAAGCTTTTGCAAAGTCTAGATATATCAAATCTATATTGTTTCTTTTGTCATAATTCGAGATAACTGTGTTGTAGAATTCGAGTAAGTTAGTCACGCAAGAACGTTTCCGTCTGAAACCATGCTGGCTATCATTTATCAAACGGTTACTTTCTAAATGATATTCGATAACATCTCTGATGATAGTTTCCATTATTTTTCCTACGATTGAAGTCAAACTTATAGGCCTATAGTTATTTGGTTTCTTTTTGTCACCTTTTTTGAATATGGGAGTAACGTTAGCTAGCTTCCATTCTCTTGGGACATCTCCGGATATGATGGATTTCTTGAAAATAATTTCTAATGGAACAACAATCTCATTTTTCATTTCCTTTAAGATTCTTGGATGCCAACCGTCAGGCCCTGGTGTTTTATTAACTTTGAGTTTGTCTATACACCTTTTAATTTTTTCTTTTGTTATATTTACCGTAGTGAGTAAGTTTACCCCAGACTTTTCACAGGTTTCAGTTTGGAATTCACTTTGGGGTGTTTCGTTTACGAATACCGAGCTAAAATAATTGTTTAAGATATTACACATTCCTTCATTTGAATATTCAAGTTGACCGTCAGCAGATAATAGTGGACCAATATGATTCCTAACATCCTTTTTATCTCTAATGTAACTACAGAATTCTTTGGGATTCTCTTTGGATTTGTCAGCAATGTTCATTTCGTATTGTCGTTTTCTTTTTCTTATTGTCTTTTTTAAATCTCTCTGTATTGATACATAACTTTCATAGTCATTAGATGCACCTGAGCACTTATATTTCTTATAAGCCTGTCTCTTTTTAGCAATACATTTTTCAGTTTCTTTGTCGAGCCACTTTGGGCGAGCCTGATTTGGGGGACGTCTGTCCTTAAAAGGAATGTAAGTTTGAATCATCTTAGTGAGCGTTTTTGAAATATTTCCCACATCTGATCTACAGGCCTTTCGTTTAATTTTGCCTCCCAATCTGTAAGCTGAAGCTCCTGACGTAGTCCTATGAACTGAGCTTTACTGAAATCGGGTATTTTAGAAGCACAAGTATCTATTCTAAAATTGTTTAGGAGTTTGAATCTGACTAAGTTGTGATCGCTATTTGCAACAGATTCACCGACTTCTACATCAGTTACCATGCTTTCGCGGCTAGTGATCAATAAATCGAGTAAGTTTCCATATCTTGTGGGCTCTTTTACATGCTGAATTAAGTAATTGTCACCAAGAAAATCAATTAAGCGACTACCTATATGGCCATGTTCAAGGGTCATCCAATCAATGTCAGTAAAATTAAAATCACCCATTATCAACAAATCCCGGTTGCAGAAACTAGACAGTTCTTGAAATAACAGTTTGTCGTCTGCTAATGATAATGTCTTTGGCCTATATATTACACCTATATTCATTTTTTGTCCATTTGTTTGGGTTAACTCAACCCACAAACTGTCATATGCATCCTGTTTCACTTTCTCTAAAACACAAGCATGAACATTGTTTTTAACGTACAATAGAACACCCCCACCTTTCTTGTGGTTTCTATCCTGATGAAAGTGTTTAAATCCCGCAATATTAGATTCAGCTTATGAATTCAAGCCAGCGATGGAAAAGTATCAGAGGGTAGGGAGTTCCAGAGCCTCGCAGTGAAAGAAAAGACCGGATGGGGGCTCTCTGGCTGACTCTTCCTCTTCCTCTTCTCCCTCTTCCTCCTCCTCCTCTTCCTCCTCTCCTTTCCCAGTTCCCCTTTGTTCTCTTTTCCTTCCTTGTCGATCAATTGCTGAGAAACATTCGATAACAGACTCGTCCTCCTTATAGTTTTGTATCCTCTCCCCTTCTCCTCCTCCTTCCCATCTTCCTCTTCTTTATCGTCCTCCTCCTCCTCCTACTCCTGTTGATCTCCCTGCTCCTCCTTCTACTCCTCCTCCTCGGCCTTCTCCTCCTATTCTATCTCCTTTAACTCTACATCCTCCTTCTCCTCCTCCTTCCCTTCTTCCTCTTTTTCTCCTTCTACTTCCCCTCTTCCTCGACTTTCTCATTCTCCTCCTCCTACTCCTCCTATTCCTCCTCCTCTACCTTTTCCTCCTGTTCCACTTCCTTTTATTTTACATCCTCTTCTTCCTCCTCCTCCTCCTCTTCTTTCTCCTCCTCCTCCTTTTCCTCCTCCTCCTCCTTTTCCTCCTTCTCTTTTATCCTCCTTCCTACCCTCTTCTTCTTCTATCTCTTTCTTCTCCCCTCTCATTTGTTCTGCTCCTCCTTCCTCTCCTCCTCAGCCTTCTCTTCCTATTCCATTTCTTTTTATTTCACATCCTTCTCCTCCTCTTCCCTTCTCTTTTTTCTTCCATGCCCCATTCTGACTATCTTCTTAGCCCTCTAGTCCTCTTATTCCTACTTCCTCCTTCTGCCCTCTTTTCTTATTTCTAACTCCATAGCTTCCCTCGTTCATATTTCCGTTATCCATGTTTTCCTCTTTTCTATCTTCCTTCACACTGCACTATAGTCCCGCAAGAAGATATAGTCTCTCTTACATTTCGACAAACCCACACACACCTCCTCACCCTCCTCTCTTCACCCACACTCTTTCCCTCACATCCTTCCTCCTTCACACCTTTCTTCCTCCACACCCGTCTACCCCCACACTTTTACCCTCACACTCTTCCACTCCCACACTCTTCCACTCCCACTCCCTTCCTCTCCACACTCTTCCACCCAAAAACACTTCCACCCCAAAACACTTCCACTCCAAAATCCTCCCACCCCCACACCCCTTCACCCCCACACCCTCCCACCCTCAACCTTCCAACCTCATACTCTTCCACCCCCACACCTTTCCACCTCCACACTTTTCCACCCCCATACCTCTCCACCCCTACACTTTCCCACCCCTATCGTCTTCTACCCCCACACCCTTCCACCACTACATCCTTCCACCCCCACACTTTTCCATCCCCACCCCATTCTACCCCCACACCCTTCTACCCCTATACCATTCCACCCCCACACCCCTACACCCTTCCACCCCCACACCCCTCCACCTCAGCATCCTTTCACCTAATACATTTCCACTCCCACATCCTTCCACCCTCACACCTCTCCACCCCCACACCCTTCCACACTAACTTCCTTTTATCCTCACTCTCTTCCTCCTCCCCAAAATATTCTTCCTCCTCATCCTTCTTCCACTACATCCGTCCTCCTCCTCATCCTACTTTCACCATACCCTTCCTCCTCCACACCCTCCACCATTAATAGTCCTCCTCCTCCACTCCTCCACATCGTCACTCTTCCACCTCCGTATATTAAATACCTCCATACATTTCCTCTTTATGCCCTTCATCACTCATAGTCTTCGTTCTCCAAAGTGTCTCTCCTTCACATTCACTTCACCACAACCTCCATCTTCTTCTCTTTTCGTAGGCCATATCCTCCATATGCATCCACCTCCACACCCACCCTCCTCATCACCCACCCTCCTCCCCATCCTTCATCACCCATAGTCATCGCGTTCCATATTTTCCATCCAATATCATTTTTAGTCTCCACTGCCTTCATACTCCACACCCTAGTCTTCCATTCCAGCCACTCCGTATGACATAACCTCTTCGTTTTCCCTCCCCTTCCTCCCCCTCCTCCCCCTTCTCGGTTGTCGTAGCGTGTCTCCACTTTTTCCCCCTCTCCCCCTCCCTTTCCCCCTCTTTTCTGATTCCCCTCCCCCGTGCCCCTGTGCCCCTATTTCCTCTTTCTTTATCCGCCTGTCCTTCATGCTCATGTTCGGTATTTATCTTTATCTGTCTTGTTTCCTGTTTCCCCCCTCTATTCCCTTTCGCTTGCCAAAGCCCTATGACGTTTCCCACTTTTTTTTTCTTTTACTCCTTTTTCTTTTCCTTTTTCTTTTTTCTTTCCACCAAAAGCCGAATGCGTGTAGACTGCCTAAATAATAGTAAGAAAGTATTTCTTCATTCTATTCTATCTTTTTTTTTATCAAAGTATTCTTCTCTTTATATCAATATAAACAATGAGAGCACTTAAACATCTTGTCTTAACCCTTTCTTTACATTCTAGCTGTTACCAAGCGTAAAACCAAGATCGATTAACTCATTTTCGCGTATTCCAGCTTCCGTTAGGATAGACAAGTTCTGTTCTCGATTAAGACGGGAAGGATATTGTAAAAACCAAATTCTGAGGCCAGAATATAAACATCCTCAAGTCCCCAGATTTGGTGAATCAAGTTCAGAAAGCAGTTACGGGAGGGTAGAGGAATGGAGTTGTAATAGGTTGTGCAAGCATTGTTTATTATTACTTTTTATTTATTTATTTACGTATCCTTTTATCTAATTTAGTTTTGGAGGTGGAGTGCAGAAGTGCAAATATAATGACTTGATTTGCACGCACAATTTACACCGAATTCATTGACACCTGCTCTACGAAATTATAAAGTAGAATAAAATAAATAAATAAATAAATAAAGGTGTAAATCTCTTTTACTTTGTTAATTATTTATTTATTTATTTATTTATTTATTTATTTATTTATTTATTTATTATTTATTTATTTATTTATTTATTTATTTATTTATTTATTTATTTATTTATTTATCTATTTACATATTTATTTATTTATTTATTTATTTATTTATTTATTTATTTATTTATTTATTTATTTATTTATTTATTTATTTATTTATTTATTTATTTATTTATT
>NC_134784.1:83048544-83051044 GCF_046742065.1 Oratosquilla oratoria | reverse complement strand
ATATATATATATATATATATATATATATATATGTGTGTAAATATATATATGTAAATGTATATATATATATATGTGTGTAAATATATATATGTAAATATATATATATATATATATGTATATACATATGTACGTACATGTATATATATATATATATATATATATACATATATATATATGTATATATATATATACGTATACATGTACATATATATATATATATTGAGGTGTGAAGACAGAATGAGTGGTAGGGTGGTGAGTTTAAACGCCAAGAATCCGTTGAAGTTTTATTTCTGACGTTCCGTCCAACTAGGAAGAAGTCCTAGTTGGACGAAACGTCAGAAATAAAACTTCAACGGATTCTTGGCGTTTAAACTCACCACCCTACCACTCATATATATATATGTATATATATATACGTATACATGTACATATATATATATATATATACATTGTATCCTATGCACACATAGACTACTCTTTCTTTGAATAAGAGCTTCCGGTAATGTCCAGACCAATTCTCCTGCATATGGTTTCAGACACTTGTTTCTTTCCAGGCTTCAGAGTTTTTAGAACATGGCTTTTCTCTGGAAATGAAACGTTTTTCTTTTCAGGTCACTGAGTCCCATGGGAGTGCTACAGGCCCACAGCATTTCATAGTCCACCATGTGAACAAATCCAGTTAACACGTGTTCATATATTTCGACATTTTTTTCAAATCTGTCGGATAAACTTTTGATAAAGAAATGCAGTGACACCGTGTTTGAATCTTTCTTTATTTCTTTTTTCGTTCGTTTAATTATGATTTTATTTACCATATCACTGTATTTGCAATTGGTTTACTAATATGAATATAATACAATTTATTCATTACATGGAAAAGTCTGATATAGCGAAATTAATTTTTAACAATCTGTCAGATAAACTAGTGAGAAAAATACTCTGATACCATGCTTGAATTTTTTCTTTATTTATTTTTTCATTCGTTTATCACAATATAGATGTATTTTCCATTGACTTACTAATGTAGATATAATTTTGTATATTCCTGAGATGGCAAAGTCTGATAAAGATATTGAAATTAATGTATCAAACCGGACAAAATTATATGTGGGTGGTTAAACAGAGGTGTCACATCGCTATGATTGTTCAGTAATATCTCATTCTCACAATATATGGAATTAGTTGGAGAGTAAAGAAAGAATTTGGAAATCAAAGAGAAATGAACCTTTGGGGAAGGTAGAATGTGGAGTAAAACACAAATTGGAAAGTAACTTTTCATTGGGATCAAGGAGTAAGAGGAGAAGGGAAGGAGGAGAAGGTACTGAATGTGGAGATAGAGGAAGAGAAAGAGAAGGGAGAGGAGGAGGAGGAGGAGGAGGAGGAGGAGGAGGAGGAGGAGGAGGAGGAGGAGGAGGAGGAGGAGGAGGAGGAGGAGGAGGAGGAGGAGGATGGAAAAAAGAAGGGAAAGAGGAACACGGGGGAAAGTGGTGAAGGGTTATAGGAGGAGTAAAAGGATTTGGAGAAGGAGCAGGAGGTTGAGGAAGAAGAAGAGGTGAAGAGGAAGGAGGAAGGAGGAAGGGGGGAGGATGCGGAAGGGGAGTAGAATCATATTGTGTGTGTGTGTATTTACTTAATTGTAGTATACAAGTAAAGAAGCAACGTTCATAAGGTCCTGTTCCTTACTTTCTAATGTATCATCCATACTTTCATATTAATGTCTAGTTCCAACATGGTCTTTATCATATTTTCCAACAATCATACATATACATAAATTCATACACTGTCCCAGTTTGTGTGCGTAGGTACATGCATGTGCACGCGCACGCCTTTGTGTGTGTGTGTACCAATGTAAAAGTTAGAGAGTAATCTTGCTTTTACCTTCGCCATTTATGAATTTGATTTCGCGGCCAAAGGTCAGGAGAGGTCAGGCTGCTTTTGCTCCTTCGCCTCTTCTGTACCTAAGTTGGGTTCTCTCTCTCTAACCTTTTTACCCCTTTTGGTGTGGCCAGGATGTCTTATTTGAATAAAATCACTAGGTCATAGGTACAGTAGATGAATTGATAGACATGGATTCGATTCATATGGGAGTTGAATGCAAATACAAATCTAAAAATGAGTAAATAGATGAATAAATAAATATATCTTTGATACATATTTATTCTATATACTGTAAAAACATATATGTATATATCCATATATTTTGTATATTACATACAATTTTCAGCCACGTATGTATTGTATGTAATTATACTCACACACACACACACACACACACACACACACACACACACACACACACACACACACACACACACACACACACACACACACGCACACACACACGCACGCACGCACGCACGCACACACGCACGCACGCACACACACACACACACACACACACACACACACACACACACACACACACACACACACACACACACACACACACACACACACACACACACACACACACACACACACACACACACACACACACACA
>NC_134784.1:83028544-83043544 GCF_046742065.1 Oratosquilla oratoria | reverse complement strand
CTGTCTACCTATCTGTCTATCTATCTACCTATCTATCTATCTTTCTATATCTCCTTGCCTGCTTTCCTCCTTTTCTCTTTACCCTTCCCCTTCCAACTCTATTTTACAAAGGCAAAGCATGCCGACAGGAGACCTTTTGATCCATATCTAGGTCGGATGCAAAAAAAAAAAAAAAAAAAAAAAAAAAATAAAAAAATAAAATTAATAAAAAAAAAAAAAAAAAAAAAAATCATATTAATAATAGATTAAAACTATAACAATGTAAATAACAATTAAAATACATAAATAAATGCATTGGTATAGTTGAATAACAAACTCTCCATTTACTTCCATACTTCCTGCTTCCTCATCCTCCATCGTGCTTTCCGTACATTTGTCCTTCCTTACTGACTTCCCCCAGCAAGGCAAGAGGGAAGGAAAGAGAGAGAGAGAGAGAGAGGGAAAGAGAGAGGTGGTGAGGAAGCACAGGGGAGGGAGAGGAGTAGGAAGGAATGGGAGAGTGGGAAAGGAGGGAGAGAGAGGAGCGAATGAATGAAGCTATAGAAGAGAGATGAATTGAAAGTGGGAAAGGGAAAGAGGTAGGTGGAATGGAAAGAGAGAATGAGAGAAAAGGAGAGAGGGTAAAAAGGGACAAGGGCAGAGGAGGGAGCTAGAGAATGAAAAAGAAATGGAAGGAAAGGGAGAGGAGGAGGAGGAGGAGGAGAGAGGAAGAAATGAGATAGAGAAGGTGGAGGAGGGGGATGGAGAGTAGCAGGAAGAGGGAGAAGGAAAGCGACGGGTAGAATGGAAGGACAGGGAGAATATAAGAGTTGGAGGAGGAGGAGGAGGAGGAGGGGTGAGGGATGAGAGAAAAGAGAGAAGGATGGAAGAAGAGAGAAAGAGAGAGGTCGAATGGAGGGAATGAGAGAATAGGAGGGTATAAGTAGGATGAGGAGAAAGGAGAAGGTAGGGGGCAGTGAAGGAGGAAGGGAGGGAGGGAGGGAGAGAGGAAGAATAGAAGGGAGATAGGATGGAGAAAGCGAGGAATAAGAAGGAAAACAAGAAGTCGAATGGAAGGACGGGGAGATTATGAGGGTATGAGGACGAGTGGGGGAGTGTATGGGGGAGGTGAGGGGGAGGAGGGAGGGGGGAGGGAGGGAGAGAGGGAGAAGAGCGAGCGAGAGTGCGTTGGATTAGGTTAGGTATTCAATTGGCGACGACGAGACACAGCTGCGGTCTTTATAATATTATCTTAGCGGAGCGTCGAGAAGACAACCAGTTTCCCTTAGGCATCTCCCCCCCCCCTCTCTCCCACTCCTCCCCCTTCCTCCTCCCCATTACCTTTCCTTTTTCTATTCCTTTACCTTTTCTCCCTTTCCTTTTGCCCTTTCCGTCTCTTTTTCCTTTCCTTCTCACGTCCCTCTCCTATTCTTCTTTATCTTTTATCTTTCCTTACTACACTTCACTTCCATTCATTTACTCTTCATTTACTCTTTATTCATTTCCTTTCTCTCCCCTCGTCCCTCTCACCCATCCCTCTTTTCCCTTCTCTTCCTCCTCTGCCTTCCTTCCCTCCTCTCCCTTCCCTCCTTACCCTTCCCTTCACACCTCTCGCTTCCCTTCAGTCTTTCGTTCCTACCCTCTCCCTTCCCTATATTCCCTATCCTCCCCATTTTCTTTCCTGTCACCTCCCTCCCTCCCTCCTTCCCCTCCTTGCCGGTCCTTTCTTCCTTTCTTATTTCCCTCCTTCTTTCCATACCCTCTCACCTTCCCTATTTCCCTTCTATTCTTCCCCTTTTTTCCTTTCCTTCTTCCCTTCTTTCCTTTTCTCTCTGCCTTTTCCTTTTTTTTTCCTTCCTTTCCCCTCGCCCGCCGTCTGATGTTGGTGAGAGGAAAGTAAACACAGCAAAGGAACGAAAGACTCCCTTTCTCCTTCCTCTTCTACTTCACCTTCCCCTTCCCTTTCTCATTCCTCTTCCCCTTCCTCTTCCCCCTTCCTCTTCCCCCTTCCTCTTCCCCTTCCCTTTACCTTTTCCCTTTCCCCCTGCTCTTCCCTTTACCTTCCATTTCTGAGGAATGTTACAGTGAAAGGTGTACAGTTCCCCCCTACCTCTCTTACTGCCCTCCTTCTTCTTCTTCCCATTCCCCTTCTCCTTCCCCTTCCTCTTCCCCTTCCTTTCCCCTTCCTCTTCCCCTTCCCTTTACCTTTTCCCTTTCCCCTTGTCCTTCCCTTTACCTTCCATTTCTGAGAAATTTTACAGTGAAAGGTGTACAGTTCCCCCCTAACTCTCTTACTGTCCTCCTTCTTCTTTCCATTCCCCTTCTTCTTCCTCTTCCTCTTCCCATTTTCTTTCCCCTTGTCTTCCCTTTATTTTCCATTTCTACTTTCAATTCCGTTTACACTTCTGTTACTTCTTTCCCTTTCCCTCTCCTTCCTCCTTTCTCTTCTCCTTTCCCTTCCCATTTCCATTCTCATTTTCTCTTTACCTTCCGTTTCCTTTTCCTCTTTTTCTTTCTTTTCCCCGTTTACCTCTTTCCTTTCCTGTCCTCCTTACCCTTACACGTTCCCATTTTCTTTTATTTTCCTTTTCTTTTTCCATTTCCTTTTCCTCTTTTTTTTCTCGTTTTCTTTTTCTCCCGTTCTCTCTTTCTCTCTTTTTTCTTGCCCTTCCACTTCCACTTTCACTTTCATTTCTCTTTTTTTCTTTTTCTCTACTGCTTTCTTTTTACTTCGCTTCTCTTTCCTATTTTCCTTTCATTCTTTCCCTCCAATTTCTTCTGATCTTATTCTTCTCCTCCCTTTCCTCATTCCTTAGCCTTTTCTCCTTTCCTTCCCTTCCTCTTCATCCTTCCATTTCTCATCCAATTCCAATTTTTATTTTCTTTCCTATACCCTCCATCCTATTTCCCAAACATTTTTCCCTTCCCTTCCCCTCCCCAAGCCTCGATCTTCCCTATTTCTCATATCCCAAACTCTCTTCCTGCTTACCTCCTTTCCCCCTTACCTCCTTCCCCCCTACCCCCTTACCTCCTTCCCCCCTACCCCCCTTACCCCTTAGCCCCCTAACCCCATCCCACTTCTGATCACCTCGTTCTATCACGTGACACCAGTTACTAATGGCTAATGACAAAGGATTTTGTTGGGCTGATGGGTCTCGGTGGGGGAGTTCCAAGGAAGATTGTGGGGGAGAAGGGGTCCAAGGGGGTGGGTGAGTGAGGGAGGATAGGGTGTTTTCGGAGTTTCCGAAATTCGGAAGTCACAGTTATTTTTTTCTTTTTTAAAGTGTGTCTTGTACCCAAAATTATCTAGAACTTGTAGTTTTCCTACCCTAAAACTTTAAGGTTTTTGAGTTCCAGATGTGTGTGAGGGAGGATAGGGTGTTTTCGAAGTTTCCGAAATTCGGAAGTCACAGTTATTTTTTTCTTTTCCAGAATATTTGAAAGTGTGTCTGGTATCCAAAATTATCTAGAACTTGAAGTTTTCCTACCCTAAAACCTTAAGGTTTTTGAGTTCCTGATACTTTTGAAAGAGAGTACTACCTTCTTTGACTAAAGGAAGGCATAAGAGAAAGAAAGAAAAAGGCCCATATCAGGATTATTTGGGAAAGTAGGTCGGCTATATTGCAAATGCAGGCCACGGAGGTGTTGCACATCATGCTCTTCGGGAACGCAATTGAAAGGATGGAAAAGACAAACTCAGACACCTGAGGTGGCCACAGTTTTTTTTTTTTTTTTTTTTGTCTTCGTATTTTTCAGTACAAAAATGATCAGTTTTACCAATTCAGTGAGTATTCTATTCACCCCTTCATTAGTTTATTTGTTTATCTTTTCTCTCTTTGTTTTGATATCTTCATGGATTCAATTTGTTTTGTATGTTCTTACATATGCTAATATATCTTATGAAATAAGCAAGGTTCCTTCTCATCTGCAAAATGTTGAACTACTTTATGCCCAAATTTTTCCCAAGTTGAATAAAATTATTGAACGTTGACCCCACTACAAATAAATAAATAAATAAATGAATAAATAAATGAATAAATAAATAAATAAATAAATAGATAAATAAAATTATTAAATAAATGAATAAATGAATAAAATAAATAAATAGGACGAATTTCTCACACTCGTCTATTTTGAGTAAAACCTTTAAAGGGGGCTGAATTACACGAAGAATATTTTTTATATGTTTATATATATACATACATATATATATATATATATATATATATATATATATATTGACTAGATAAACACCATATGAGGACGGAGCCTTTATTTGTACGACGTTTCGCTTATTACAGCTTTTTCAAGTACAAGTTGAGATACAAAAGCTTGAGATTAAATAAGGGGAAAGGAGGGAACGGGGAGAGAAAAAGGGGGGGGAAGGAGGAGGAGGAGGAGGAGGAGGAGGAGGAGGAGGAGGGTGGGGGATGGACACTGGGAAAGGATGAGAATGCCGGCCCAAACGTCCGTGAGCGAAATGTCCACAAAGGGTGGTTTAAGTATTTAATATTTTGCTGGCCATGGGTATTAGGGGAATAATGTGAGGAGATATGTTAAACATGCCCCTGTTTTGTTCAATAGTGTTCGTTCCTTGAATGATTGCTGCTTCTAAACACTTCCTGCGGATTTTGTCTGGTTTCCGCATCAGCAGCTCTGCATTCTTCCAGTCCATAAGATGGTTTTCCTTGTTTCTATGTGTCACACATGCATTGGTGGTGACATCATGCCTGACGTCGTAACGGTGTTCACGTATTCGTTGTATTCAGGTCACGTGACGTTTTCTCCGATGTAAACTTTATCACATCCTGAACACGGAATAACGATAAACACCGGCTTTGGTGCTCGGTGTCTGATTGTTGTGTGTTTCCGTCTTCGTGATGTCTTTTATTGTTCTGCTTGTCTGACACACTATTTCCAAGTTGGTGGTTCTTAAAAGACGTGTCAGGTTGGTGGCAATGTCGCCGGTTGGCAACACGAGACGTCTAGTTGTGCTGTCCTGCTGCCTACGGCTTTCCCGAATCTTAGCGGCCTGCTGTTTGCAATTATCTAAAAGAAACTCTGGAAATTTTAGTGTTAAAAAGGTCTCTTTAATAAACCTGCACTCTTCTTCTAAGTATTTTGCACTACATATCCTAAATGCCCTAAGGAAAAAACCTATTACTACTCCTCTCTTGGTCCTTATATCATGGTGGGAGTAGAAATGAATTAAATCATTTTTGTTGGTAGGCTTTCTATACACTTTGAATTCAAATTGGTTACCGTACTTAAAGATGTGTGTGTCCAGGAAAGGAAGAGAATCGTGGATTTCTTCCTCTAGGGAAAACTGAATGGTGGGCTCCACTTCGTTTAAGGCCGTCTGCAAGCGCTGAAGATTGAAACGCCTGGGTGTGATGAGTAAGATATCGTCCACATATCGCAGCCAGGTCACATGCTCGGGAACGATGTTGGCAAAGGGTCCTTTTTCTAGAAATTCCATGAATAAATTAGCCAGGACTGCACTTAATGGAGAGCCCATGGCCATGCCAAATTTCTGGTGGAAGAAACTGTCCTGGAATTTAAAATAATTAAATTCAACACAAAGTTTGATCAAATCGACAAAATGGTTGGGGGGCAGGGGAAGTCGATTTTCTCCTTCTCGATTCTATCACTAAGGAGCTGTATTACCTTATCCGAGGGGACACATGTGAAGAGACTTTTCACGTCCAGGCTGGCCAACTTCTTGTTTCTGGCGGAGATATCTCGGATTCTGTCTAGTAGGTCCCCTGAGTGTCTGAGATGAGCTCCACTGATGGTTCCCAGGAGGGGGGACAGATGTCTGGCCAACGTACCTGCTAATCTGTGGGGAGCACTCCCTATCCCTGATGTTATAGGTCTCATTGGAATATCATTTTTGTGTGTTTTGGGCAGAACCATACATCGTAGGTGTGCGTGGGAGATTTGGCAATAAGTAAAGGAGCTTTTTACCTGCAACTGAACTTTTGAGAATTTTTCTTACCTTGTATGCGAAGTTCTTCGTCTCGTTGTCTACTTCTGCCTGGGAGACTTCACGATATGTATTAACATCACTGAGCAGATATTTCATCTTCCTCTCGTAGTCTGAATTGTCCATCACCACTACTCCACCTCCCTTGTCAGCGGTGGTGATTCTGATGGAAGAATCCTTGGCTAGCTCTGCTAGAGCTCGAACGTACCTTCTGGGTATTGTAGGGTTGGGACGTTCGTTTGAGAGCTAAGGTCAGTAGTCCTTGTGTGTAACCTTGCATGAATTCACTGTCTTGGTATCTGTAGTTTTTCGTGATCAAATCGATGTTTTGATTCTTCCTGTGGGTACCGGTTGCAAACTTAAGCCCGAGGCTGAGTACTTCGGTTTCGGTGTCGGTTAATGCTCTGTTGGAAAGATTCATTATGATTTCGGGTCTTCCCATGGATTTCCAAACACTGTCGGCGCAAAGCCTATCCAGTTCACGTAGATGTCTATTCTTCTGTTGGTTATTGAAGGTAGCGATGTCAACTCTTATATCTTCGGCGACCGAATCGGACATCGTATGGCGGAGCTGCGAGCCTAACTTTTTGGCTTTCTCGAAAAGCCTGGGAGACCTTGGTAGAAAGGCTAGTCCAGCATTCCGTGAGGTAGGACTTAAGGTGAGGAAGAAAGGGGTGGTCAAATTGGAGAAGTTGTTTCGGCGTAGACCTGGGGGCGACCATTTCCTCAATGCAGTCAAGAAGGAAGTTCCGCCTATTCCGCAAGCTATAAGCCTTTCTCAAAGCACGTGCATAGCGACCGTATAAAGGTTCCATTCTGTCCTCGGTGTTGTGACAATTTGCTTAAAAGTGGCAGTCTGCCGACAAGATTGACTAGATAAACACCATATGAGGACGGAGCCTTTTTTTTGTACGACGTTTCGCTTATTACAGCTTTTTCAAGTACAAGTTGAGATACAAATGCTTGAGATTAAATAAGGGGAAAGGAGGGAACGGGGAGAGAAAAAGGGGGGGGGAAGGAGGAGGAGGAGGAGGAGGAGGAGGAGGAGGGTGGGGGGATGGACACTGGGAAAGGATGAGAATGCCGGCCCAAACGTCCGTGAGCGAAATGTCCACAAAGGGTGGTTTAAGTATTTAATATTTTGCTGGCCATGGGTATTAGGGGAATAATGTGAGGAGATATGTTAAACATGCCCCTGTTTTGTTCAATAGTGTTCGTTCCTTGAATGATTGCTGCTTCTAAACACTTTCCTGCGGATTTTGTCTGGTTCCCGCATCAGCAGCTCTGCATTCTTCCAGTCCATAAGATGGTTTTCCTTGTTTCTATGTGTCACACATGCATTGGTGGTGACATCATGCCTGACGTCGTAACGGTGTTCACGTATTCGTGTATTCAGGTCACGTGACGTTTCTCCGATGTAAACTTTATCACATCCTGAACACGGAATACGATAAACACCGGCTTTGGTGCTCGGTGTCTGATTGTTGTGTGTTTCCGTCTTCGTGATGTCTTTTATTGTTCTGCTTGTCTGACAACACTATTTTCAAGTTGGTGGTTCTTAAAAGACGTGTCAGGTTGGTGGCAATGTCCGCCGGTTGGCAACACGAGACGTCTAGTTGTGCTGTCCTGCTGCCTACGGCTTTCCCGAATCTTAGCGGCCTGCTGTTTGCAATTATCTAAAAGAAACTCTGGAAATTTTAGTGTTAAAAAGGTCTCTTTAATAAACCTGCACTCTTCTTCTAAGTATTTTGCACTACATATCCTAAATGCCCTAAGGAAAAAAACCTATTACTACTCCTCTCTTGGTCCTTATATCATGGTGGGAGTAGAAATGAATTAAATCATTTTTGTTGGTAGGCTTTCTATACACTTTGAATTCAAATTGGTTACCGTACTTAAAGATGTGTGTGTCCAGGAAAGGAAGAGAATCGTGGATTTCTTCCTCTAGGGAAAACTGAATGGTGGGCTCCACTTCGTTTAAGGCCGTCTGCAAGCGCTGAAGATTGAAACGCCTGGGTGTGATGAGTAAGATATCGTCCACATATCGCAGCCAGGTCACATGCTCGGGAACGATGTTGGCAAAGGGTCCTGTTTCTAGAAATTCCATGAATAAATTAGCCAGGACTGCACTTAATGGAGAGCCCATGGCCATGCCAAATTTCTGGTGGAAGAAACTGTCCTGGAATTTAAAATAATTAAATTCAACACAAAGTTTGATCAAATCGACAAAATGGTTGGGGGGCAGGGGGAAGTCGATTTTCTCCTTCTCGATTCTATCACTAAGGAGCTGTATTACCTTATCCGAAGGGACACATGTGAAGAGACTTTTCACGTCCAGGCTGGCCAACTTCTTGTTTCTGGCGGAGATATCTCGGATTCTGTCTAGTAGGTCCCCTGAGTGTCTGAGATGAGCTCCACTGATGGTTCCCAGGAGGGGGGACAGATGTCTGGCCAACGTACCTGCTAATCTGTGGGGAGCACTCCCTATCCCTGATGTTATAGGTCTCATTGGAATATCATTTTTGTGTGTTTTGGGCAGACCATACATCGTATGTGTGCGTGGGAGATTTGGCAATAAGTAAAGGAGCTTTTTACCTGCAACTGAACTTTTGAGAATTTTTCTTACCTTGTATGCGAAGTTCTTCGTCTCGTTGTCTACTTCTGCCTGGGAGACTTCACGATATGTATTAACATCACTGAGCAGATATTTCATCTTCCTCTCGTAGTCTGAATTGTCCATCACCACTACTCCACCTCCCTTGTCAGCGGTGGTGATTCTGATGGAAGAATCCTTGGCTAGCTCTGCTAGAGCTCGAACGTACCTTCTGGGTATTGTAGGGTTGGGACGTTCGTTGAGAGCTAAGGTCAGTAGTCCTTGTGTGTAACCTTGCATGAATTCACTGTCTTGGTATCTGTAGTTTTTCGTGATCAAATCGATGTTTTGATTCTTCCTGTGGGTACCGGTTGCAAACTTAAGCCCGAGGCTGAGTACTTCGGTTTCGGTGTCGGTTAATGCTCTGTTGGAAAGATTCATTATGATTTCGGGTCTTCCCATGGATTTCCAAACACTGTCGGCGCAAAGCCTATCCAGTTCACGTAGATGTCTATTCTTCTGTTGGTTATTGAAGGTAGCGATGTCAACTCTTATATCTTCGGCGACCGAATCGGACATCGTATGGCGGAGCTGCGAGCCTAACTTTTGGCTTTCTCGAAAGCCTGGGAGACCTTGGTAGAAAGGCTAGTCCAGCATTCCGTGAGGTAGGACTTAAGGTGAGGAGGAAAGGGGTGGTCAAATTGGAGAAGTTGTTTCGGCGTAGACCTGGGGGCGACCATTTCCTCAATGCAGTCATGAAGGAAGTTCCGCCTATTCCGCAAGCTATAAGCCTTTCTCAAAGCACGTGCATAGCGACCGTATAAAGGTTCCATTCTGTCCTCGGTGTTGTGACAATTTGCTTAAAAGTGGCAGTCTGCCGACAAGATTGACTAGATAAACACCATATGAGGACGGAGCCTTTATTTGTACGACGTTTCGCTTATTACAGCTTTTTCAAGTACAAGTTGAGATACAAAAGCTTGAGATTAAATAAGGGGAAAGGAGGGAACGGGGAGAGAAAAAGGGGGGGGGGGAGGAGGAGGAGGAGGAGGAGGAGGAGGAGGAGGGTGGGGGATGGACACTGGGAAAGGATGAGAATGCCGGCCCAAACGTCCGTGAGCGAAATGTCCACAAAGGGTGGTTTAAGTATTTAATATTTTGCTGGCCATGGGTATTAGGGGAATAATGTGAGGAGATATGTTAAACATGCCCCTGTTTTGTTCAATAGTGTTCGTTCCTTGAATGATTGCTGCTTCTAAACACTTCCTGCGGATTTTGTCTGGTTCCCGCATCAGCAGCTCTGCATTCTTCCAGTCCATAAGATGGTTTTCCTTGTTTCTATGTGTCACAAGGAAAACCATCTTATGGACTGGAAGAATGCAGAGCTGCTGATGCGGGAACCAGACAAAATCCGCAGGAAGTGTTTAGAAGCAGCAATCATTCAAGGAACGAACACTATTGAACAAAACAGGGGCATGTTTAACATATCTCCTCACATTATTCCCCTAATACCCATGGCCAGCAAAATATTAAATACTTAAACCACCCTTTGTGGACATTTCACTCACGGACGTTTGGGCCGGCATTCTCATCCTTTCCCAGTGTCCATCCCCCCACCCCTCCTCCTCCTCCTCCTCCTCCTCCTCCCCCGCGTCCTTCCCCCCCCTGTGGCTCTCCCCGTTCCCTCCTTTCCCCTTATTTAATCTCAAGCTTTTGTATCTCAACTTGTACTTGAAAAAGCTGTAATAAGCGAAACGTCGTACAAATAAAGGCTCCGTCCTCATATGGTGTTTATCTAGTCAATCTTGTCGGCAGACTGCCACTTTTAAGCAAATTGTCACAACACCGAGGACAGAATGGAACCTTTATACGGTCGCTATGCACGTGCTTTGAGAAAGGCTTATAGCTTGCGGAATAGGCGGAACTTCCTTCATGACTGCATTGAGGAAATGGTCGCCCCCAGGTCTACGCCGAAACAACTTCTCCAATTTGACCACCCCTTTCCTCCTCACCTTAAGTCCTACCTCACGGAATGCTGGACTAGCCTTTCTACCAAGGTCTCCCAGGCTTTCGAGAAAGCCAAAAAGTTAGGCTCGCAGCTCCGCCATACGATGTCCGATTCGGTCGCCGAAGATATAAGAGTTGACATCGCTACCTTCAATAACCAACAGAAGAATAGACATCTACGTGAACTGGATAGGCTTTGCGCCGACAGTGTTTGGAAATCCATGGGAAGACCCGAAATCATAATGAATCTTTCCAACAGAGCATTAACCGACACCGAAACCGAAGTACTCAGCCTCGGGCTTAAGTTTGCAACCGGTACCCACAGGAAGAATCAAAACATCGATTTGATCACGAAAAACTACAGATACCAAGACAGTGAATTCATGCAAGGTTACACACAAGGACTACTGACCTTAGCTCTCAACGAACGTCCCAACCCTACAATACCCAGAAGGTACGTTCGAGCTCTAGCAGAGCTAGCCAAGGATTCTTCCATCAGAATCACCACCGCTGACAAGGGAGGTGGAGTAGTGGTGATGGACAATTCAGACTACGAGAGGAAGATGAAATATCTGCTCAGTGATGTTAATACATATCGTGAAGTCTCCCAGGCAGAAGTAGACAACGAGACGAAGAACTTCGCATACAAGGTAAGAAAAATTCTCAAAAGTTCAGTTGCAGGTAAAAAGCTCCTTTACTTATTGCCAAATCTCCCACGCACACATACGATGTATGGTCTGCCCAAAACACACAAAAATGATATTCCAATGAGACCTATAACATCAGGGATAGGGAGTGCTCCCCACAGATTAGCAGGTACGTTGGCCAGACATCTGTCCCCCCTCCTGGGAACCATCAGTGGAGCTCATCTCAGACACTCAGGGGACCTACTAGACAGAATCCGAGATATCTCCGCCAGAAACAAGAAGTTGGCCAGCCTGGACGTGAAAAGTCTCTTCACATGTGTCCCTTCGGATAAGGTAATACAGCTCCTTAGTGATAGAATCGAGAAGGAGAAAATCGACTTCCCCCTGCCCCCCAACCATTTTGTCGATTTGATCAAACTTTGTGTTGAATTTAATTATTTTAAATTCCAGGACAGTTTCTTCCACCAGAAATTTGGCATGGCCATGGGCTCTCCATTAAGTGCAGTCCTGGCTAATTTATTCATGGAATTTCTAGAAACAGGACCCTTTGCCAACATCGTTCCCGAGCATGTGACCTGGCTGCGATATGTGGACGATATCTTACTCATCACACCCAGGCGTTTCAATCTTCAGCGCTTGCAGACGGCCTTAAACGAAGTGGAGCCCACCATTCAGTTTTCCCTAGAGGAAGAAATCCACGATTCTCTTCCTTTCCTGGACACACACATCTTTAAGTACGGTAACCAATTTGAATTCAAAGTGTATAGAAAGCCTACCAACAAAAATGATTTAATTCATTTCTACTCCCACCATGATATAAGGACCAAGAGAGGAGTAGTAATAGGTTTTTTCCTTAGGGCATTTAGGATATGTAGTGCAAAATACTTAGAAGAAGAGTGCAGGTTTATTAAAGAGACCTTTTTAACACTAAAATTTCCAGAGTTTCTTTTAGATAATTGCAAACAGCAGGCCGCTAAGATTCGGGAAAGCCGTAGGCAGCAGGACAGCACAACTAGACGTCTCGTGTTGCCAACCGGCGACATTGCCACCAACCTGACACGTCTTTTAAGAACCACCAACTTGGAAATAGTGTGTCAGACAAGCAGAACAATAAAAGACATCACGAAGACGGAAACACACAACAATCAGACACCGAGCACCAAAGCCGGTGTTTATCGTATTCCGTGTTCAGGATGTGATAAAGTTTACATCGGAGAAACGTCACGTGACCTGAATACACGAATACGTGAACACCGTTACGACGTCAGGCATGATGTCACCACCAATGCATGTGTGACACATAGAAACAAGGAAAACCATCTTATGGACTGGAAGAATGCAGAGCTGCTGATGCGGGAACCAGACAAAATCCGCAGGAAGTGTTTAGAAGCAGCAATCATTCAAGGAACGAACACTATTGAACAAAACAGGGGCATGTTTAACATATCTCCTCACATTATTCCCCTAATACCCATGGCCAGCAAAATATTAAATACTTAAACCACCCTTTGTGGACATTTCGCTCACGGACGTTTGGGCCGGCATTCTCATCCTTTCCCAGTGTCCATCCCCCCACCCTCCTCCTCCTCCTCCTCCTCCTCCCTCCCCCCCATTTTTCTCTCCCCGTTCCCTCCTTTCCCCTTATTTAATCTCAAGCTTTTGTATCTCAACTTGTACTTGAAAAAGCTGTAATAAGCGAAACGTCGTACAAATAAAGGCTCCGTCCTCATATGGTGTTTATCTAGTCAATCTTGTCGGCAGACTGCCACTTTTAAGCATATATATATATATATATATATATATTCTTTACCAGCGTCACCATCACCTCCATCAACACATCCACCATCACCGTCAATCATCACTATCATCATCATTGCTACAATGACTATCGTTAACACAAATGCGATTATCATGTAACTCTCGATATATCACTGTCACTATCACTATCATCAAGACTGTCACCATTGTTGTAACCATCATCTTTATCCTTATCGTCACCATCACCATTGGTGGGTTTAGGAGTTGAGAGGTTAAGACCTGAAATCTGAACCACTTGTGTATCCTTCGACAAAATAATGTCTTGCTGATAGACCTTGACAACATACATGACTTGTTTTAATCCTCTCCATTGGTCATTATTTAGCCGAATAAAGCTTTCATTGGAAGTGGGAGTGTGAACACTTGCATCATGATATAAACTCTAGATTTTGTTCTATTCAGTGAAGGAGTGGACCTTATGCGAAACAAAGTCTCCAAGTGATCGAGACCTTGTTTTGTCACTACTGGACTCATTGGCTTGATAAAAAAATATATCCACTGTAAAATCATAAAGGGTTAGTAAAATAACGGAATAATTTCTATGGGCCGGGATTAAATTGAATAAAATCGCCAGGCATTAGAACAAAGGTTTGATAAGAGTAATAAATCCATCGCAAAATCCTAAAGACTTAATGAAATAACGGAATGCTTCGTATAGGTTGGGAATAAATTGTACAGAAGCTGCATAAGGTAAAGGAAAGGTCAGAGCGGGATTAGGCTAGAGAAACCGATGTGAAATGAAATTGCGTTCGGGGACAGGCCTTTGTTGGAAATAGAGTCGTCGAGACACTCAGCAAAGAGAGAAAGAGAGAAAGAGAGAAAAAAACGGCTGAAATATTTCATATGTGAACTGAAGCCTTTGATAAGGTACCCTATGGAAGGGGTTTTAAAAAGGAGTTTGCTGGAAGGGATGGGATATGTTTCTCGGATTAGATACTGTCTAACAAAGAACAAAGAGCTTTGATGTACAGGCGTTTCAATACCTGGTACAAGAGGATTGTTTCAGGGGTCAGTGCTGGCTCCTGTGTTCTTGATTTACTTTTGCATTATAGACTAGATATCAAAAAGAATGATAAAATCTAAATGTGTGTAATCGTAACATAATTTGAGATTCTTGTTTGTAAGTATAAAAATATACACTCAGCCTCATACAAATGTCCAGTCTTCTAAAGAATGTGGTATATTTTATGAAATAGAAATATAACTAATATTTTTTTTTAATTTTACTTGAAATACTGGTTATTATGAAAACAGAGTAATGGCCCCTAACAAATATCTAATCTCTTGAAGAGTGTGGCCTTGGGGGATGACCTCCATCACCTTCACAAAAGTAAGTTATATTCAATTAAGGGGCAGATGGCAGATCAAAAGTATGAAATACCAAATCCCAATTGCCATTGAATGTGGCAGAGTGACATATACATGGGGTCTTCGACCTATGTTGTCTTCGACATGCGTCGTTTCGAATGGATGATACAGAATGCAAAGTTTCAGTTGTCATTTTGGAGACTTTTAATTTGTGTGCATATATATATATATATACATATATATATATATATATATATATATATACATATATATATATATATATATATATATGTATATATGTGTGTGTGTGTGTGTGTGTGTGTGTGTGTGTGTGTACTCGTATATATACATATATATATATATACATATATATTTATATATATACATATATATATACATATATATTTATATATATACATATATATATACATGTGTATATATATATATATATATGCATACATACATACATACATACATACATACATACATACATACATACATACATACATACATACATACATACATACACACATAAATACATATATACATACATACATACATACATACATACATACATACATATATACATACATACATACATACATACATACATACATACACACATACATACATACATATATACATACATACATACATGTCAT
>NC_134784.1:83018544-83021044 GCF_046742065.1 Oratosquilla oratoria | reverse complement strand
ACTTTCTATATTATGTTTTTTTAGATTTCTATGATATCTGTCATGTAGATGAAACGAATAACTAAGGTTAAAGTTAACATCTCAACGACAGTAATCTCTGTTAAAACCAAACGTAAATAAAAATGGTTTAAGAAGCTTTAAGACACTTTGTGAAAAAAAAATCAGAGAAGCAAGTAGCTTATATACATACGACTCGCTATCTCACCTTCCTCCTACTTTTCCTTATTCTCCTCTTCCATCTTTTCCTTTCCTTCCCTCCTTCTCATTATCCTCTTCCTTTTCTTTCTTTCCTTTCTCCTCTTTCTCCTTTTCCTCCTTGTCCTCCTCATTCTTCTCTTCCTCCTGCTATTCTTTTAACCCCCTTACTCCTTTGCTTCCATTTATTCTGCCTCTTCCTTTTCCTCTTCTCCCTCATCATGCTGTTTCTTTTTTTCTTCGTTTTATTCCTATTCCCCGTCTTTTCTCCCCCTCCTCCTCCTCCTCCTCCTCCTCCTCCTCCTCTTCCTCCTCTTCCTCCTCTTCTTCACTGCCCCTTCCTGCTGCTTCTGTTGCTGCTCATCCCAATATTTCCTCTTCTATAGTTACTCTGTCATACATTTCCTCTCCCCTTATTTTTCATTCTCCTCCTCCTCCTCCTCCTCCTCCTCCTCCTCCTCCCTTTCTACACTCCCTCCTTTATCTTCATCCTATACACACTTCTTTTTCTCGTATCCCACGACACTCTCCCCTCTTCCCTCCCTCTCTCCCTTCTGCCTTTCCCCCTCTTTCTCGTTTTCCTTTACGTTTTCTCCTCTTTCTCTTCTTCCTTTACATTCTCCCCCTATTCTTCTTCCCCGAGAGCCATCCATTCGAAGTGGGCGTCCGCTTCCCCGTTTTCTTTTGTTTTTACCTTCCGTTTTCATTGCATTATTGCGTAATACTGTTTTCCTTTTCGTCCGCTCTGCATTTAGCTTTAACTCCGTTTCTGTCCGACTTCCTGCTCCTTTTTAGTACCTCCTTTTGGTGCGTGATTTATGCTTGGTTTTCCTAAAGTGTAATTTTCGTTATTGTTGTTTTTTAATGCTTCATATCATCACCATCGTCATTGTCATCATAGTCGTATCCATCATCATCATCATCATCATCATCATCATCATCATCATCATCATCATCATCATCATCATCATCATCATCATCATCATCATCATCATCATCATCATCATCATCATCATCATCATCATCATCATCATCATCATCATCATCATCATCATCATCATCATCATCATCATCATCATCATCATCATCATCATCATCATCATCATCATCATCATCATCATCATCATCATCATCATCATCATCATCATCATCATCATCATCATCATCATCATCATCATCATCATCATCATCATCATCATCATCATCATCATCATCATCATCATCATCATCATCATCATCATCATCTTTTGTACTGCAACTTTACTTGACCCCTGCTCTTCACCTCCTCCTTCGTTCACTCCTCCTTCCTCCCCTCTTCCTTTCTCCACTCTTAATTCCTCCCTTCTTCCTTCCTCCCCTCTTCCTTCCTTCTCTCTTCCTTCCCTCTTCCTTCTTCCCCTATTCCTTCCTCTCTTTTTCCTTCCTCCCCTTTTTCTTCCTCCCATCTCCCATCCTCCCTTCTTCTTTCCTCCTCTCTTCCTTCCTCCCCTTTTTCCTCTTCCCATCTTCCGTACTTCTCTCTTCCTTCCTCCCTTTTTCCTTCCTCCTCTCTTTGTTATTTCCATTTTCTTTTATTCTCTTTCCCATCCTCTCCTTTTCCTTCCTTCCTTCTTCCTTCCCCCTCTTCCTTTCTTCCCTCTTCCTTCCTCCTCTCTTCCTTTCTTCTCTCTTCCTTTCTTTCCTTTTATTTCCTCCACTCATTCTTCCTCGTCCCTTCCTTTCATCCTTCTTCTCTCCGCTTTCCTTCGTCCTGTCTTTTATTCTTTCCCCTCCCATATTCCTTCTCTTTTTCCTCCCTCTGCACTCTTTATCTTCCCATTTGCTGCTTCTCTCTTCCCTTCTTCCTTCTCTTTTTTGTCCTTCACTCTCTTTTTTGACCTTCATTTTCCCTTCTTCTTTTGTAACATTTCCTCTCCTCATCTTTCCATTCTTCCCTTTTCCATCGCTCTCTATCTACCTATCTACCTATCTTGATGTACGAGTATATACCCTCTCTCTCTCTCTCTCTCTCTCTCTCTCTCTCTCTCTCTCTCTCTCTCTCTCTCTCTCTCTCTCTCTCTCTCTCTCTCTCTCTCTCTCTCTCTCTCTCTCTCTCTCTCTCTCTCTCTCTCTCTCTCTCTCTCTCTCTCTCTCTCTCTCTCTCTCTCTCTCTCTCTCTCTCTCTCTCTCTCTCTCTCTCTCTCTCTCTCTCTCTCTCTCTCTCTCTCTCTCACTGTATCTCGCCTGTTTTCTCATTTCCTCATTCTCTTCTTTTCTGTAATTCATTTCTTTGTCCCCCTTTCTTCTCCCAGCTTCATTTGCTCCC
>NC_134784.1:83006044-83013544 GCF_046742065.1 Oratosquilla oratoria | reverse complement strand
AAACTAGCCACCTCCTTATTAGAAACAGCCCCCAACAAGAGAAAAGGGAACTTCAGAAATCCCATGTCATTTATAAGTTCACATGTACACCAGGGAACTGTAAAGCCCTCCCATCCACCTATATTGGCATGACTACAATGAGGTTGTCCCGTCGCCTCTCATATCACCTGACATCTGGAGCCCCTAAAACCCACTTAAAAGAAGCACATGGCATAACACTATCAAGAGAGAACCTAGAGGAAAACACTGAAATTTTGGATTTATGTACTGACGATAGACGGCTCCCAATTTTAGAAGCATTATATATTAAGGAGTTAAGCCCAGATCTAAATAAACAAGCAGACGACCTTAGAGCCCTCCCAAGCATGAGACAAACTGGTGCAAATCCAAACATTAGACATAACACCACAAACACCAATATGGGACAAAACACCACCAGTGTAAACACGAGAGAAAATTCCTCCACAACACGCACCCGGAGGCTCTCCTAGTGCACGTGACATTTCGTCACTGCCCGAAATACCGGATGACCTCCCCTAGTATGATTAGCAAACTACACTCTTTTTCTAGTTCAACTGTGTAGTTTACCATTTTTAGACACGTTGATACACAGAGGTTCTCAACAGGTAAGTTTCTCGGTGTACAGGAAACCCACCAATAGGGACGACTTTGTCCATTATTTTTCAGCACACAGCAGACGTGTTAAAACGGGTGTTCTAATAGGTTTCTTTCTCAGAGCTTTTCGTATCTGCAGTGAAGAATTCCTAGAGGATGAACTTACTTACATCAAGAATACCTTTAGGAAGCTGAAATACCCCGGAGGTTTGATCACCAGGACAACGAGGAAAGCCAAGAAGATCTACGATGGCTCAAACGTCCGAACCACGGGAAAGGATAAGTCTCATTTTATTTCTGTCCCTAATTCTATAAACACCATAGCTATTGATGATTATTTGTCAAAAGGTGGAATAAATATAGCAAAAATATCTTCCAATAAAATAGGAAAAATATTTAAGAAACATAATAATATGCGTAATAATCTCAGTGTCATTTACCGTATTCCATGCAACGGTTGTCCATTGTCTTATTTCGGTGAGTCAGGTCGAGGGTTCAATAAACGCTTGAATGAGCACAAAAACGATCTCAGGGCTCATAGAACATCTAACTCCCTGGTTCGTCACCTGGACAAATGTGGACATCTACCTGATTGGAACAACGCAGAAATTCTACACGAGGGATTTGAGAAGAAAATGAGAAAAACTGTGGAAGCTGCACATATCGCCGCCAACAAGAACAACAACGACAGAGACGGATTTAAATGCCTCTCGAAAGCAGCAAGTGTCCTAATAATTAAATCGTTAGCCAAAGGGAAAACATGACGCTCACACCTTGGCGGGTTCCCTCTCACTACGAATATAAGAATTGTGATCCGTTTGTAATGCTGTAGTCCTCTGTAGAAGACCATGTTGGTTGCTATTTTAGGGGAATAAACTCTATTCCTAACACTTCTTCGTTTGCCCTTCCCCGCCCACATTATCTCTCTTTTGTCTGAAATAATCTTAAATCCATATATATATATATATATATATATATGTGTGTGTGTGTGTGTGTGTGTGTGTGTGTGTGTACTCGTATATACCCATATATATCTATATATATATATATATATACATATATATATATATATATATGCTTATATATGTATGTATATATATATATATTTATATATATAAATGTTTACATATGTATGTATGTATGTCTGTATGTATGTATGTATGTATGTATGTATGTATGTATGTATGTATGTATGTATGTATGTATGTATGTATGTATTTATGTATGTATGTATGTATGTATGTATGTACGTATGTATGTATGTATGTATGTATGTATGTATGTATGTATGTATGTATGTATGTATGTATGTATGTATGTATGTATGTATGTATGTACGTATGTATGTATGTATATATGTATGTATGTATGTATATATATACATATACCATCCCTATCATCTAATTCTGTCTTTACTTTCTTCTTTGTTTACTCTCCCTCCACTTGTTTCTGTTGTTTTTACATACATTCGTATCCTCCTCTGTTCATCCATCCTATTTTCTTTCGTTCCTCTCATCTTCTCCTCTCACCAAAGTCCCTCAATACACTTCCCTAAGCTCTCGACTGCAGTAAGTCAAGGGGAGACAAGGGGCAGAAAGGGAGTGGAAGTAAAAGAGGAGAAAAGGAAGGAGGAAGAGGAGACGTAGGAAAAGGATATGAAAAGGAGGGTAAAGGAAGGAGAAAAATCGAAAAATTTAGGAAAAAAGAAAAGGCAGAATGAAGGAAGATGCATTAAAGGTAAAAGAATGTGTGAGAAAGAAAAATTGAAAAATGAGTAATTTAGAGAAAATGTGGAAATTTACATGGGAATGAATAAATAAAGATCAATAAGAGGAAGTAATATGAAAGAAGAGAAGGGAAGGAAAAGAAGAGTAAATGAGAGAAAAGAAGGTAAAATTAGCAGGAAGGAGAGAAAGGAATGTATAGGAAAGGGAACAGTTTAAGAATTAAATAGGCAAGCAGTGGTTTACCAATAGAGTGATTAACGAATAGAATAGATTTAGTAACCAATTAGTGAGCGCTGAAACAAACTGATCTTCTAAGAGAAGATTAAATGGCTTTATGAATAGAAATGAAAAGCGGTAAGGGATATGGATTTGCCTAGTGTAGGCCTTATGGTCTCTTGTAGAATACTCCATTCTTAGGTTCTTATGAGAAGAGACGAAGGAATGGAAAGGAAGGGGGGTCATTATAGGCGTGGAGGGAAACTTAGATATCATAGGAAAGTTTTCATGGTCCAGAAGCAGCCAAAAATCAACCCTCTCTCCTTTGAATAAAGGCAAACTAAACTTAACCCAGCCACTGTTACTACGGTGCATTTATATATAAAAAAACAGACCAATGAATAAATAAATGAATATATGAATAAGATATACGAAGTAGATAGAAATCAGTCTTTTAATAAATTAGTCAGTCAATCAATAACTTAATCAATATAATGCTGGGTAAGTAATGCATAGGAAGTCCTTAGATCGTTGTCACACTGGTACCCCCTTTGTGGCTTATTGTTGGTTATAGCAAAGTTTCTTTTATGAGTCATTAGACTCGAAAGGTAATGATAGTATTTCAACCAGGGTAGTGGTCATTGTATAAAGCTCTGGTTGTTGCAAGGTGATATTATTAAGCTAACTAAACTTACCAATAATCTGGCCGTATCCGGCGAAGCCGCATAGTATGACATCATTAGTAAAAATGTGAAAGCTTTCGCCAGTAGGCACTTAGGTACGACTAATGTAGCTATCATTAACTTGTGGGTTAAAATAACAACAACAATAATAGCATCAACAACAACTACAAAAGCATCAACAACAAAGCTAAAACAACAACAACAAATACTACTTCTACTTCTAATATTACAGCTAGTTCTTCATGGACTGATAGTTAATTCAATTAATTCACAACACCACAATGACAAGAAACATTTCTCGGTCTTCACATTGATCTCTCCGGGAAGAAACGCTTGATTGTTTTCTGGTTGGCATGATCATGAGGAGGAAAGCACATTGTCTGTCAGCTCTCTTCGTGTATAGTAAATAGATGGAAGAAATACAGTTAGAGGTCTCGTGTTCAGTCCGGAGACCAGGTGTCGGCCCTCGAGGCCCTTGAAGACAAGTAGTAGGACAGAAGGGTGATAGTTCTCTCAGACGTCTATCTCATAGGATCACTACTTGCAGGTCGTGGCCGAACGGATGGCCGACGGACATTTGGCCAAAGGACATTTGGCCAAGTGGACATTTGGCCGAGCAGACATTTGGCCGAGCGGACATTAGACTGAGTGAACATTTGACATAGTAGACATTTGGCCGAATGATCATATGGGTAAACGTACATTTGGCAGAATTATTATTTATTTATTTATTTATTTATTATTTTCTTTACATTAGTCACTTTTCAGAACTTTTATGAAATTTTTCCTATCGGCATGCTTTATCAGTATAACTCATTATATCTTTTTTTTTTTTTTCTTTTACAGCATAGTTACAGACAAATAAACACGAGTGACATCATTTCACGCTAAGTTGTGTCATATTAATTTTTCCTCTCAGGGGTTAAGGCTTACGCATTGCCTTTACCATACTAGGCACAGGTTGGTCCTCCACGTAGGGCAGAGCTAATGCTTCCTCAGGTGAGCAGTTAAGACTGTCACAGAGATGCAAGAGTCAATATAGATAGCTTTAATACAATTTAATTTATATTATCCGTTTTTGTTTTGTTATCATTTGTCTGTTTGATTCTCATTTATTATTAGTTATATGTTAATTTATTATTATTTGCTATTTACCTGTTTGTTTATCATTTAACTATAGCTATGCATTTCTTTATGTATTTTATTTGTTATTTAGATTATTAGTTTTTATACGATTTTTTTCGCATCCAACCTAGATATGGACCAAAAGGTCTCCTGTCGGTATGCTCCGCCTTTGTAATCTTTTGTAGAGGCCCAAAGGTTCCCCCGCAACCGAATGGGGGTGTCTGGCATGAGAGGAAATTGAAAAGTTAAGCTTGGGAACTGGATTAGAGAAATAAAGCTGTGCAGGAAAGTAATATACTCTCCGAACTTCAGTCACTAAAATTAAGACAAATTAGTTCATACGAAATGAACTTGGATGTTGAAAGTAAGAGTGTGAAAGCGGAGCATGAGGAAAGGAAAGACTATCTGAAGCTGAGGGCGAAAAATATATGTGAAGAGTAAAAACAGGGAGAAGAGGACAGAGAAGGGGAGATGGTGGGGTATCTCTGAGAGGTCACTGTTTCACAGTTAAATGACAATCCAAAATCAAAAGGGTCACCCGCATGTGCAAGGACACACACATACGGACATACGCACATGAACACGCACACACATAACACATACGCAGGTGAACACACACACACGCACGCGATCACACACACACACACACACACACACACACACACACACACACACACACACACACACACACACACACACACACAAACACACACACACACACACACACACACACACACACACACACACACACACACACACACACACACACACACACACACAAACACACACACACACACACAAACACACACACACACACACATACACACACACACACACACACACACACACACACACACACACACACACACACACACACACACACACACACACACACACACACACACACACACACACACACACACACACACACACATCCATTTTATAGATTTTCAGTATGTGAAGGAGGGTTTGTCTTGTATACTGAATATTTTTGCTTAAAAATGACGTGTAAAGGTTTGGTCTTTTGATACATGGACACACTTAACAAATGTTGTTCAGGTTCAGGACTGCGTGTGCTTCCTTTCCTATGCGGCGGAGCCGGATTTGACTAGATTGTGGACAAGTTCTAATGTGATTCGGTTTAACGTCGTGAACTATCCCTGTCAGGAGGCTAGGACGTTACCCCTTACAAAAAAACCTTGTGGCGTAAAATTTAATGGATCATGCCCTTGGTTCAACTCGCTATCGCTAAGGTTCAAACGGCCGGAACCTCGATCTCTGCCGCAAGTAGCGACACTCTAATCCACTCGGTCAGCAAGTTCAAATAGCTAAATAGAATCATCTAGCGATAGCCAGGGCTTCATATAACGGATACCCCCCCCCCTGGTTAAAATACCAAAAATGACCTTTCGAGTCTAATGACCCATAAAGGAGACATTGTTATATGCAAGAAACCGCAACGGTGTCGCCGGACAGTGTGACACCGGCCTTACCCTTGTCCATCGACCAAATGTAACATCCTCGGAAATGGTTTAACGCCTCTTTGTGTACGGTACCTACCTTACTTACCTTACCTCTATCTAGAAATCTAGATATAATTTTTCTAGAAAACTTCTCACATACGGCCAATCATTGTGTCACATCTAACTCAAAACTAAGTTTTGTCAAACACATTTAATCATTAAAAATTATCAGTTCTAGAAAGCTTAGAACGAGGCCAAAAAATGCCGGATGACTTATGGTGATTCGGCACTTTTAACAGCTTGAATCAGTATCTTGACCCGTTGTCTTAGACCGGGAGCTAACTCGAGTCTTCAAAACAGACACTCCACCCAAAGATACTTATACACTCACTCATGTACATATGTACGTCTTCATTATATACATATATATATATATATATATATATATATATATATATATATATATGTATATATGAATATATAAATATATATGTATATATACATGTATGTATATATGTATGTATGTATATATATATATATATGTATATATATATATATATATATATATATATATATAAATATACACATATATAATGAGCGTCACCTGCCATTGGTTGTGGTAGACTAATAACAATACCGAGAAAAGGCGCCTTGATGTACCACCCTCATCGAAGACCTATTAAGCTTTAAGGAACGGGAGGTTCCCTCACTTCAATAAAATCGACTAACGACTGATGGAATTCGTAAGACATATATGATATATGTATATATATATATATATATAGTAATGACCCCCGTTTTACGAGAAGCCAACTGAATGTCAGAGTCTCCGGGAATGCGGGATGTGTCCTTTTGGTGTCGTCATGGTTGAAGAACTCTTTCGAGGAGTCTGTTTTGCCCGAAGTCTCTCAAACTTCGGTCGCCTTAGGCAAGAGCTCCCCGTGGATCTGTTTTGGGCTCTGAAAGCACTGGCCGAGTTGACATGGACATGAACGAACTCTTTA
The DNA here is from genome assembly GCF_046742065.1 of Oratosquilla oratoria. NCBI lineage: Eukaryota > Metazoa > Arthropoda > Malacostraca > Stomatopoda > Squillidae > Oratosquilla > Oratosquilla oratoria. The sequence goes on along the minus strand of NC_134784.1, from coordinate 83,006,711 downwards.
GACTCCAAAAAGTTACTAATTTTGGCCGTGATTTTGGATACGGACTAAATCGTTGAGACCACGAGAATGACCAATTTGATCAATTTGAGCCGTGATTTGGACACGAACTAAGTTATGAGTCTCCAAAAGTGACCAATTTGACCAATTTGGGCCCTGATTTTGGTCTTTGCCAAGATGACCTCATATCATTTTGGACAAGATTATAGGAACGGAGGAGACAACAGAGACCATAAGGCCTTCAATAGACAGTTCCATGTCCCTTACCAGTTATTATCCCCATCCATAAAATTATCAAACCTTTTCCTAAAATAACTAATTGTTTCAGCGCTCACTAGATGGTTACTAAGTCTATTCCATTCGTCAATCATTCTGTTGGTAAACCAGTTCTTGTCTATTCCATTGATTGCCAAAATTTGGTTTTATTCATTTGTTTACTTTCATTAACATGGCGAAGACAGTAGATCATGACTTTATGCACAATTTCAGATGTACCATTTACAATTATTTTCCTTTATTTAGAGCAAGGGTTCCCAAAATGGTCGATATCATCCCCCAGGGGTCGATAAAAAGCTAAGGGGTCGAAAGGGGGTCAGTAGATTGCTAGGGGGTCGATATTGACCCCACGGGGTCGATGAAACCATCCAAGGGGTTGAAAGGGGGTCAGTAG
>NC_134784.1:82991044-82993544 GCF_046742065.1 Oratosquilla oratoria | reverse complement strand
ACCAATACCACCAACAGTAATAACAACAATGCCAATACCAACAAAAATACCAGCACCAACAACGCCAACACCAACACCAACAACAATACCAACAACAACAACAACAACAACAACAACAACAACAACAGTTCTTCTCTTGTTCTTCTTTTTTCTTCTTCCTCGTCCTATTGTTCCCCATCCTCTTACCCCTCCTGTTCTCACCCTACCCATCCTCCTTATCTACCAACAGTACCAACACCACCAACATCCCCAACAACACAAACAGTACTAACACCACCAACACCACCACCACCAACAACAACAACAGCTCTTATCTTGTTCTTCCTCCTCCTGTTGCTCCCCATCTTCCTTGTCCACCTCCTCTTCCTCTTCTTCCCATTCTCCTCCTCTTTCTCCTCCTCCTCTTCTTTCTTCGCCTCCTCCCCCTCCTCCTCCTTATCTTCCTCCTCTTCTCCACTTCTTCTTCCTTCTCCTCCTTCTCCTCCTTCTCCTCCTCCTTCTCCTCCTTCTCCTCCATGCTCCTCCTCTTCCTCTGCTTTCTTTACTTCCTCAATGACGTTGATGTAGAGGTAAACCCACTTATTTCAACACGGTCAAAAGTCCAACGTTTCCTCCAAGAGTCTCGTTTTAAGGTGAACGAGTTAGACTTTTCATTCTCATTGTGTTCCTCATAAAACAAAACTCAGTTTTATAGTATAAAAATAGACATCAGAAAAATGAGAAAGAATCAAGGAAGTACAACGACCAATGAGAAGAAGAGGCGAATAATAACATGCGCGCAACTTTTGATCTTTGTCTTTATCTTTTGGTAGCATTTGGGAGAAATCATTGATTGATTTATTCAGAGGAAATTTTAGGCAATTGTTTAATTCCATTTGTGATGCTGAGATGAGTGGGAAGTGGATTTATAGAAACTGATTTTGGCCTTACTTTTGGCCTCACTTAGGGTTTTGTTTATAAACCAGTCTGGGTACCCAGACTGGTTTATAAACAAGGTCTTAAGTAAGGCCAAAATCAGTTTCTATAGATCCACTTCCCACTCATCCCAGCATCATAAATGGAAAAAAAAAATGCCTTAAACCTCCTTATGATAAATCCATCAGTGATTTCTCCCAAATGCTACCAAAAGATAATATAAATATTATTTTCAGTTACCTAAATAATTAATTCAGAAAAATAGTTAATGTGCATCATAGACCAACAGAAGACATAAACCTTGGAGTTTATAAATCACCCTGCTCATGATGTGAAGAACTATACTGGGAACAAACGGGTAGAGAATTCCAAACAAGAATAAAAGAACATAAAAACTCAGTCAAACACGCACAACAGAACTCCGCGGTATTCCAACATGTCGCCAACAATAATCACCGCATAAATTGGGACGAAGGAAAAATCATATTCAAATCTAAATGTAGTTTTCAAATTGAAATAATTGAATCCTACCTTATCAAACAATTCCCTAACTTTAATATATCAAGTGGACAATGGTCACCTGATTATATAACCACCTTGGCAGTTAATAAATTACTTCCTTCCATTGTAAAAGCGGACGACTTGCCACAAAGCCCGCGCAATATCATAGACGCTACCTGAAGTGTCATGTCCATGTTCTCTCACTCCACCCCTCTCCTCTTTATATAAGATATGTGTTTTCTCTTAACTTTCCATTCCGCTGAAGAGGATCACAGTCATTGTTCGAAATACACGGAAATCGTTATTTCCTTTCTCTTCTTAATCCAATCAAAAGTGGGTTTTTAGTGTATTTACTAATGTGTTACGATATTACTTAGAAATTATATATATATATATATATACATATATATATATGTATATATATACATATATATATATATATATTCATTTACATATATATTATAAATCGTGCAATTAATTTCATCTGTTCATATGCAAGAATCATGTCCTGACAACAGAGATTTTTTTTTCTCTCATTTTCCATGAAACGTCGAATGATTTTGATAAGAGCAACATGACGTTTATCCTTGGTGTAAGATTGACTTTATTAGCATCACCTAGTAATTGTGCCAGCAAAGTGAGCGTGGTCTATGGTCAGTGGGCGTGGTCTTGAGCGCTATGGAGCTGGAATGCGTCTCAGGGCTTCCAATTGTTCTTCGGGGACTTGTAATGTCATGACCCCAAAGACCATCAAAAGGTTCTCTTGGCCTAGAGGGTGAGGCAAAAGACGTTCATCAGAGAGGAACGAGAGGAGCCAAGAGATGAGGCCCACAAGCGGGTTGAATGAAGAAGTAAAAGAAGGAAAAATTACAGAATTAACAAGGAAGGAAGGAAAGAGAAAGAAAGAAGGAAAGACGGAGAAAGAAAGAAAGAAAGAAGGAAAGACGGAGAAAGAAAGAAAGAAAGAAGGAAAGACGGAGAAAGAAAGAAAGAAGGAAGGAAAGAAATGGAAAAAGAAAGAAAAAGAAATAGGGAAAGAAAAGGAAAGAAGGAAAGAAAAAATAAGTAATAAAAAGAAATTAAA
>NC_134784.1:82966044-82973544 GCF_046742065.1 Oratosquilla oratoria | reverse complement strand
TATAAAATATGTATATATATATACGCGTGTGTGTGTGTGTGTGTGTGTGTGTGTGTGTGTGTGTGTGTGTGTGTGTGTGTGTGTGTGTGTGTGTGTGTGTGTGTCTGTGTGTGTGTGTGTGTGTGTGTTCGCGCGTGCGAATGAGTAATAATGCGTGGATTACAGGCAAACGCCTAAGTTGGATATGATGTTAAAAAGTTGAGGAAACATCAGAGAAAATAATACATGTAAAATGCTGAAGTTATGGAACGAGCAAAAAAAAAAAAAAAAAAAAAAGGGTTTTATTTTTCATTCATCATTTTTTCCCTTTGTTTTTACCTTTTTTCTTCTCATATTGAACAGAAAATTTGGTTGTCATAGAAACGGGCAGTAAAGCGATAGATTGGAAATGTTGGATGGTATCTCAACATATGAGTTGTGGTAGTACGTGGTCGTAGTTGAGCGGTGTTCGGAGGCTTTGAATAAAAGCAGCGGAGCACGTGTAGCTCTGTCTCTCTCTGTGGTCTTTCTCCTCTTTATTTGGTGACAGGAGGTGCTTATATACATGGCTCGTGGTTAGGTTGCCGACGAGATAATATTTATTTACAAGATGCAGTTTTAGCAAATATTAGAGATCAGGATAGGTTTTAACTACCTTATACATTGCATATACATATTTACAAATGACATACAGTTGTCCGAGGTTGGACAGGATAGACATATCCCGTAGGAAAGGGATTTAAATATAATGTGTATCAATGCTTGGCTTGGTGGCAATCCTTTAGGGTTGGCGAGGCGTCCAACTGCGCGTGAGGTGTCTGCCTGGACAATAGCGACCTGACCCGTAGTGACCAGGTGCGTGAAGATGTCAGGTCGAGTACCAGGCTACTCTGACTGCACCGAAATGCATCGGTGTCGTGCCGATAGTATACGCAGAGGTGGTAGATGAATGTCTAGGAGATTTTGGTGGTAGATTACGTCTTCTAGGAGGTCTAGATGCTAACAGTTGCTCGGCATACGCTACCAGTGTCCGTCCTCGCGACACCATGAGCTTGAGATCCACATAGGCTTGGTGCACGAACTGTTAAGGAGATAGAAGAAGGAGGGGTGTGCCTAGGTGAAGGGGTTGACCTTCCCTGAGTGGCAAAGGTGATCTGCACAGCTAGAAGGGAGATACTTGGTTATGGCATGATAAGATGAACATGAATGATAAATATTGGTTTTGGAAATAGATGCTTGGATTTGTTGGGGCTAAAGAAACTTATACAATTCTATTTCTGAGGCTATAGCGAGGTGTCGGGATCGGTGGAGTGGTAAAGGTGTTTGTGTCTAGAGGTTCGGTCGTGTGTGTTGGTTGTAGTATGGGCGGGGATGGAATGTCATCCATGTCGAGACCTCTAGGAACTAGTTTGATATGATCTAAATGTAGGATAGCCTCTGTGAGTTCGCGTAAGTGGAGAGCTTTGATCTTATTGTGCGGAAGTATGTCGGTGACCCGAAATGGACCATGGAATTTGGGTGCAAGTTTTGATGTGGGTTGGTGGTTGGTGTGGTATATTATGTCACCTACAGAAACATTGCAATCTCTGGAGTGAGCGTTCTTCAACCTAAGCATATCTGCTTTTGAGAGAGTCAGTGACTCATGTATTCTCTTGAAAAGAGTGTTGAAATTATTGAGAGTTACCTTGACAAAATCATTGAAATCATACACAGGGGGGGTTTCTGAAGTGAGTAGGTCGTATGGCATTTTCTTATCAGATCCAAACAAAACAAAATGGGGTGATTCTGAGATTGATCTATTGATTGCGCTGTTGATGCAGGCTTGTATCATGGGTATGTGTTCGTCCCAAGATGCGTGTATGTCTGTGGCAAGGTGTCTGAGAATATTGAGTATCTTCCGATTTTGACGTTCAACGAGTCCATTTGAGCTGGGGTGGTATGGTGTGGTGTTACACTTTGTAATGTTGAACTGTTGGCAGATATTTGTGAGGATGTCGTTATTAAATTCCGTGCCGTTGTCTGAGATTAGTGTTTTCGGTGTGGTGTATGGGCAGATGACGTTATTGATTATTGTCTGAGCTACACTTTTTGCTGTCTTGTCCGCTAAAGGAGAGAGGATGCAGAAACGAGAGAAATGATCGATGCATACGAAAAGGTACTGGTTTTCATTGAGGGTGATTGGAAGTTTGAGTAAGTCAATGGCAATGGTTTCAAAGGGTTTGGAAGGTGTTGGGTAATTGTGTATTGGTACTTGACCGCTAATGTGACCTTTATGAGTTATGCATGAGTGGCATGCGTCTATGTATGTGTGTATGTCTTTACGCATGGTGGGCCAAAAGTACTTTAACCTAGCTTGCGAGAGGCACTTGTCCTTCCCGCAATGTCCTGCTAATGGAGAATCATGTAGTATTTTGAGAACTTCTGGAACAAGACTTGTGGGAACTACTAATTGTGTAACCATGCGGTTTGGTTCGCATTTGTTTGTGAGCAGTGTTGTGTGGTAGAGAACCTGGTCTATGAGAGAGTAGTTGTCTATGTTGGGAGGAAAATCGTCTGTGTTTGTAGTGTCACCTGAATTTAGATAGTGTATGATTCTTTTCCATAGGGGGTCTGTCGCTTGAGCGGCAATGATGCGGTCTCGCGTAATGTCAAGTGGCTCTGATGCTTGACGTATTGTTGCTACGTTTCTACTAAGGGCGTCGGCGACATAGTTTGCATGGCCCTGGACGTAGTGGAAGGTAGGCATGAAGTCCTGGATAGTAAGGAACCATCTGGCTAGTTTCCCAGTTAGGTTCTTGCCTTTGAAGAGGTTTAAAACGGGTTGATGATCTGTGTGTACATGTATTTCGTATCCTAGAATGATGTCTTTAAAATGTTTGAGGGCATATATGATTGCGAGCGCTTCAATTTCAGTGACAGAGTAGTTTTGTTCGTGCTTGTTTAATGCGCGACTGGCGTAAGCTATAGTTCTAAGTTTGGAGTCGTGTTGTTGCATTAGTACTGCGCCAAGGCCTTTGTATGAAGCATCTGTGCATAGTGTGAAGGGTTTAGAGAAGTTTGGGAATGCCAGAACCGGGGCTGTTGTGAGTGCTTGTTTGAGCTTGTGGAAAGCGGTGTTGTGTTCAGACGTCCAGTTAAAAGGAGTATCTTTCTTGAGAAGGGCTGTTAAAGGAGCTGCCATGTGAGCATAGCCTTCGATAAAACGTCTGTAAAAACCTGAAAGTCCTAGAAATGATTTCACGTGTTCTGTAGAGTTAGGGGTTGGAAAATCTAGAACAGCCTTAACCTTGTCTTGAGAAGTAATGACACCGTGTGAGTTTATGACGTGTCCTAGGAACCTTATTTCCTTTTTGAGGAAGGAGCACTTTTTGAGTTTAAGTTTTAGGCCTGCCGCGGCTAATCTTGAGAAGACAGTTTGAAGTGTGTTAAGGTGTTCCGTGAGTGACCGTGAGGCAATGATAATGTCGTCAAGGTATATGAAGACAGTCTTTCCAATCAAACCTTCTAAGACTTTGAACATAAGTCTTGTGAAAACAGAGGGAGCAGAGACGAGTCCCATGGCCAACCTTTTGAAGTGGTAATGGCCCGTATTGGTACTGAAGGCTGTTAGAGGTTTTGATTCGTCATCTAGAGGTATTTGGAAATACCCTGACATAAGGTCGAGAGTAGAGAAGACCGTGTTGTGTTCGCCTATGGAGTAGATTGTGTCTTGGAGATGAGGAATAGGATGTCTTTCGGGAATGATGAGTTTATTTAGCTCACGGAAATCAACAACAGGGCGAAAGGAGCCGTCGTGTTTTGGAACGACAAAGAGAGGAAAATTCCAGGGAGATAGGCTGTGTTCAATGATGCCTTGGTCGAGCATATCTGCAATTATGTTGTCGACAATGTTTCTTTTACTGTGAGGAAGACGGTAAGCGGGTATGTACCGTGGTTTTGCATTTTGTTGAAGTGATATATGATGTTGTATGATGTCTGTGAGACCTAATGGTTCGCCTGGGAGTGCAATTGCGTGTCTGTACGTGTTCAAGAGTGTCAGGAGATCTTCTCGTGCTTCAGGGAAATCTACATCGTTAATGTGTGGTGCTTTGATGGTTTCCTGTGTGTTCTGTTCTCCGTTGGTGATGGCGCATACGTGTTGTGAGTTGTCATGGTCGATTACGTGTACTGGGGAGGGATACACTGTAAAATCACAAACGTTCGTTCCTTTGTTCATCTGAAGAGGGGCATTGGTATTATTTGCAACTATGATTGTTGTGTGTCCTTTGCTCGATGTGTGAGATAGGGCGGATAAGAGAGATACACCAGATACACGGCAAGTGTCTGTGATGCAAAGAACATCTGAGTCGGGAGCTTTGAAGATACGCACTTTGAGTTTTGTGTACTCGCGTGGATAGAGTGTTTTGTCAGTTATTACAACCGCGTGAGAATTCGTGAGAGAGATCTGTGAGACGGTAGTGTATTGTGGTGATATTTCCTGTATGTTAGTGAAAACATCGTGTTTCTTGTGGTCGCGAGTTGACTTTGACATGCGCGCTGACAGTGTACGTCTATTACGTCTGTGGTGTGAGCTACGGGGGTGAGCGGATGGGGTGGGCGTGTCCGTTACACCAGTGTGCGTGTCTGTTACAAGTGTCACCGTTTCTGTTTCGTCACTGTTTTGTTCAGTTGTTGCTGTTGTTGATGTTGCATGCTGTTGCTCGATCATATGCAAGTGTTTGACGCGCGTGTTTTCTGTGTGTGCATGCGTGTTAGCTGTCTTTAAAGCCGTTATGAGGTGATTATTGAAACCAATGCCGTTTTGAGCAGGATAGATGATGATGCGATTTCTTTGCATCCATGTCAAACCTATAAGAATATCTGCGGGAAACACTACGTCCGCTATGTATACTGTCGTTGTAATGGGAGGACAGTTGGCATGCAGGGAGATGACTAGTTCGGTTTTTCCTATGATGGGAAAGGGAACTCCGTCTACATTTTGTAATGTGATATCCGTTGGTTCTATAACTGTTACTCTACGGTGTCGGAATCGGAATTGGTCGAAGGAAACCTTTGACATTAGATTAACTGGGGATCCTGTGTCCAGAAAGAGTAGTTGTGGAAGGTTGTTGACCGTGGCGTGAAATGTCATAGCAGACGGGGATGATCGAGAGTCAGCCATCGTGAGAATCGGTAGTGGGGGGTTTGATTCTGTCTCGTGAGGTCGTGTGTTTTGTTCACCGTGAGACGATAGTCATACCGTGTTGTGTTTGTTTGTGTTGTCGCTAGTCGGGTGTTGGGGAGACGCGTATGACGTGTAGGTTTGTGATTTCAAGACGCGACATTGTGTTGTGTCGTGAAAAGCTGGTCCGTGATATGAGCAGTAGGTAGTTGGTTGTCTGTAATAACACCTGTTTGTGCTATGTCCTACTATGTTGCAGATTTTGCAAAAGAATGGTCTCCTAGATTGTGAACGCTGTCGTGATCTTGTGCGTGATATTTGTCTACCTCTAGTGTGATGGTCGTGTGACATGGGTTTATCTCTGGTGTAATGTTCTTGTGAGATTTTTGCTACTGTGGGAGTGTGTGTGTGTGTGTGTGTGTGTGTGTAAGGGGGATTTGTTGTTGTTGAATTTGTGATTTTGTCGCTGATGTGTCCGAAAATTTTCTAGAGAAGTCAACGAGTGTTGTGTCTGGATCAAAAGGAATGTTCTCTATTTTCTTTAGTGTTTCTGGGTGAAGTCGCGAGATCAGTTTTATGTAGCCAAATAATGAGAGTACGTGATCTAGGCTGATTGTGTTATTTTTTACCCATGGTGAAGAAGTGAATGCGTCTTTTAGTTCTTCCTTGAACTGACTCGCCTCCCTGACTGCTCTTTCTTTGGTGAGATAAGGGGGGTTGTTAAAGTTTGTTCCTAGTGTGTAGAAGGGAGAAAGGGAGCCTAACTGTTCATATGGGGCGAAGGATTTTTTGAACTCGTCAATGAAATTTTGGAAAGTCTGTGGTTGTTGGAACGCGTCGGATTGTATAATGTCGCTTGCAAGGGTATCGTTGAAATCGATGCGACTTTTAAGGACAGCGATTTTAGTCATTTCATCGTGCACCTGTGTGCGCTGTATTTCCGAACGGACGTCATCTAAGAGAGTGTGGATGGCGATGTTTGTCCCGTTGAACTTAGGAAGAGTGTTGTCATGCTGCAGGAGTGTTAGTAGGTTTGTTGCAGAACGTTGCATGTGTGGTTGAGCGACGGTTGGGTCTGTGTTTTGATTCGGCGAGGACTGTGTGTTATTTTCGTTTTGTGCTGCCATTTTGGAACGAGTGTTGTAATGGTGTGAAACGTTGGACTGTGAATGGGTCATGCACACTTTCGTACAAAAAGAAAAAAAAATCACCGAAAATTTTTTAAGGCTTTGCAAAAAATATAAAAAAAAATCACTGGATAGCCTTCACTTAACCTCACTCACACAACAATTTAGAGCTACCTAGCCCCAATAAATACAGGCATCTACTTACAGTTCTGACGAGGTGAAGCGATGGTGAAGGGTTCACTAGAGGTGGAAGTTGAATAATTCGATGGAGTGTGGTGCGATGATGCAGATCTGGAAATATTGAAAGAATGAGAAGGGTGGCAAATGGGTTAGTTCGTGTGTGGAATTTGTTCAGTTTTTGAAAGGTGTCGGTTCGACTTCCGGACGTAAGAGCGATACTTCCTTTGAAGGATGTTGTTGAGCTGGGTCACGGCGAGGGAGATGGGCTTTTGTCTCGTTGCCGGTTGCTGGGGTGGGTCGCTAGGATGACTTGTCCTGTGCGTTGGGCTGGCTCACACAGCGAGAGAGATGGCTTGAGCTGTTGTCCGCTTCGCTGGATAGGTGGGTCGCTGGGATAACTTGTCCTGTGCGTTGGCTAGCTCGTTCGCTTCGCTGGGTAGGACTCACAGCGAAGGTTCGAGTTGATGGGCTTGCTGGCGTTGGGTAGGTTGCACAACGTTCCTGCACCGGGATCTTGTGCTTGCTGATTTCAGATATGTTGAATCCCGCGCAGTTTACCAGATATTTTGAGTCCCGCGTTGGTTCCAGATAAGTTCATATCCCAAAGCTGCCGCCAGATATGTTGGATGGTATCTCAACATATGAGTTGTGGTAGTACGTGGTCGTAGTTGAGCGGTGTTCGGAGGCTTTGAATAAAAGCAGCGGAGCACGTGTAGCTCTGTCTCTCTCTGTGGTCTTTCTCCTCTTTATTTGGTGACAGGAGGTGCTTATATACATGGCTCGTGGTTAGGTTGCCGACGAGATAATATTTATTTACAAGATGCAGTTTTAGCAAATATTAGAGATCAGGATAGGTTTTAACTACCTTATACATTGCATATACATATTTACAAATGACATACAGTTGTCCGAGGTTGGACAGGATAGACATATCCCGTAGGAAAGGGATTTAAATATAATGTGTATCAATGCTTGGCTTGGTGGCAATCCTTTAGGGTTGGCGAGGCGTCCAACTGCGCGTGAGGTGTCTGCCTGGACAATAGCGACCTGACC
>NC_134784.1:82956044-82958544 GCF_046742065.1 Oratosquilla oratoria | reverse complement strand
ACTTCTCAATCACTCCATATATTGGTTCACTCCCTACCTTAGCATCAATGTCTCCCAATACAAATACGTTGTCATTTCCCCCTAATCCCTCTATGCACTCTCTCCCCTTAGAATATGTACATCCTTATCTCTTCCTACTATACTCCTATTTACCACTATATAGGCCATTAACGCTCTATATACCATCCTTCCATCCACCACCCTCTCCCATGGGTACTTATGTTTGACTTTCTTCCGAAACATTATTTGCTATCATCAACTCTCTTTCGAGACACATCTCCACCATGACCTCTGCATAACGATTCTTTTCCTGGAACTCCACACTTCCCAATCACTCTATATATTGGTTCACTTCCTACCTTAATATTAATGTCTCCCAATACAAATACGTTGTCATTTCCCCCTAATCCCTCTATGCACTCATTTAAGGGAGTGTCGCATCGCTTTATAGAGTAGGTGAAATTAAATTTTCAAATATGTATTTAATGAACTTAGGTACAAACACCCCTTACATTAGTACATTAGTGTATAATTCCTCAAGGTATTGTGTTCTTCCCTTGTATATATATATATATATATATATATATATATATATATATATATATATATATATATATATATGTATATATATATATATATATATATATATATATATATATAAAGAATAGTAAATATATAATGAAGATATAGCGAGCTCTAGTGAAGCTCTAATTACTTAACGGAAAATCCTTCCACATCATTCAGCTTGGTATGAAATGACAGCTTTGAGTCTGGGAAACAAAATATATTGAATACATTTGATCAATCTAATACCTCTGATTTTTTATTAATTTGTTTCTCTGAACAATCAAAAATGCTGCAAAATTCAAGTTTCATGTGTAATATGTATGTATATATATATATATATATATATATATATATATATATATATATTGTAGAAAATAAGGAGCATGATGTTTTCTTTCAAACAAACAACAATGACAAAAATCCATAAAGAACAACCAAAGATATTACAACAGGAAGATCAAAAGCATAAAGTTTACTGGACGGGGGATTTAAATTTGCAAGACCTATTTTCGCGATCATTTGTTTGATGGTTGTGATGTATAGCAAATATTCAATTTCCTCTTCTTTGCTGATGAGGTGTGAGGTGAGGGTGATTGGTGTGGCGTGGGTGGAAGAGGAGTAAGGTGGGCATGGCTAGTAGATGTTTGCAGAGTGCTGTGTGCAACTATGCTGCTTTTCTCCTCTTTCCTTCTTTTTCCTTCTTCTTGTTTCTATTCCAGGCACTCACGGGCCCTCTTCATATACTGCCGCTTCACTCTCTTGTCTCTTGTTCATTTTTTCATGATCACAGCAACAATACAGGTCGAGGAATCAAAATTGTTGCGTACGGTGAGAGCGCCAGGAGTGACGTCACCTTACTTTGAACTTTTTAAGAGTACTGGTGCCCTGTCTTCGGTCTTTGTGGGGGTATGCTGGTGGGAGGAGCTGCCAAATATCTCCATATACACAATTTTGAAGTAATAAACGAAATAGATATAGAAATGTTGATGCTATTTCAATATACAGAATGTTTTTTATACAATGGGGTTGCCAGAGGTTGCCAATATTTCATCTACTTTATGCTGTATAAAAAATAGAAACGAAATACAGTTGTATAACTTTATATGAGTGTTGCCACCATCATAGAGATTCTTTTTAAATGTTAACCTAAAACTTGCTCATGTACCAGAATTTTTAGAATGATAGCTGGCGACACTCCCTTAATCCATCCAAAAAGCCTCCTTTTCTTCCACACTCTTCTCACAACCAGTCCCGTATGCACCTACAAAAACCCACATCCCCTTTCCCAGCTTCACCTTCATCCACATTAATCTTGAAGAAACCTCCTTCCACTCCACCACACGCTTACCTATCTCTTCACTTAATAGTATAGCCACCCCTTCTCTCCCTCGTCCTCTCTTCACTCCTGAGAACCTCCCAAACTTACACTCACCCCTCCCTTTCAACTTAGTTTCACTTAGTTGCAACATATCTATCTTCTCACAAACAAACTGCTTATCTCTTCCCCTTTACTCTCATCTGTACCACATTCACGCACATTAAAATATCCAAACCTTGGGGTGCTGGTTGGAAAACTCCATGACCCTCTTATGCCTTTACTTTTTTTAGGAGTGTCCCCTGTGGGGCTACAGGAAGAAGGCTTCCTAGTCCTATCCCCGTCCCGTTTGTTCTCATCTCGTACGACTCAAGTGGGAAGACTTGGTGGCAGCATTCTTTTCCCCCACCACAGGGTAAGGTAAAAAAAGATATTAATATTTAGAGAAATGGTACTGGACAATAACAAGGGGTGGGGGGACAACATAACGGAGGGACAGTCGCAGTATAATAAAAGTGTTATCATTTCTCTATGAAAAGAGATTAACTATATCACAGACAAAATGATGTGTGACTCTTGTCCGTAGGGGCGCCCCATATAGACCCTAAAGTGTCAACT
>NC_134784.1:82948544-82951044 GCF_046742065.1 Oratosquilla oratoria | reverse complement strand
ATGGGGAAGGGACGTGAAGTACGAGAAATAGAACAGGAAGACGCGAATCAAGTCGTAAGTCAGAGACGCTGAAAGCGAAGGCAGAGAAGAAACCAGTGTAAGGAAATGGAAAAGAAATAAACATGTGAAGTTGAAGAAATATCACGAAAACGAATGTAACCCGTGTGGAGTGAAGTAAAGGGAAAAAGAGGAAGAGGAGTAGGAGGAAAAGGAGGAGGAAAAAGAGGAGGAGGAGAAGAATAAGAATAAGAAGGAGAAGTAGGAGGGGGGGAGGAAGGCGGGAGACGGAGGAGGAGGAGAGAGGGATAGTAGGAGCAGAAGAAGAAGGAGGAGGGAGGGGGAGAAGGAAGAGGAGTTGGAGAAGGAAGGTAGAAGAAAAAGGAGAATGAATTGGAGGAAGAGGAGGAGGAAGAAGAATTGAAGAAAGAGGAGGAAAGAAGGGAGGAAGAAGAGGAGGAGAAGAGGAAAGTGAAGGAGGAAGAGAAAGAGAAGAAGAAGAGGAAGAGGAGACAAGGTGTATGAATAGGACAAAGTAGTGAAGTAGGAGGAAGGGGAATAATAAAAAAAATATATAAAAGAAAAGACGGAATAGGAAATGGTGGAGGAGACGGAATTGGACGTATGAAGGAGGAGAATGAGGAGGAAGAGGAAGAGGAATAGGTGGAGGAAAAGAAGGCGGAGGCAAAGGCTGATATGAAGGTGAAGAAGGAGTTTAAACATGGAAGATGAAGGTCACAGTTGAGGTAAAAGTGGAAGAGACTAAAGTGGAAGAGAAGATTGTGGAGTCAGAGGTAGAGGTGGATAACTGAGAGGAGGAGGTTTGGTCAAAGGCGTAATGAGAGATGAGAGATAGAGATGGATGTGGAAGGAATGACTGATGTGGATGGAGAAGTGGATATATTGATAGACACCGATTGCAGGACGTGGATGTAGAATTAGCGGTGCAGGTGGAAGTGGTACATGAAGGTGGAGTAAGCGGTGTCCATGAAGGAGGGAATAAAGGTGAAAAGGATGTAGGATAGAGTGGAGGGGTAGTGGAGGGGTAAGTGGAGGCAAAGGTGGACTAAAGAAGGCAAAAGTTCATTGGTGATTCGAGTCCAGGCCAGGTGGGAGTTATGGAACCCACACGCAGCACCTGTGGGCGCTCCGGACAGACCTACTCCCTCCCTCCCTCCCTCTCCCCCATACCCCTCTCCCTCCTCTCCCCCTCTCCACCCTCTCCCCCTCTCCCCCCTCTCCCCCTCTCCCCCCTGCCCCCTGCCCCCTCTCCCCCCTCTCCCCTTCCTTCTTCCCTTCCCCTCCCCTTCTCACCCCCTTCCCCATCCTCTCCCTTCCCCCTCCCTTCCCCCTCCCCCTCCATTCCCCCTCCCCCTCCCTTCTCCCTTCCCTCTCTTGCCCTATTTCCTCCCCTCTCCCCTCTCCCGCCCCCCAAAGTTTTCCTCCCCTTCACCTATTTCCTCCCCACCTTTTCCCTCCTACCCCTCCCTCCCTTCTCCCTACATACCTCTTACCCCCCACCTCCTCCTCCTCCTCCTCCTCCTCCTCCTTCGCCACTTTCCAACCCCCTTCCCCAACGCACTTCCCAATCCTCTTCCCAAACCCTTTTCCCCTACCCCCCTTCTCCTATCCCCCATCCCCTACCCACCTTCCCTATCCCCCCTTCCCCTGTCCCACCTTCCCCTATCCCCCATATCCCACTTCCCCATCCCCCATCCCCGTCCCCTCGGGCAAGACGATATTACTTCGCCTCTCTTTATTATTATGACCTCGTGTAAGTACTGGTACCGTACCTATGACCGTAAAAGAACCAGGCAAGTCTTCCCAGTCTATAATCTACGGCCTTTCTCTCCTGAATAAAACTGTCTGGTTAATACATCAAACTAAGATGAATAAAGTTGGCTGGTGTCATTTAAAACAGACAAAATTTATTTTTATATCAAACTTTTATTCAGTTAATTACTTGTCCGTATATTATTCTTATACTTATTATGTTTGACCTATCTATTCATTTTATTGTAATTAATTCAATATTTCATGTACTTGTTTATCATGCTTGTATTTTAGTTAGATATGTACGTATTTAGTTACATTTCTTTATCTATTTATCTATTTATTTATTTATATATTCATCTATTTATCTATTTATTTATTTATATATTTATCTATTTATCTATTTATCTATATATCTATTTATCTATCTATTCATCTATTCATCTATTTATCTATTTATCTATTTATCTATCTATCTATTTATCTATTTATCTATTTATCTATTTATCCATATATCCATTTATCCATTTATCCATTTATCCATTTATCTATTTATCTATTTATCTATTTATCTATGTTGTTATTGTTTTTGCTGTGACCAACGACAGGTGCCTGGACTTCTATGACGGGCATGAGAGAGGTTTATCTCCCTCTCTCTCATATGAACATAATACTACTACTTCAAATCTTTCATATGAGGACAATTGACAATTGGACAACTGATCCAATC
>NC_134784.1:82933544-82941044 GCF_046742065.1 Oratosquilla oratoria | reverse complement strand
GATGAATAAATCAATGAATAAATAAATTAATAAAGAAATCATGCTCAGATTGGAGGTCTTAAACATTTAGCTATGGTATCACTTGTCACAAAAGCAAATCAATAAGTGAATGTATAAATAAATAAGTAAATGAAAAAATGAATAAGTAAGCAGAATGATTGAATAGATATGTAAGAGTAATTGATTAGACAAATGAATAAATAGATACGGGGATACATTAATAGGTCAATGTACAATATAAATAATTAAGTTAATAGGAATGAAAATATTTAAGTAAATTGATAAACAATTACGATAGCGTATAAATGGATCGATGATTAACCTATAGAACAATCAGGAAACAATTAGTATATGTATCATATCAGCAAATACATGAAAGAATTTATAAAGAATAAAAACATTAATAAAGATAGTAGGTAAGTGATATAACTAACAAAAAGGATATGGATAGGTACATTCATGAATAGATAAAAACATGTAAATGAAAAGAACTGAAGTATTTTGTAAAGCCATAGACAAGACGCTCATGTCACGTGGGTCTCTCCTGGCGCTGCTGCAACGGGATATAACAGGATATACTCGGCAAATCCTCAGCATTACCCAAATTGGAAAACTGTTGCCAGTCCTTGAACTCGGAAACTTACTGGATGAAATTCGAAATAATTTTCTTCTTCTTTGATGGTGGTGTATGTGCATGTGCGTACACGCGCTGGCACGTTTGTGAATGTGTGTGTGTGTGTGTGTGTGTGTGTGTGTGTGTGTGTGTGTGTGTGTGTGTGTGTGTGTGTGTGTGTGTGTGTGTGTGTGTGTGTGTGTGTGTGTGTGTGTGTGTGTGTGTGTGTGTGTGTGTGTGTGTGTGTGCATATGACTAATAGTATTTACTTAATAGTAATACATAAGGAGTTATACTTGCGAGATCCCGTCTCGTTTTCTCTACCATGCCTTGGTGTGGGTGTTTGTGGGTGTTGAACACGCACCCGTCCTTGGAAGCGATATAGTTAAGTACCGTGATAACACAGACGTGATTTATAATGTATGGCAATCATAACAGAAAGCTAAATAAATAGATAAATGAATAAATAAATAAATAAACAAACAAATAAATAAATAAATAAATAAATAAATAAATAAATAAATAAATAAATAAATAAATAAATAAATAAATAAATAAATAAATAAATAAATGAATAGATAATTGAATAAATAAATAAATAAATAAATAAATAAATAAATAAATGAATAAATGAATAAATAAATAAATAAATAAATAAATAAATAAATAAATAAATAAATAAATAAATAAATAAATAAATAAATAAATAAATAAATAAATAAATAAATGAATAAATGAATAAATGAATAAATGAATAAATGAATAAATGAATAAATGAATAAATGAATAAATGAATAAATGAATAAATGAATAAATAAACATAAATAGATAAATGAATAAATAAATAAATGAATAAATAAATAAATAAATAAATGAATAAATAGAACTTCAAATCTCCCAAACATCCACATGCGGAATGGTGTTGGTTTGCGCAGAAATAATGTCAGGATCGAATCGTTCATACGAGTTCATTAGAGACGGTTCTAGAGTGTCAGGAAGCATAGGTTTGATTTCCGTGAGCGGGAAGTAAGTTGTATTTTTATGTTCCGTCGTTGATAACCAGAATCTATCCTTGGGTGTACAAGCTCGCACCAAGGAGGTGGAGTCATGGGAGAGGTAAATGAAGATTTAAAGAGTGTAGCCACAGATATAGATAGCAAAATTAATCAGTATTCTTCTTCAAGTGGAGATTAATCCGTTGAGATGTCACTAAAGTTCCTAAAGTATTGGCTGCACAAAATTTGTGAGATCAGCACTACAGAACGGAAACCAGTTAATGATATCTATATGTATATCAGACAATCTCCATGACCGTCGCGCAGACGATTTGAACCCACTGCTTCTAGACCCAAAGAGGCTCCATAACACCCGCCTTAGACCACTCGACCACTGACGAGTATGTATGTAAAGCCCTTGGTATATGTACCAAGGGCTTTTTCCTCCTTTACTAGGGAGGTAGCCAAAGTCAAAAGGTATATACCCACTCCCACCCAGTTCGTTCCCACCCATTCCACTCCCATCCACCACCCATTCCTTCTTCTCATCTTAGATCTTCATAGATAATGGGTCATTCCTGTATCCCCCGCCTTCTGCCCTGGATCAGAAGCAATACTGCAAGATACAGCACATCCACAGCAAGGCCGCTTTACTTAATCATTAACCCCCCACCCCTCTGTCTCTTAATGCAGAAAAATAGAAGACTGGGAGAAAGCCCTTCGGATTACGTCAAAATATCATTCACACATAACGCTTCCTTAACCCCACCCCATCTCGCACCCCCTCCCTTCTTGCATCACAGTATCATCTGTACATAGCCATTCTTCTCTTACCCCTATCTCATGCCTTCTCCCTTCCTCCCCACCCATCCTTCTCAACCTTGATCTCATCTCAGCCTCATGTTCACCTCATCCACCTTTGCCTTCCACACTTCTTTTACTAATCTTTTTTCACTCATTCTCTACATGTGTCCAAACCATTCCAATACTCTTTCACCAACCCTATTTACTATCTCCTAGTCTAACCCCGCTCTCTTCCTCGTCGTCCCCTCAATTCTCACTCTATCCAACCTTGGATCCCCTACCATACTTCTCAGACATTTCATCTCAAACACATTCAAAGTTTTCCTCTCTGCCCCATACAGTGCTGTCGGCACAACCACTCCTTCATATGATGTCCTCTTTATATCCATTGTCAAATAACTATTTCTCATTACACTTTTTAATCCCCCAAGGCATCTACTTGATTCTCTCAATCTACAAATTACCTCTACCTCCACTCCTCCTTTTCTATATATATGTATATATATGTATATATATATATATATATATGTATGTATATATATATATGTATATGTATGTATATATATGTATATATATATGTGTGTATATATATATATATATATATATATATGATTAAGGGGACTAGAAATTAAGGAAAAAAAAAACTAATTGGACCTCAATCCAACACTGCGGCCTCCCAACCTCTTACCCGACGTCCAAGTTATTGCGAGTCGGATTGGACTCGAGTAGGGCAATGGAGCGGCCGCTGGGTCTTGGAGTGGAGGAGAGAAGGAGGCCGAGGAAGAGTACAAGTGGGGAAGAGGAAGAGGAGAAAGTAGGAAATGGAGAGGAGTAGGCATAGGACAAGGAGAAGGAGAAGGAGAAGGAGGACGATGACAAGAAGGTGGAGGAAGCAGGAGATGGATAGGAATACAAGAAGGAAAGGGACAAGGTGGGGAAGAGGAGGAGGATGCAGATGATTGACAGGAGGAGGAGGAGGAGGAGGAGGAGGAGGACGTGTAGGAAAAGGAGGTGGAGAAAGCAGAAGATGTGAACCGGGAGGAGGAGAAAAAGGAGGCAAAGGAGGTATAGGAAGTAGATGTAAAGGAGCAAGACAAAGAGGAAAAGTAGGTGAAAAAATCAGAAGATAGAGAGGAGGAAGAGGAAGAAAGCAAGAAGTAAAAGAACAATGCGGAAGAGATGGAGGAGGAAAGAGAAGATGTAAAGGAGGAGAAGGAGGTGAAGGAGAAGAAGGAGGAAAAAAAGGTAGAGAAAGCCGAAGATGGAAAAGAGGATGAGGAGGAGAATGAGGAGGAAGCAGAAGGAAAGGAAGAATAGGAGGAGAAAAAGAAGGAAAAGGAGGTTGAGGAAGCAGAAGATGGAAGTGAGGAAGAAGAGGAGGACCAGGAGGAAAAGGACAATGTAGGAGAGGAGCCGGAAGCAGAAGATGGAAAGGAGGAGGAGGAGGAGGAGGACCAGAGGAAAGGGAGGAGGAAGCCGAAAGGAGGAGAACGGGCAAGAGGAGAATTAAGACTATAATCAAGAGGAAGAGGATGCAGTGCAGACGCGATTGGAGAGATTTGGAAAAGGAAATAGGACGAGAAGAAAGAGAAGGAAGAAGAGAGATTTGGAAAAGGAAGTAGGACGAGAAGAAAGAGAAGGAAGAAGAGATGTAGGAAGAGCTAGAAGTGGAGTTTACAAGATAGAAAAATAAATAGGAAGAGGAGGAGAAGAAGGGAGTTTGTATAAGAGGAGGATGGGAGAATAGAAGATTGTTAGGAGAGGAAGAAAATAAAGAGGAGAAACAGTGAAGGTAATTTTTTTTTTTTTTCATATTTCGTCTGCAATAACAAGCGCGACCATCGTTATGAACATTATAGAGTGTAAGAAAAAGTAGATGGCAGTAGGCTTTTTCTTTTTATTTGTTTTTATTTATTTGCTTAGTTTTTTTAAAGATTAGTCCCCGATAATAAAACACTGCTTAGCGACTTGTTCTGTAGTTATACCACCAAACTCACTGAAATATCGACTTCATGAATACAGGCAGCCAGTGTACCATACGGTGAAGAAGGGCAATGAATACAAAAAGGAGAAGCAGAAGGTTATTTTTTCTTATCCGGTTGCCATACGCAATAGATTCTATTCTGGATAAAGACGCAAGAATCTTTTTTTACTCAAGTTGGGAGAAGGAGGGGGGAGGGGGAAGGCCCCAGTGCGAATAAAGCTCTCTAAAGTTTATATAGAAGATTTTTATTTTTATTATTATTATTATTATCATTATATATATATATATATATATATATATATATATATATATATATGTATATATATATATATATATATATATATATATATATATATATATATATATATATTTTAAGGGTTGTGGGCGACTGTCACATTGACCCAGCATGTTAAGTGAAGAAGTCGGGGGCTGCATAAAGATGAATGAAATCACTTGCCGGCACTCAAAGCAAAAGGGAAAGTACAACCCCGCACGAAAAGGGGATGGGGTCATCGTGATACAGTACATTTGCACACTTTGTAGAAATGTTGTACATTGTTTTATGAATAAAAGGTATAGCTCATACAGAAACCTTATAGGTTGCATTGTATTAAGAACCTTACACCAGGAGTCGCCTAGCTAAGGCTAAAGTCCCTTAACCGTATCCACTGAGCTGGACGTTAAAGAGGATAATCTCCTTCCCATTCATCTTCAAAACCCTTCAACACTTTCGTTTTCTTCTGGAAGTGGAGCCTCGAAGGGCTGACACTCGGTCTCCGGACTGAACCCAAGATTTCTTTCTATTAATTTAACTCTATTTTCTCTGCATCTCCACTGTAGAAGAGCTAACAACCGGCGACTGCTCCCTTCTTCCTACTATAATTACAAGTTGGTGATAAAAACAGTCCTAAAGCTCGTTTCACACGTATCGAGCTTTCGCTTTGCGCCGTCCCGACACAACGTCGTGCTCTCTAGTAATATCATAGGTCAAAAAAGTAGAGAGTGGCTAACGAATACAATAGACTTAGTAACCATGCAGTGAGCGCTGAAACTATCAGTTGTTGAAAACGTTCGATAACTTTATGGATGGGGATGATAGAGGGTAATGGACATGGAACTACCTAATTAGGCCTTGTGGTCTCTTGCGGTCTTCTACGTACGTATGTTATTGTGTCCTTAAAGATTTCTTGGCTGAAAATGTGAACAAAATGAAGAAGAAAAGAAGGACAGAGAATGGACAAGAAAGAAACAAGAACAGCGAATAGCCGAACAGTGAAGAACTGAAAGACAAAAATGTCAGAGGAGCGAGATGGAGCCAATGGAGAAAGAAGAAACAAGCTGAAGCGAGACAGGAAATGGACGGAACGAAACAAGATATGGACGGAGTGAGAAAGGAGCAAGATTGACAGAGAGCGAAGAGAGACAGGAACGGAACAGAGGAGGGACAGAGTGAGACAGGTGAGACATGGAGTGAGACAGAATAGAGGAGGACTAAGACGGGATCGAGACAGGAGTGATATGAACCTAGAAAAGGTAAGAGGATGGAGCGAAGCAGGATCGAGATGGAGCGAGACAAAAGCAGTTGGGGCAAAGGAGGAGCGAGATGGAGCGAGACGGAAGGAGGTAGAGAGAGGCAGGAGTGATATGGACCTAGAAAAAGGAAGAGGTGGAGCGAAGCAGGATCGAGATGGAACGAGACAAAAGCAGTTGGGGCAAAGGAGGAGCGAGATGGAGCGAGACGGAAGGAGGTAGAGAGAAGCAGGAGTGATATGGACCTAGAAAAGGGAAGAGGATGGAGCGAAGCAGGATCGAGATGGAGCGAGACAAAAGGAGTTGGGGCAAAGGAGGAGCGAGATGGAGCGGGACGGAAGGAGGTAGAGAGAGGCAGGAGTGATATGAACCTAGAAAAAGGAAGAGGTGGAGCGAAGCAGGATCGAGATGGAGCGAGACAAAAGGAGTTTGGGGCAAAGGAGGAGCGAGATGGAGCGAGACGGAAGGAGGTAGAGAGAGGCAGGAGTGATATGGACCTAGAAAAGGGAAGAGGATGGAGCGAAGCAGGATCGAGATGGAGCGAGACAAAAGGAGTTGGGGCAAAGGAGGAGCGAGATGGAGCGAGACGGAAGGAGGTAGAGAGAGGCAGGAGTGATATGAACCTAGAAAAGGGAAGAGGTGGAGCGAAGCAGGATCGAGATGGAGCGAGACAAAAGGAGTTTGGGGCAAAGGAGGAGCGAGATGGAGCGAGACGGAAGGAGGTAGAGAGAGGCAGGAGTGATATGAACCTAGAAAAGGGAAGAGGTGGAGCGAAGCAGGATCGAGATGGAGCGAGACAAAAGGAGTTTGGGGCAAAGGAGGAGCGAGATGGAGCGAGACGGAAGGAGGTAGAGAGAGGCAGGAGTGATATGAACCTAGAAAAGGGAAGAGGTGGAGCGAAGCAGGATCGAGATGGAGCGAGACAAAAGGAGTTTGGGGCAAAGGAGGAGCGAGATGGAGCGAGACGGAAGGAGGTAGAGAGAGGCAGGGTCGGCTGAGGGTCCCCAAGTACAATTAGATAAGGGGACGAATGACTAGCGATCTTTCCCGTGTTTTAGTTCCTCGCCAAATTTAGAATCCAATTTGGCGAGGAGGCAGAGGCCAGCGAAGGAAGAGAGGGGTTGTGGGGAGGTGTAGGTAGGGGGAAAAGAGAGAGAGAGAGAGGAAGAGAGTGATCAGTTAAAGAGAAGAAGAGAGAAGAGGACACCAGGCAAGGAAAAGGAGAAGACAAAATGAAAGCGAAAAGGGTAAATAGAGTGTAGGGGGAGGAAAGAAGAAGAAGGAAGAGGAAAGAGGGGGAAAGGGAGAAAGACGGGGAGAAGAGGGCAAGTGGAGAAAGAAGAATTGACCAAATAAGGAAATGGAGAAAAGGAGAAAAAGACGAAAGGATAGAGGGAAGAAGGAACGGAAGGAGAAAGGTTTTTGGGTGAAAGAAAGGAACCAGTTGGAAAAACAGGGGAAAAGAAGAGAAGAATTGAGAGTAAAAGAGACCACACTTAAATGAAAGAAAGGAAGTGAGGAGGAGGAGAAGACAAGGAAAGACATAAAACGGTGAGCGAACAGAAGAAAGAGAA
>NC_134784.1:82921044-82928544 GCF_046742065.1 Oratosquilla oratoria | reverse complement strand
GAGTTGTGAGAAAAGAAACAGTATAGATTTAATATATTAAGACTTTGCACAAGCTTTTAATACCGTCCCCCACGAAAACCTACTTTCTAAATTAGCTTCACACGGAAGAGGAAAGCTATAGAATATATATATAAAATGGTTAAGAATCCTACAAATTTAGTTTATTCTTTGTAATAAATAGTAACATTATAATTTGTCAAAAAAGTTAATAAATTCATATTTGCAATTTTTTCTGTCAATAAGAAATGAGCATCCTTATTTCAAATGAATTATTTTGTTACATTAGAATAACATAAGCCAAAAATATAAGATGGAAACAAAATGTTAGTTATAAAAGCTGTTACCAAAGCAGAAGTATTACGATTTGTTTTATTTGTTCAAGAACATTCCTATTTGCAAAAAACTCAAGTTTAATGATGATTATATTTCAATAATAATAGATTAAATATTCTTCCTAATGCTTATTATTTTTTAACCAGTGAAATAGAATAAGATCAAGTATTTATTATTTAATGTTGTTATTGTGTGCTATAATATAAAAATCAAATAACTCAAAATAGAATATATGTTAATATATATATAATTAAAAAAAACACAAGAAAGTGAGTATTTTTTGCCAGCTATGCCCATACCACATTATTATCATGTCACTCATAAATAAGTGTAGTTTATATACCTTCCCCGGTTCCTCTTGTTGTAAGGTTCTAGATAGCAATCTCTTCCATTTGTATACAACTGAAAAAACTTGAGTTAGCAGTCGAAATATATAGACATATATATATAAATATGTGTACACACACACACACACACACACACACACACACACACACACACACACACACACACACACACACACACACACACACACACACACAAATAAATATGTAATGCTTTACAACTCTCCAAAATGTAAACAGTAATACTTAAGATGTTTTTAAACAAACTTTGCTATAAATCACGTCTTCATGGTATTTATTGACTTGGAACTGCTATAGGGACAAGGATAGGGACATCCATCGAATGCGGTACGATCAAACATCTCAAGTAAAAAGAATACTTTTTGTACACATTATGGATGAGGAGCCTATGCTAACTAAATCACAAACCAATACAATTATATGAAAATAAAGTAAAATAATAGTTTAGAATTGTACAATGACCACTTATTCATGGAATTTATTATGATTGCGAGATCGACTGATTACTGCGCAAACAATGGATCCATCGATGGCGCAAATCGGTCGATAACGCGGAACATACATACACACACACACACACACACACACACACACACACACACACACACACACACACACACACACACACACACACACACACACACACACACACACACACACACACACACACACGAACACACAAACACACACACACACACACACACACACACACACACACACACACACACACACACACACACACACACACACACACACACACACACACACACACACACACACACACACGCACGCACATACACAAACACACACACACACACACACACACACACACACACACACACACACACACACACACACACACACACACACACACACACACACACACACACACACACACACACACACACAAACACACACATACACACACACACACAAACACGCACACACTCACATACACATGTAGAGTGTATACCACATTTATACTTCCCACCCTAATATACACTTCTCTAGTGTTGTCACCCTCGCTCACCCTCACACAAAATCAACGACATACAGTAGAGGAGGGCGTGTAAGATCATCCTGGGACCTATCTACGATGACTGTAACAACGCTCGCTCTAACACATACTGAATCTCCTAATGCTGTCCGAGAAGCATGGGGGGGGGGGCAATGAAGAAATTTGAGAAAGATCTACTCACTCACTCTCGCCACTGACACCCATCGCCCTCTACCATGCCACCCAACTAGGCACAAAAACAGACTTATGCCCATCAGAGGACTGACTATTACAAGAACAGTGCCATTCAGTCCATAGTTCATGTTATTAATTAATTTTATTTTGTACTAGATCGAGCTCATATTGCATATTGTTAGTGTATGACTGCGTCGCTATTAAATCAATAAACCGATTATTATTACCTATCATTATTTTACATACACAAACATACACAATTGCGGCCCATCTTTTATCATCTTAAGATATCGTCCTTTATTCTTTCCTCCTCTGCTTTCCCATTCCTACATTTATAATAAGAATAAGAATATGAATATGTTGATATACCTTACATAATTTTCTTGAAGAAAGTTGGTTAAAGTTGATTAATTAATTCTCTTTTTTTTTTACAGGTTGGTCGGTTTATGATTTGAAATGTGACCCAGTGTCACTTCTCTTCACTTCAAAAGGTATTATGGTAAAGTAACAGAACTGTGAATTATATCATTCGATCCCATTACAATTGTTAGTCACTGTACAATAGGTAGAACCGTATTATCATATGTATCATAAGATAAAACATTTGTATTATCCCTCCAAGCCCAAATAAATAGAAAACAGAAAGCAATCAATGAAAAGGAAACATTTAGCAGAAGTAGTATGGGCCACTTGGCGGGGATGTGTGTGTGTCATGTAACTTGAATGGTTTGATAAAGAAGAGAAATGAAGAGTAAGAGAAGAGTATATAAGAGTACGTATTGTTGCAGCTTTTACGCTCTCTCTTTCTCTCTTTTTCTGTCTGTCTCTATCTTGCTCTCTCTCTCTCTCTCTCTCTCACACACACACACACACACACACACACACACACACACACACACACACACACACACACACACACACACATACACACACACACACACACACACACACACACACACATACACACACACACACAAACACGCACACACTCACATACACATGTAGAGTGTATACCACATTTATACTTCCCACCCTAATATACACTTCTCTAGTGTTGTCACCCTCGCTCACCCTCACACAAAATCAACGACATACAGTAGAGGAGGGCGTGTAAGATCATCCTGGGACCTATCTACGATGACTGTAACAACGCTCGCTCTAACACATACTGAATCTCCTAATGCTGTCCGAGAAGCATGGGGGGGGGGGCAATGAAGAAATTTGAGAAAGATATACTCACTCACTCTCGCCACTGACACCCATCGCCCTCTACCATGCCACCCAACTAGGCACAAAAACAGACTTATGCCCATCAGAGGACTGACTATTACAAGAACAGTGCCATTCAGTCCATAGTTCATGTTATTAATTAATTTTATTTTGTACTAGATCGAGCTCATATTGCATATTGCACAAGGTGTTTATTCTCACATTGTTAATGTATGACTGCGTCGCTATTAAATCAATAAACCGATTATTATTACCTATCATTATTTTACATACACAAACATACACAATTGCGGCCCATTTTTTATCATCTTAAGATATCGTCCTTTATTCTTTCCTCCTCTGCTTTCCCATTCCTACATTTATAATAAGAATAAGAATATGAATATGTTGATATACCTTACATAATTTTCTTGAAGAAAGTTGGGTAAAGTTGATTAATTAATTCTCTTTTTTTTTTACAGGTTGGTCGGTTTATGATTTGAAATGTGACCCAGTGTCACTTCTCTTCACTTCAAAAGGTATTATGGTAAAGTAACAGAACTGTGAATTATATCATTCGATCCCATTACAATTGTTAGTCACTGTACAATAGGTAGAACCGTATTATCATATGTATCATAAGATAAAACATTTGTATTATCCCTCCAAGCCCAAATAAATAGAAAACAGAAAGCAATCAATGAAAAGGAAACATTAGCAGAAGTAGTATAGGCCACTTGGCGGGGACGTGTGTGTGTCATGTAACTTGAATGGTTTGATAAAGAAGGGAAATGAAGAGTAAGAGAAGAGTATATAAGAGTACGTATTGTTGCAGCTTTTACGCTCTCTCTTTCTCTCTTTTTCTGTCTGTCTCTATCTTGTCTCTCTCTCTCTCTCACACACACACACACACACACACACACACACACACACACACACACACACACACACACACACACACACACACACACACACACACACACACACACACACACACACACACACACACACACACACACACACACACACACACACACACACACACACACACACACGCACACACACCTATACACCTACACACCTACACCTATCTCTCCCGTCCGCTCGGCCTTCGCTCTCTGCCTTGCAGCTCCATTATCCCCCATCGTTTTTCCATTATTGTCAACTCTCTCACACCCTCTCTTCTCTATCAAAGTCTCTCCTCCCTCACTCTCTTTCACCGGATCCTCCACCTTCTCGCCATCTCCCACATTCCCATCTGTCTTCTATTTCTTAATCCACCTATTCATTTCTTCTTTCCCTTTCCATCGCTTTTCCTATTCTAGTAACATTTTTCTATTTTACCTTTTTATGTTTCTTTTATTTGTTTTACTTTTTCTTGTCTTGTCTGCCTGTTCCTCCTCCTTTTCCTCTCCCTTCTCCTACTCCGCTATCTCTTACACTTCTTCCACGTCCTCTGTTTTATTTTCCTCCTCCTCCTCTTCCTACCCATTCTCCACCTCTTTCCTTTTTTCTTCCTCCTCTTTCTCATTTCCTCCTCCTGATCCTCTACCTCTCGCTCTTCTTCCACATTCACTGACTCCTCTCCTCTTACTCTCCTCCTCCTCTCTTCCTCCTCTATCTCTCCACTTCTCCTCCTCGTCTCCTCCTGCACCTCTCCACCTCCCCTTCCCCTTCCCCCTCCTCCTATTACATCTATTTGAATCTCCTTCAATTCTGCTCAGTTTGGCACGTCTACGAATTGCCTCGGAGAGGACCCTTCACCCCGCTGCTGTATCTGTACTAAATAACCTTCTCGAGCCAGATGGGCGATGTCTCCCTATAGCCTCTCACGAGAGAGAAGGGCGAGTGCGGCTAGTGGCCCACTGGCCCTTTCCCTGCAATGACTTACTGTACATGATGACTGACAGTTTCCCGAACTTCATCATTTGATATATAATGACACATTGTTTGAAAATTATCCGTGCCTTAACAGGTAGCCAGTGTAGGTCATTGAGGATAGGGGTGATTCGCTCCCTTCTCGATACACCCTTGATCAATCTTGCAGCTCGATTCATAATCATTTGAAGTTTCTTCAATAAATAGTTTGGAAGACCATAATAAAGAGAATTACAATAATCAATTTTACTGAGCACGTGATTATGAATCAGCTTTTCCAACGTACAATCATCACATACTTCTTAACAAATGCAATATTTCGCAAATGATACCCAGCTAAATTCACAGATTGTGTAATTTGATTCTTGATGTTTAGTTCACTGTCCAGCAAAACTCCAAGATCCTTTACACTGTCACTGACTGCAAGTTTAACCTCACTGTTACACAAATCTCAAAATTGTAGTCTATCGAACTCCATCCTTCGTCCAACAAAAAGGCACTTATTTTTACTTTCAATAAACTTGAGTTCGTGATGGTCCATTCATTGCTTAATGTCCAAGATGATAGCCCCAAGGTGTGCCTCCGTTTCTTGTATATAGTCCACTGACAAGTAAAACTGCGTATCATCCGCAAATAGTTTAAAACCCACTCCATGCTTCTCTAACACATTGGATAGTTCAGCCGTGTACAGACAAACACAGACACACACACACACACACACACACACACACACACACACACACACACACACACACACACACACACACACACACACACACACACACACACACACACACACACACACACACACACACACACACACACACACACACACACACACACACACACACATAGTATTTAAAGCTGGAATACTGACTGGCAGGAGCTGAGATAAGAAAAGTGGATGAGGGCACCAAGAGGAATTAATCATTCTGATCAAATATCCCTTTTGATCGCACGAAGTGGTAGAAACACTACTATTTAACTTCGAAGGAAATTTCTATTGAAAATCTGTGCGGCTTAGTAGTTTGAATCAACCATGGGATTACTATCAATACTCTGATATTTAGTGTGTGCGTATGTACATATATATAGACGAGGAGGGAGATTATGCAACGCCTTCGCCTATACTGTTGTTTACCAAATATCCTACTCATAAAAATGAAGTTCTCGCCACCTACGTGTCTACCTTTCTCTACTTGCCTCCTACAGGGCTTGGCAGCTACCTTCGGTCGTCCCGCCCAACCATTTTCTACCATCTCAGGCATGAACCATACATATCAACAATATAAATACTATCTGTAAAATATATTTGGATTAATACTCAGCTCACATATGATGTTATCAACATACTCCCTATACTCCTCTGGATTTAAAGTTTTAATTACTGCACTAATACTTTGAGAATCTTTAATCTCAGTGTAACATGTATCCTTATCCTCAATTTTATCCTAATTTTCTTTATAACATCTGCATGGCTAAATGACACTCCCCTAGTTTCTAAGTATAAAATCTTGTATTTATTTCCACCTGCAAAACCAAAATTCCGTGAAAGTTTATTACTAAATCTCCTGTTATTGTGTATTGTTGCATTTTCATCTCTTGTATATACTCCTGCATGTTTTCCTAAACTCTTTTATGTACATGCATACATACATACATATATACATACATACATACATACATACATACATACATACATACATGCATAAATACATACACACATAAATACATACATACATACAAACATACATATATACATACATACATACATACATATACACATATATGTATAAATACATACATACATACTTACATACATACTACTTGCCTCCTACAGGGCTTGGCTGCTACCTCCGGTCGTCCCGCCCAAACCATTTTCTACTATCTCAGGCATGCACCATACATATCAACAATATGATTAATATATGTGAAATATATTTGGGTTAATACTCAGCTCACATATGATACTATCAACATACTCCCTATACTCCTCTGAATTTAAAGTTTTAATTACTGCACTAATACTTTGAGAATCTTTAATCTCATTGTAACATGTATCCTCAACCTCAATTTTATCCTAATTTTCTTTATAACATCTGCATGGCTAAATGACACTCCCCTAGTTTCTAAGTATAAAATCTTGTATTTATTTCCACCTGCAAAACCAAAATTCCGTGAAAGTTTATTACTAAATCTCCTGTTATTGTGTATTGTTGCATTTTCATCTCTTGTATATACTCCTGCATGTTTTCCTAAACTTTATGTACATGCATACATACATACATACATATATACATACATACATACATACATACATAAATACATACACATAAATACATACATGCATACAAACATACATATATATACACATACATACATACATACATATAAACATACACAAACACATACATATACACATATATGCATACATACAAGCATACATACATACATACATACATACATACATACATACATACATACGTACATACATGCATACATACGTACGTACGTACATACATA
>NC_134784.1:82913544-82916044 GCF_046742065.1 Oratosquilla oratoria | reverse complement strand
ATACATACACATTTTTATGTATTTTGTATGTACTAAAAGAGATGAAACCTGGTAAAGCGCCTGGGTTAGACGGGTGTCACGTGGAGATTCTGAGAAAGGGAGGCGTAGTAATAGTGGATTGTAAAGTAAGGTTTTTTAATGAGTGTCTAAGGGAAAGGAATATTTTAGAGAGCTACAGGTGTATATACATATTTAAATAAAGAAAAGGGAAGAAGTAAGAATTTCGTTTGTTTTGAGGGATCAGTCTCTTATGTGTATTTGGAAAAGAGTATGAGAGGATGTTATTGAGAGGATTAAGAACGGAACAGAGTAAGTGATTAGGGAGGAAGAGTATAGATTTATAGAAGTAGAAGGATGTGTAAATGATATTTGACAAGGCAGATGTGCGAAAAGATTTGAGTAAAATCCATGGATGAATTTTGGTCTTTTCTGTATTTGGAGAAGGTATATGATAGGGCTGACAGGAAGGGATTGTGGGGTGTGTTACAACTATATGAGATAGTGGGAAGGGTGATGAGGGCGATGAAAATCTCATAGTGAATAGTAGAGCTTGTGTTAGAGTAGTAATGGATAGAGTGAATGCTTTGAGTTGAAGGACGGACAGCGATAGGGTTGTGTAATATCACCATGGTTATTCAACAAGTACATGGACGGAGTGGCACAGGAGGTAAAGGCTAGGGTGATGGACAGGGCGGTTTGAGAAGCTTAGTTAAATGGAGGGAAGAGAGGGATGATACAGTTCTTGTATGCTTATAACACTCCTCTTGTGGCTATGTCAGAGGAGGATCTAAGGCAGCTAGTGATGAGGTTCGGAAGGGTATAGGAGAAGAAGAAGTAAATGTGGGGAAAAGGTGATGAGATGCATAAAGGGAGAGTGAAGCAAAGAACTGAAGGTGAATTTTAAAATGTATAGTATTAATAAAATAAAAAACATTAATCATTTAATGTCACGTGTAGCAAGGAATGGGATAGTTGGGGTGGACGCGGATTACCCTTAGATCGGTCATGTGTGAGATATGAACTCTCTTCCGGGATAGAAATAGCTGTCGATCACGAGCCCAACACGTGGTCCAAGACCATGGTGAATCACACACACACACACACACACACACACACACACACACACACACACACACACACACACACACACACACACACACACACACACACACACATACACACACACACACACATACAGACACACACACACACACACACATACACATACACATACACATACACATACACACACGCACGCGCGCGCGCACAGAAAGAGAGAGACAGAATGAGGGAGGCAGAGACAGACAGACAGACAGACAGAGAGTTAGGCAGGAACAAACAGACAAAGAAACAAGATGGATGGCTACAGCCTAGTGATAGCGAGAGCGCTACTCGTACTTCAGGTCCCGCATGTCGGATTAGGAGTCCCCGGCCTCCGGGTGGCAAGGAACCCGTCGGATCTCCTAAACTCACCCGGTCTTGGAGCGTTTCCGCCTCGGCTTCAGGCAAGCAATTTCAGCCGGGGGTCCTAAAGCAGACAGATCTTCTTGTGGGTGGCGAGGGCACGGGGGTGGGTTAGGGGGAGCCTTTGATGTTATATGCTTATATAGGAGTGTGTCGCTACCACTCTCTCTCTTCTCTCTCTTCTCTCTCTCTCTCTCTCTCTCTCTCTCTCTCTCTCTCTCTCTCTCTCTCTCTCTCTCTCTCTCTCTCTCTCTCTCTCTCTCTCTCTCTCTCGCTTCCCCTCTATCTATCTCTTTTCTCCTTCTCTCTCTCTCTCTCTCTCTCTCTCTCTCTCTCTCTCTCTCTCTCTTCTCATTCTTCTGTCTCTATTCTCTTTTTGAAGAGGGTGATACACGGGCTGTGTACTTTTATTTTCTATTCAATCCTTGGCCTTTCTTTGATACTAAAGAATAATTCCACAGCCAAATTCTATATAAATGTCTGCTCTTATATTTTCCTGCGTCTATGTGCACTCATGGTGATTAAATTTTTTACATTAATTAAATCAAAGTTCTGAGAAAAATGTAAATAAACACTGAGAAAGAAAGTGCAATGTAAAATTGCATCGGTGCAGTCCGTGAAGGTGCCTGTAAACCAGAGCTGTGAGTTCTCTTGTTAAGACAGACGATGTGGTTTGGTGCGTATAGTGATACAATACCTTCCTGTGCAAATGAAACAGCCAAACTGTTATAAAGGCCCTAACGGGATTCATGACACGTACGCGTTATGATTCGGTTTAAGGTTGCCAACTGCTCCTATCAGGAGGTCAAGATGGTGCCCCTTACAGGGGAGTTTGTTGCGTGGAGATTAAATGAACCATTATTTTGATCTAACTCGGTGGCGGCAGCGTTTGAACTGCTGTCACCTCAACCTCCGCTGCAAGAAGCGTCGCTCTAAACCATTCGACCAGTGAGCATTCAAATTATAGAAACATAATACAAATATGTATGTATTTCGACATAGTGGTTAATGGATTTCTATATGCATTTTTTTTAAC
>NC_134784.1:82891044-82898544 GCF_046742065.1 Oratosquilla oratoria | reverse complement strand
TAGTGTAGGCCTTATGGTCTCTTGCAGTCTCCTCTGTTCTTATGTTCTCATGCTGAGATTGTCGCCAGGCGTTCTTTTCAGTTCGGTGATAATACATCCTGATTAATTCCTTCACTGCCACCAACGACTTATTCTTTTGTTCTGACTGTCGCCAGGCGATTTTATTCAATCGAGAGGTAAAACAAATATATATACGTGGGCGTGCGCGCGCGCTCACACACACACACAAAGACACACACACACAAAGACACACACACACAAAGACACACACACACACACACACACACACGCACACACACACACACACACACACACACACATCAACCAACCATGTAGCTAACCAAATATCCTCTGGTCACATGCATTCTGGGGGAAGCCATCTACGGTACGATCAAATCATGAGGTCGCCGGCCAGATCTTGTTGGATTTGACAAAATTTGATCGTGTATCTCGGTAGGATAAACCAGAATCAATATACTGTATACATGATCTAGTCTGGTTGGATCCGAGTAAATCTGTCTAGCAGTCTCAAGACAACATCATTACGTGAATGGGGTCCTTCAATCATATGTGTTAGCCTCTTTACCTTGATTCAGCTGAATAAGATTTCCTGTTGACAATTAGAATGAAGACATATTAGACCTATCAGGGTTAATCTAAATAGTATTAATCTTACCTGACATTTATCTGGTTAATGAAATCGTCAAACGATAGCTAGAGTATAAACCTGTGAGAGCTAATTTTCTCAGACTGCATTATGTACTGTATTACTTCATCTTGCCCCAGGTTTTCTCTTTGTTTATATATTGTTAGCATTTTATTTTTTCTTAGTCTCTGCCTTTGATCTCCCCTATTTTCCCAAAAATACAATATGCGTTTCTTTCACCTCTCTGTCTGTCTGTCTGTCTGTCTGTCTGTCTGTCAGTCTCTGTCTCTCACTATATATATATATATATATATATATATATATATATATATATATATATGTATATATATATATATTGAAAATATTCTGAAATTGACATGGAACAATGATAAAGATAACATTTACATAAACAGTATTAGAATATTATCAACATAATGAACAAAACCCTTTACATTCCCAAGAGTATTTAGATATCAGTAATGCTCTAAACAACATCTGTGTATGTAAATATATATTTTTTCATTATCTCCAAGAATATTAGAATGTTGTCAATAAGGACTGATCGTGTTGATCTTATTCCTCACATCTTGGTCCCTGGAAGTTAATATGTAGATGACAAGTCTCATTACTACGGCTGAAGTCTTTGATGTCATTGTACAGTCAAGGCAAGTGGTGGTGGGTAGATCGAGAGGAAGGGAGGGGGAAAGGTAGAGCAAAGGAAGGGTAGGCTGAAGGGGGAAAGGATCACGTGAAAATAGACTTTGGTGGTCAGACGAGGAAAGGGAAGGTTGGGTTGGGAAAGGAGAGGAGGCTATGGAGGAGGAGGGATACAAGAAGGAGGAATAAGAGGAAGGTAGGAGGAGGAATAGGAGAAAGAGGAGGAGTACAAAAAGAAATAATAGGAGGAAGAGGGAAAGTGGGATGGAAAAGAGGAAAGAAGAAGAATACAAACAGGAGAAATAAGAGGAGGATGTGGAGGAGAATGAGGAGGAGGAGTAAAGGAAAATAATTGGAAGAGAAATTATTTTCAAGAAGGCCATCATATCCGGAGATGTCCCAAGAGAATGGAAGCTAGCTAACGTTACTCCCATATTCAAACAAGGCGACAGAAAGAATCCAAATAATTAAAGCCCTATAAGTTTGACTTAAATCGTAGGAAAAATGATGGAAACTGTCATCAGAGAAGCTATCAAACATCATTTACAAAGTAACTGTTTGATAAATGATAGCCAGCATGTTTCAGATGGAAACGTTCTTGCGTGACTAACTTACTCGAATTCTACAACACAGTTATATCGAATTATGATAAAAGAAACAATATAGATTTAATATATCTAGACTTTGCAAAAGCTTTTGATACCGTCCCCTACGAAAGGCTACTTACTAAATTAGCTTCACAAGGAATAATTGGTAGCCTATTAAGTTCGACTAGTAATTGGTTCAATGATAAAAAAAAAAAGAAATAGTTGTTTTGAATGGAAAAACTTCTGGATGGAAAAATGTTACAAGTGGAGTTCCTCAGGGTTCCGTTCTTGGGCCACTTTTATTCATAGTATATATGAATGATATGGACCACGGACTAAAATCTAATGTTTCCAAATTTGCTGATGATACAAAACTGTGCGGAATGGCAAATGATCTCTTAAATCAATTAAATATTCAAGAAGATTTAGATAAATTACAGCAATGGTCAGAAAAGTGGCTAATGAAATTTAACACAAGTGAATGCAAGGTTATGCACATAGGTAAAAATAACTGCAAGTACGATTTTATTTGGAAAACCGTTAACAAAAGTGGATAATAAAAAGGATCTCGGCGTACTTATCAGTAACGATCTCAATGTATCCAAGCAGTGTATCTCAGCCTCTGAGAAAGCAAATAGGGTTCTAGGACTGATTGCGTGATAATTTGACTTCAAAAGTCCATCACTTATTAACAAGCTATATAAATCGTTAGTTCGTCCACATTTGGAATATGCTGTTTCCGTATGGTTACCGAATCTCATTAAAGATATTGACAGATTGGAAAAAGTACAACGGCGAGCCACAAAACTTATTCCAAATATAGAAAATAAATCATACAAAAATCGACTAAAACATATGAATCTGTTTTCCTTAAAAAAGTGTAGACTCAGAGGTGACTTAATACAGGTCTTTAAGATTCTAAAGGGAATAGAAAACATCAAAAGTGACAAGTTTTTCATACTGAATGAGAGTCAGACAAGAAACAAAGGTCTCAAACTGTCTGGAAATAAATTTAATCTGGAAGTAGGTAGAAATGACTTCACCAACTGTGTAGTTAACGAATGGAATAAACTTCCTGCAGAGGCAGTGCAATGTAGTTCAGTTCGAAGCTTTAAGAATAATCTAGATAAACACCTAATCAAGATGTTGTAATGACTATCATTCATTTTATATTATTTAGTGATTTGTTTTGTTATCATTTGTCTGTTTGTTTATTATTATGTGCTTGATTCTCATTAATTATTACTTATGTCAATTTATAATTATTTACTATTTACCTGTTTTGTTTATTATTATACTATACCTATATATTCATCTATGTACTTTATTCACTATTTACATTATCATAGTTTTTATTTATTCATTCATTTATTTATATATCATATTTATGATTTTTTCTCATCCGACGTAGATATGGACCAAAAGGTCTCCTGTCTGTATGCTCCGCCTTTGTAATCCTTTGTAAAAAGGAAGTTGATAAGCACGGAGGAAGAGGGAGAGGAGTAGGAGGAGGAGAAGGAGATGGAGGAGGCGGAACAGGATGAAGAGGCATTGAAGAAGAGGAAGAAGATTAGAAGAGAGGAAGAGGGAGAGGAGTAGGGAAGAAGTATAAAGAAGAGAAGGTAGAAAAGGATGAGGAGGTGAGGGGTGGAGGAGGTGTCGAGCTGGAGATAAGGAAGAAAAGAATGAGAAGGTGAAAAAGAGGGAGGAGGAGGAGGAGAAGGGGGGGAAGGAGGAGAAGGAGGAGAAGGAGGAGGAGGAGAAGAAGGAGGAGAAGGAGGAGAAGGAATCAAGCTGGAGGTAAAATAAAAGATGGAAGAGGAACATGAGGAGGAATCGAGCTGGTGGTAAACTAAAGGGTAGAGAAGGAGGAGGAGTACAAAGAGGTGGGGAATGGTTACTGACAATAGGGAGGGTTAGGGGAACAGTAGGAGGAAGAAAGAATTATGAGAGGTAAAAGGAGCTTATCATACTACGAAATAGGAAAGGGGCAAAAGGAAGAGTAGAAAGAGAAGAAAAAGGAAAAAAATAACAATGAAATGGAAGAAATAAAGTTATACTAGAAAATCATGTGATAGGTACTGTGTTAAAATGTTGGTACCCGAAGTCCTCAATGATATTATCATTATTAAAAATCACTATTTTTATCACTATAATTATCATTATTTTATTATTATTATTATCACTATTATTATTATCATTACTATTATTATTATTATTATTATTATTATTATTATTATTATTATTATTATTATTATTATTATTATTATTATTATTATTATTATTATTATTATTATTATTATTATTATTATTATTATTATTATTATTATTATTATTATTATTATTATTATTATTATTATTATTATTATTATTATTATTATTATTATTATTATTGTTATTATTTATTATTATTATTATTATTATTATTATTACTATTACTATTATTAATATTATTATTATTATTATTATTATTATTATTATTATTGCTATTATTATTATTATTATTATTATTATTATTATTATTATTATTATTATTATTATTATTGTTATTGCTATTATTATTATTATTATTATTATTATCATTATTATTATTATTATCATTATTATTATAATTACTATTGGTATTGTTATTGGTATTGGTATTGGTATTGGTATTGTTATTGTTATTGTTATTGTTATTGTTATTGTTATTATCATTATTATTATTATTATTATTATTATTATTATTATTATTATTATTATTATTATTATTATTATTATTATTATTATTATTATTATTATTATTATTATTATTATTATTATTATTATTATTATTATTATTATTATTATTATTATTATTATTATTATTATTATTATTATTATTATTATTATCATTATCATCATTATCATCATTATTATCATTATCATCATTATTATCATTATCATCATTATTATCATGATCATCATTATTATAATGATCATCATTATTATCATTATCATCATCATCATTATCATTATTATCATTATCATCATTATCATTATCATCATTATTATCATGATCATCATTATCATGATCATCATGATCATCATCATTGTTATTATTATTATCATTAATATTATTATCATTGTTGTAATTATTATTACGACTATTTTCATTGTTGTTGTTATTATTACTATTATTATCATTGTTATTGTTGTTATTACTATTATCATCATTGTTGTTATTATTGTTACTATTATTATCATTGTTGTTGTTATTATCACTATTGTTATCATTATTGTTATTATTATTACTATTATTATCATTGTTGTTATTATTATTACTAGTATTATCATTGTTGTTATTATTACTACTATTATTATCTATCATCTTTTCAATCATTTATTAATTAATTGATTTATTCATTTCATTACACTTAAAAAAAGTACGTTTACAAGGAATTGTATTTGCTGGGTCAAGAGGTTTGAACTGAACTTCACACATGGCAGGCTTTAGGAGCTTAAGATACGACAACGACGATTGGTAGGAGGTACCACAAGATTGGTGAAGATTTGAAGAAAAAAAAAATAAGACGAAATTAAAATGAATGAGTTGAAGAAAAAAGAAATATGTCAAAAGGGACTGCGGGAGGGTAATTAATGTCGGACTATAGGCCGTTAATTAGAATATGTCTGAAATTTAATGAAAACAAAAATTATATCAGGTATTTGAATAATGTCCTTGATGAAATGCGCATATTAACATGCGTGTGTGATTTCATTTTTAATCCAGTTGGCATTTAGACTAATGAACCAGGTATAGAAAGGTGAGGAATAAGTAAAAAATCACATTCATTTTCTCAAAATTACAAATATATTCTTCACACTCATTCATGATTTTTTTTTTACCTAGATTTCCTTTACAAACAAAATTTTAGTCGTTCTAGAAGGAGGATACCTGAGTTTTAGAGTTTGACGTTAGATTTGGAGTTTTAGATTTTAGATTTTGATTAAGATATTTTGTCTCACCACAGACTGAAATTTAAGGCAATTTTTCCTGTGTGTATGCGTGCGTGCGTGTGTGTGTGTTTGTGTGTGTGCGTGCGTGCGTGTGTGTGTGTGTGTTTGTATGAATATATATATATATGTATATATATATACATATATATATATATGTATATATATACATATATATATATATGTATATATATATACATATATATATATAGACACACACACACACACACACACATATATATATATATATATATACATATATACATATATATATTCTTCTCACTTCTCACCCTCCTCCTGTTAGACTTGATAGGTCTGCCAGTTGCCACGTCTCGTTAGCTCTCTCCATTGTTGACGTTCCTCGTATTTTCTATCCCTCTCAACCTCCTCCAGTGAAGTTCCTCTCTTGTGCAGGGCCTGCTGGATATTTGTTCTCCACCTCATTCTTGGGCGTCCTACAGGTCTTCTTTCTTCTGATTTCCATAAGTAGTACTTCTTTGGATATCTTTGCTCTTCCATCCGCATAACATGTCCGTACCATCTCAGCTGTCCTCTCTCCACATAGTCCAGTACATTCTCAACCCCCTCTTATAACTTAATTCCTTATTCGGTCCACCCTTGTACATCTGTAGATAACCCTTAGTGCTCTCATTTCTGCGTCCTGTAATTTACTCCTTGTCCTACTGGTTAATTTCCAGGTCTCACATCCGTAACACAGTACTGGTCTTGATATAGTTACATAGATAGTTTTCTTCACTTTCCTTGGTTATGCGGGATCCTTAAGAAGTGGGTATAGTGACTGCAGCTCTATGTTGTACTTCTTGAGTCTTTTATTTATTTCCGAAAGTATATCCCCTCCGCTGTTAAAATCAGCTCCCAGATATTTGAAGTTGTGTAATTTTCTTACTTCTTGGGTATCTATTGTAACTCCTCCATCTCCCGAAATTCTGCTTACGTTCATATATTCACATTTTCCGACATTTGACTCCATTCCCATTTCTGTCAATTGCTCAGACCATCTGTCCACAGCTACCTGCAAGGTCTCTAGATCATCAGCTATAAGTGCCACATCATCAGCATAGGCAAAAGTAACCGTGTTATCCTCCATTTGAGTTATTTCTTTCATTATATAGTCCATGTACATGATAAAAAGCAATGGCTCCATATGCGGAGATCACTGCGCTTTCAGATGTACGATAAAGTCCCTTCACTGCATTTGCAAAATGGGTAGGTACCTCATACTGGGGATCCTCAAGCACACCCCATAGTTTCCTTCTTGGCACTCTATCAAAAGCCTTTTGTAAAACCAGGAAGATCATATGTTCCCCAACATTCCATTCCCATGCCTTTTCAACCAGCATCCTCAATGCAAAAATCAAGTCTGTGGTGCTTCTTCCTGGTCGAAAACCATATTGCCATTCACCCAGCTTCTTTTCAACTACAATTCTTAATCTGGCCTCCAATATCCTTTCATATACCTATCCTATATGCGGCAAAAATGATATTCCTCTGTAGTTACTACAGACTGTCCGGTCCCCTTTCTTAAAGAGAGGGCATATCAGAGCTTTACTCTATTCCGCAGGCACCGTTGCTGTTTTATATGCTGCATTGAAAATAGACACTAAATATGGCAAT
>NC_134784.1:82876044-82878544 GCF_046742065.1 Oratosquilla oratoria | reverse complement strand
CTTGAGAATCTTAATGATCAAAAAAACTATGTCGATAGAGAGGAAATCTCTTTAGGGTCACCCAGATCGAACAGGTTTTGTATGAAAGACCAGACAAAGAGCAGCTCATACACACACGCGCGCAGTGCCCACTGCTAACATGCCTCCTGGCTAGTACAGTGTGGTAGCGCGCTGGCCTAGTATTCACGAGGCAAGCAGACCGAGCTCCGCCAGGGCCAGTGAACTTAAGCTGTTTACTGGGGAGGTTACTGCAGTGGCTGACGTTCTAAGTAGAGTCTTTAATAAGATTGATATCGAAACTGAAACCCGTTAACTTTAATTCTACTTTACGTCCCTGATGTCGAACAGGGAAATTTCTCATATATTTATGTGAGGTACCGTCATAATGACGGCGTGGAATATTGAGCACCCTTCACCGAAAATAATGAATAATGTGACACCAGTTGGCAGGGAGGTGAGATTACTGCAAAAAATCCCTTCATAGCGTAATGAAAAGCACAACCAAAACAAAACCGGGCGTTCTTGTTGGATCATGGTCTCCTAAAAGTCCAACCTTATTGCCTTGTGTGCTTACGGGCAGTGTGCCACCGAATGTGACTAAGCACTGTCCAAGCAGATCCAAGTCTTGAACATTAAAAACATGAAGGAAATGAAGACCTATCCTTACAATATAAGAACCCTCTCAGAGGACCACAGGATCGATAATTTAATGGAAAAACTGGACAACATCAAATAGCGCATCGTAGGACTAAGCGAAGTTCGAAGAGTGGAAGAAAAGTTCATAAGATTACAAGATGGTCACCTCCTGTTCAGGTTTATGTATCAACTTCACAGAGTTCAGACGACGAAATCGAGTCGTATGATAATTTAAGTCAGGTAATGAATCAAGGAACAAGTAAGTACATGTTGGTAATAGGCGACTTTAATGTTAAAGTGTGGAAGAAAATGGGAGATGAATGGTGCATTGGGAAGTTTGGAATAAGTGAAAGAGATGATAGAAGCGAGATTTTAGTAAATTTTGCAGAGAACTACAACATGAGGATAATGAACACTTTCTTCCAAAAGCGTGTAGGTCGTAAATGAACCTGGTGAACTACAACATGAGGATAATGAAAACTTTCTTCCAAAAGCGTGTAGGTCGTAAATGAACCTGGTGAACTACAACATGAGGATAATGAAAACTTTCTTCCAAAAGCGTGTAGGTCGTAAATAAACCTGGAGAAGTCCAAATGGAACAATAAAGAACAACAAAATAGACTTCATATTAGAAGATGAGAGCTAGAGCATTAGCAATGTTACGGTCATAGATATAGTCAACATAGGTAGTGGCCATGGAATGGTAGGTTGCACATCTAAATTCAATTTCAGAGCTGAGAAAAATAAACTCATTTTAAAAAAGAAAATCAGCCTTCCAGAGGTTAAGGGTAATAATATAAAGATTTAATTATAAATTAAAACTAAATTCAAAGGTCTATAAACTAACGAGGACACCGTCGAAGATATGAATTTGAATTTAGTGAACATCATTAGGGAATCGGCAGAGAAAGCAATGAGTAAAAACAACATTAGAGAAAACAAGTACTCCAAAGCTACAAATTACCTAATTAAAGAGGAAGGACCATGGAGATTAAAAGCAGGAGACACGAAATAGAAAGGGTAGATCTAAACAAGCTTATCAACAAAAGACAGAGATCAGAGAGAGAGAAAAAAGAGAAGCATGAATGAAATAGAGTAAACTATTCGGAAAAGTATAGTATTACAGAGATCGAGGGCAGGCATTCTTAAAGAAGACAACAAAGGATATGTTTGAAATATAGAAATGGAGATATTATTAAATGCAGATACAGAATGATAAAAGAGTAGAAGAATTTTACATAGAGCTTTACTCGTCGAAAACCGAAGTTGGGTCAGTAAATTCATTCGTAGACGTTAGTAATGTACCCAAAATTACAAAGTAAGAAATAGAATTTGCTCTAAAAATATTAGACGGGGAAAAGCATCTGAATCCTGGTGTAATGGTATAGTGATTTTGCTTCATAAAAAAGGAGACCAGAAGGACCTTAGTAACTATCGACCGATTAGCTTGCTATCATACGTATGTAAAGTATTCTCCAAGATCCTTATAAATAGACTAAATCAAGTTTTAGATGGAAACCAACTGAGAGAACAGGCAGGCATTAGAAGCGGATATTCGACTCCAGATTACTTTCAGGTGATAAACCAATTAATGGAGAAAACGGCACAATACAACATACCTCTTTGTTTAGCTTTTGTAGATTATGAGAAGGCCTTTGACTCGGTAGAACAAATAGCAATATTAAACTCGCTACGCAAGCTGGGTACAAATAAATAGATCGTAAAGGCTCTAGAAAAAAATTGTGCGAATGGTACCACTGTAATTCAACTACATAAAGATACAGAAAATACCAAGATCGAGAAAGAGTACGACAAGGAGATACAATTTCACCCAAATTATTTACAGCTCGCTTGAAAGAGATTT
>NC_134784.1:82856044-82863544 GCF_046742065.1 Oratosquilla oratoria | reverse complement strand
TGTATCTTCTGTGTATGTGGAGATTTCATTTGTCTTGTTTATTTATTTTGTTTTTTATATTATCTTATTCAATTTCATTTTGTTGTTATTCATCTTAACATTTCAGTATATATATGTATATACATATATATATATACATATATATATATATATAATATACTGTATATATATATATTAATATATATATATATATATATATACTTTTATAACCTATCTAGTATCTTGAGATACCATGGAGATAAATAAAGTAAACTGGAAGACTGGAAACAATAAGAATAATAGGGGAAAGTGTCACCCGTTATGTAAGGAGACTAACTTTCCTGATTTGGAGCCACTGCGCATCACCACTCCGTCGTACACTTCAGTATTTGGACACTTAAATATATGTGACCTTCGTTATACGGGGGACTCCTCCTCCTCCTGTTTTCCATAAGTGCTCCCTGTTTTATGAATATCTGTTTTCAAATGTGACTCGTTTTACGAATACGTAGTTGCAGTATGCTTCGGTTTTCGAACATGCAATGGCATTCATCCTCTAAAATTTAACACATTCATTTTGTATCTGATTTTGCCTTCTCTTTCTTATTGTCCTCACTTCACTTCCTACTACGTCAGATCCACCAATCTTGTGTCTATTTATGAGCTCTCTTCACTGAATCTGTGTTGGACTACATGTTAGAATACTTTCAAATGTGACTCGTTTTACGAATACAAAGTTGCAGTATGCTTCGGTTTTCGAACATGTAATGGCATTCATCCTCTAAAATTTAACACATTCATTTTGTATCTGATTCTAAGCCTTCTCTTTCTTATTGTCCTCACTTCACTTCCTACTACGTCAGACCCACCAATCTTGTGTCTATTTATGAGCTCTCTTCACTGAATCTGTGTTGGACTACATGTTAGAAGATTTAATGGGGCTAATCAAATCCCGATGTACGATACTTGTCTGTTGTACATTAACACTACAAGGAGAGTGAGGTCTTGGCGTGATGGATGCATACATTTAATCCCTGCTGAAGTGTTTCGATGGTTAAATTATATAGACAGCAATGTCCAACTCAATTGACCTTCGACATTGAGTATTGCATTAGCCTGTTCATACCTAACAATCTAATCAGGTGATGGGTAGATAATGAGGGTTCTTTCGACATTTGAATGTCCTGTCAGAGAGCAGTTTATTCTTACCAAACCACTTAATAAAATATTGCTTGGTGACGGCTCTTTTAACATTAAAATGTACTGTTTGAGTGGAAAATAGAAAGGGACATCACGTCATCAACTCGGATTTCACGTATTCTTTCTCACGACTTTTACTGTATACACTTCACGTCTACTCTCACGTCTTCACCCTAACGCCAAGCCACTCACGACGTCTCCACTCCACGTCCAACATTCACATTTGTGCTTTTCTTATGCCTCCCGTTGGTTACACAATCCTCTCACGTCTCCCGTCTCACGTCCTCACGTTATTCTCACTTCACGTTCTACTAGATCCGACCCAGCAGCCTTAGGTCTACATTCTTTCCTCTCACGACCTACGTGTTCGCTTCACGTCTGATCTCACGGCCACCCCTCTCACGTCTCACTAGGTCAGACCGACGAACTTCACGTGTCCT
The DNA here is from genome assembly GCF_046742065.1 of Oratosquilla oratoria. NCBI lineage: Eukaryota > Metazoa > Arthropoda > Malacostraca > Stomatopoda > Squillidae > Oratosquilla > Oratosquilla oratoria. Next base: position 82,861,925 of record NC_134784.1, on the reverse strand, counting down.
TCATCTCAAATTCCTCGCCTCCTGTTTGCCAAACACAAAACCAACCATCTTGTCTTACCTCGTCACACTCTATTCGTTTCACGTTCTAGTGCACATATTCCCAATTCATGTTCCTCCTCCTGCCATGGGCGTCCTCCTCCTCCTCCTCCTCCTCGTCCTTCTCTTCCTCCACCTCCTCCACCTCCTGCTTTTCTTCCTCTTCCTCCACATCCTCCCCTTCCTTCTCCTCCCCCTCCTTCTTTTACTTTTTCTCATTCTACTTCTTATCTTCTCGTCCTCTTCCCCTCTCCCTCTCCCTCTACGTCCTCTACCTCCATCCCCTATTCCTACACACCGTTTCTTACGTCAATATCCTCCTCCCCTCCTCCTCCTCCTCTTTTCATTCCACTCCCCTTCTCCTCCTCCCCTCCCCTTTCCCATCCTCCTCCTCATTTTCCCCTCGTTTCTGTCTTCTTCTTCTACCTCCTCTCCTCTTGCTCCTTCTCTCTCTCATTCTCATTCTCCTCCATATTCCCCTCCATCATTCTCAGCCCACCTTCTTCCTCTTTCTCCTCCTCCTCTTCTTCCTCCTCCTTCCCCTCTTCCTCCTCCTTCTGCTTTTCCTTGTCCTTCTCCACCTTCTCCTTCTCCTCCTTCCCCTACTCCTCCTCCTCGTCCTCTTCCTCCTCCTCCCCCTCTTCCTCCTCCTCTACTCCTCCTCCTCCTCCTCCTCCTCTTCCTTCCCCTCCTCCTCTCACATCCTTTTCGTTCCTCCTAATACCTATTCATGTCAAACGAGACTTCCTCCGCTTTGCGCTCTTCCTGTGCTATCACACTCCAAGGTCCTTGACTTCTCACACCTCTCCCGACTTCGAATAGAATACATCTCCCTCATGCTCCTGTCTCCTTCAGGTATTATCTCAAGTACAATCCTTACTAAGGTTTATCCTCGTCTCCGGCTCACGAACCACTGTGAAAATTCATAGACACTTCGATACTGTAATGTATTTATGTATGCACGAAGACGGGTCAACGCGCGCGCGCGCGCGTGTGTGTGTAATAATAATGATACATACATACATACGTATACTATGGCTGTGTGTGTAATAATAATAATGATACATACACACATACATACAAACATACATATACCAAAGGTTTTTCCCCGTTTACAAGGGAGTTGGCAAAAAAAAAAAAAAAAAAAAGGCATAAAAACCATTCCCGCCCATTCCATCCCCAATACACTCCACTCCCCTTCACCCGCTACCCTCCTTCTTATCTTAGCACCTCTTGGATGATCATCCCTGCATCTTGTCCACTGCCCTGGGCTAGAAGCAGTGTCGCAAGACACAGCACATCCACAGCAAGGCCGCTTCATCAAAATCGGCGACCCCCTCCCTCTCTGTCCCCTCATGCAGAAAAGGAGAAGACGTGGAGAAATCCCTTTGGGCTGCGTCAAATTTTTCTCACAAATACTACCTCTCCCGCCACCCCCACCCATTCCACCTCATGCATCACGACATCATCCATATACAACCATTCTCCATTCACCCCTGTCTTCTGTCCTCTCCCGTTCTTTCTCAACAGACATTCCCCTCTTCCCCAAAACCCCTTTTATCCCATCCATCCTTCTCATCTTAGGTTGCCCCCTCATGTTCACTCCCTCCACATCTGCTTTCATTCTCTCCATGTATCCAAACTATCCCAATACTATTTCATCCACCCTATCTCCCAACTCCCTTACCAACCCCGTTTTCCTCCTCACCTCACTATACAAATATTTAAGCATGATAAATGCGTCTTAGTGTTAATATGACGTTTGGATTAGTTGTTGTTTAGTAAGTGTGCAATAGAAGGTATGGGGCTGTGTTTATGTCTGTCTATGCGTGGTGTTTTGAAAGGCTTGAGTCCATTGTGATGTCTTGTAGCTCGGGTAGGATGATCAGCTTCCGACGGTAGCAGGTTACTGTGGCGAGGATGACATAATAGCTTGAGGCCGAATTTTCTTAGTGTCTACTTGTGGTGGTCAGAGAGTTTGGGTAGGTTGAGCATGTTAGGGCAGCCTCGTAGTTGAAATAAGAGGAGCCTAGGATTAATTTGCATGCCTTTTTCTGTACCCTTTCTTGCTGGCGTTCCTGAGTGAAATTGATGGAAGGGGTCCAGGCTGGAGATACACAGCGGAATTTAGGTAGAATAAAGGTGGAATATATGTTTTTCAACTCTTTCTCTGGTGTTTCAAGTAATCTCAGCCTTCGCAGCATGTATAGTTGATAAGATGCTGCTCTGACAGTGTTTGCCACATGCTGCTTCCAGTCCAGTTGGTCGTCAATAGTGATTTCCATTAATTTAGTGGACTTGACTATTTGGAGAGGTTGGGTGCCGATTGTGACATTTGGAGCAGGTACCTCCTTCTTTGATGTACAGAAATGCATGGTGATCGTTTTTGTACTGTCAATGGTCACATGGGTCTCAGTCGTCCAGGCTTGTAGCTTATTAGAAATAGCCTGTAGTGGAAAGCAGTCAGGAACTGTGTTTTTAATGGCGATGTCAACAGTTGAGTCGTCAACGTATTTCCAGTGATGGGAACTGTCAGCTAGAGCATCGTTAATCAACATTAGGAAGCACAGCGGTCCCATCTTGGTTCCTTGGGGACTCCACAGGTCAGGTGTTGTGGGGTCGAGATTGAGCCTTTAAACCTAACACACTGTCAACACTCACTCAGGAACTCCGACAGCCATGTTACTAGGATGGGATGGAGACCAATTTCTATTGATTTCCTTATTATGTTGGTATGGTCAACCAGATTATATGCTTTTCTAAAATCAATGAAAGTAAGAGCAAGGGAAGTGTTACTTTTGTCTAAATTTCTGTAAATAAGATCAATTAGGTCAATTAAGCGGTGAGAAGTGGATGAAGTTTTGATGTTGCCAAATTGCTGGGGATCTATTTTATTGTGTACTGAGTATGTTACTATGTGCCCAGTTGAGAACAAAGTCCGTACAGATGGGACTGGGGATGGGCGTGATGAGAATTGACCTCAAGTATTTTAAGAGCTAGAGGCCGGGGACTTTAGGGATGGGGGTGACATATGAAGTCTTTCAATCTCTGGGGCATTTATTTTGAGTTAGAGGGGCGTTGATCATCGAACAAAGAGGAGTGGCAAGTTCAGGGGCAAGTTCCTGGTAGAGCTTCAGTGGGAGATCATCTGGTGTGTATGTGTGTGTGTGTGTGTGTGTGTGTGTGTGTGTGTGTGTGTGTGTGTGTGTGTGTGTGTGTGTGTGTGTGTGTGTGTGTGTGTGTGTGTGTGTGTGTGTGTGTGTGTGTGTGTGTGTGTGTGTGTGTGTGTGTGTGTGTGTGTGTGTGTGTGTGTGTGTGTGTGTGCACGTGTGTGTGCACGTGTGTGTGTGTGTGTGTGACTACTCAAATGGAGTCCAGGTTTGAAGATTTCTCTCCACTTTGCACGCACGACATAGCTCACTTTTCTCTTCCACCTTTTCCTCCTCCTTTTCCCCCTTCCTCTTTCTCCTCCTCCTCCTCATCTTTCTCCCTCTGACCGTCTTCTTCTTACTCTTCCTTTTATCCTCCGTCTTTTTCCTCCTTACCTTCTTCCTATTCACGCTGCAATGCCATTCTACTCCAAATCTCTGTTGTTCCTCCCTGCCCTGTAAACTCTTATTTTTACTCTTTTTACACGTCTCCTCTCCCAACTTCTCCTCCTCCAGCGTCTCCGCCTCCTCTTTTGTACCACTTCGCTTCCTTCTCCTCTTCCTCCTCCTCCTCTTCCTCTTCCTTCCCCTCCTCCTTCCCCTTCTCCTCCTTCCTCTTCTCTTCCTTCCCCTCCTCCTCCTCCAGCGTCTCCGTCACCTCTTTTGTATCACTTCGCTTCCTTCTCCTCTTCCTCCTCCTCCTCCTCCTTTCCCTCTTGCTCCTTCTACTTCTCCTCCCCCACCTCTTACATCTTCTCTTCCTTCTCTTTCAATTTTACTTCACATTTACCCCTTTTCCTCCTCTTCCTTTCTCCTTTTCCTTCACCCCCTTGCTCTCCCTCCTCCTCCTCCACCTTTTACATCCCCTCCTCTCCCTTCTTCTATTTCTTACTTCTCCTTTTACTCCAATTCCTCCTCTTCCTCCTCTTCTCTCTCCTCCAACCCCTCCTCTTTCTCCAATTCTTATATCCCGTTTCATCTTCTATTTGTTACTTCTCCTTTTATTCCTTTTCTCTTCTCTTGCCCCTCCTCCCTCTCCTCCACCTCACTCCTCCCCCTCCTCCACCTCGCTCCTCCTCTTTCTCCACCTCTTATATCTTCTCTTCTTTGTTCTTCTATTTGTTACTTTTCCTTTAACTCCTTTTCCTTCTTTCCCTCCTCCTCCTCCTCCTCCTCTTATATTTTCTCCTTTTCCTTTCCCTTCTATCTGCTACTTCTTTTACATCTCTTCCTTCTCCTCTTGCTCCTCGCCTCCTCTTCTTCCTCCTCCTCCTCCTCGATAGTCTCTGGCCTAGCCTTCGCTTTACTTTAATTACGTGTCCTTTCCCTTCGTCTCGTCACAAATTTTTACACCTTTCTCTTGTTATCCCCTACTCTTCCTCCCTCCCTCCCTCTCCTCCTCCCCCACTCCCTCTCCTCCTCCCTCTCCTCCTCCCTCCCTCCCTCTCCTCTTCCTTCCCTCCCTCCCCTTCTTTCGTCCTTCCGACTTAGTTTTTATGTTACTGACCTTTTTCTAACTTCCTCCTTGTTCGTCTCAATCATTGCCAGTTATTTAAATGTTTCCCTGCCTTTATATATCCCCACCTCTCTCTCTCTCTCTCTCTCTCTCTCTCTCTCTCTCTCTCTCTCTCTCTCTCTCTCTCTCTCTCTCTCTCTCTCTCTCTCTCATTCTCTGACTCTCTCACTCCCACTATCTCTCATTCATTCTCTCTCATTTCTTCCCCTTGATCGTTTCTTCGGTTCTGCCGACAAGTTGCCCCTGCTGTCCGGACAAAAGGGTTCAGACCGAGTTCTTTGTGTTCATCACATCCTGTTTGTTCTCTCTTCTTCATATTACCTCTTTCTCTCTTTTTTCCTTCTTCGTGATCACCAAATTCTCCTTTTTCTATATGCAGATCAAATGTGGAAGTTTTCTTATATTCTATATTTGTATTCTTCTATATCGTTCTATTTGTTTTAAAAAATTATTTGTGCTGTACACTTTATCAATTTGTTTATTTATCTACTGGTTATTTCTCTATTTATTGATTCGTTATTCATTCATCTTGTGGTCTATTCGCCCCTATATTACTTTTATTTGTTCATTTCTTTGTCTACATTACATCCATTTGTTCGTTTCTCTATTCTTTAGCATGAACCTCTTTGTTTATTTGCATTTGTATATTGAGCTCTTTCATAAAGTAATTACCCATTTATCTAAAGCCATTATTTTTATCTTAACTTCAATTTATCTGTATGTCTATTTATCAATTTCTCTATTTGCTCGTTTGTCTAGGCTTGGCTTTCTATTCTTCTGTATACTTCTGTGTCCACCATGTTTATCCCAATTTCGATTTGTCTATTTGTCTATTTGCCAAATTCCTATTCCTCAATTGTTTAGGTTTGTCTTTTTATTTCTATTTTTTTGCACATATATATTTATTTGTTATTTAAAAGGAGAAATGGAAGGAAAAGGAATAAAGGTACAGGAAGTAAGAGAAAGAAAAGAAAAGAGAAGAAGGAGGAGGAATAAAGGGAGGAAAAGGAGGAGAGGAGAGAGAGAGAGAGAGGAGGAGTATAAGGAAGAATAGGAGAAGAAGGAGGAGGAGAAGAATAAGGAGGAGTAGAAGGAGGAAAAGTAGAAGGAGGAGTAGGAGGAAGAAGAAGAGGAGAAGTAGTAAAAGTATGAGGAGGAGTAGAAGGAGGAAAGAAAGGAG
>NC_134784.1:82843544-82846044 GCF_046742065.1 Oratosquilla oratoria | reverse complement strand
GATTTGTAGCATGGGACCTTTCCAAATATCCTCTGTCTTCTCATGTATATACTGTTTCTTTCGATTAAGGAAGAGGACTGTACGGAATCTATTTGGGTAGAGATTATAGGCAAGAATAAGAAAGTTATTATTGGCGTCTTGTATAGACCTCCTAACCTCAGCACTGAGCAGACTGATCCCCTGATTCATGAAATTCACAGAGCATCCCAGTACAAAGACGTTGTGATCATGGGAGATTTTAATTATAGAAACATTGACTGGGAAACTTTAATAGGTGATCATGAAGCGAAGAAATTCCTAGATGTGGTGCATTATAATTTCCTAAAACAAGTGATTACCGATCCTACGAAGGAACAAAATACCCTGGACTTAATTTTAACAAATAGTGAGCACCAAATTAGCAGCGTAATAGTGGGAGATAGTCTAGGCTCTAGCGATCATCAAGAAATAAGATTTAATGTTATTTGGGAAAAATTAAAAAGTACGAATAACGTTCAAGTACCAGACTTCAGGAAAGCAAACTTTGACAATATAAAAACCTATTTGAAATTGAATACGAAATGCCATACGGACGTTTGGAACATTCTTGGTTCTCGAAGCGGGGCTGGGAGTGAGGCCTGGGTCACGGAAGGTAATATGCATACCTTAGGTCAGGTCATTTGGGGGCGAGGACCCAACAGTCAGGTCAGCGATTTAAAAGAAATGTATAGCAATCTAACTGATCTAATTATTAATGCACAAAACACATTTATCCCCCTAAAACCAATACGGAAAAATAGTAATACTCCCAAATGGATGACGGACAAATTGAAACATGAGATCGGAATGAAAAGAGGACTTTGCGTATAAATAAAAAACGGGGAATCACACCTTAGATCAAGATATAACGAAATGGCAAAGCTGGTTAAAAGAAATACACGTTCAGCGAAACGTAATTATGAAATCAAGGTTGCCAGTCAAGCAAAATCCCCAAAGGGTTTCTTTCACCTCTATAGAACAAAAAATAAAGAAAGAATAGGACCAATTAAAAACGAAAAAAATGTCATGATAGAATCGGAAGAAAAAATGAGTGAGGAGTTTAACAAATATTTTCTATCGGTTTTTACTAATGAGAGGTTAGATAAAGTACCTGAGTGCGATCCGATTTTCAGAGGGGATGAAGAAAGTAGTCTATCTAATATCAGCATTATTAAAGAAGAAGTAGTCAAGCAGATTGACAGACTTAAAGCTACAAAATCTCCGGGTCTAGTCGAAATTTTTCCAAGAATGCTTAAGGAGTGTAAATTTGAAATCTGCGACCAGTGAACTGAAATATTCATTAAATCGGTTGACACTGGTTTTGTTGCAACTGCTTGGAGGCAGGCAAACGTTGTTCCTGTTTTTAAGAAGGGAGATAGATCGTCTATATGTAACTACAGGCCAATCAGTTTGACATCGGTTATAGGAAAAATGCTTGAATCAATAATAGTAAATAGACTCAGAGAACACGTCGAAGGACATAATTCAATTCGTGATTCACAGCATGGTTTCTCCAAGGGTAAGTCATGTGTAACTAATCTTCTATCCTTTTACACTAAAGTATATAAGGCGTCAGATAACAATGAAAATTACGATGTTATTTACCTTGACTTTAGCAAAGCGTTCGACAAGGTACCACACCAGAGACTACTATATAAAATCAAAGCCCATGGCATAGGAGGAAAAGTGTTAGAATGGATTAGAGCTTGGATTAGTAACAGAAAACAGCGGCACAATGTTACTAGCGGGGTCCCCCAGGGCTCGGTTTTGGGTCCCTTATTGTTTATTATGTACATAAACGACTTAGACGATGAGATAAATAGTGATGTTAGTAAGTTTGCGGACGACACTAAAATAGGACGCCTAATTAGGTCAGGAAACGACGCCCAGATTCTGCAGGATGATCTTAATAAGTTGTTAACATGGTTGGTGAAATGGCAAATGAACTTCAATATCTCTATGTGTAACGTGTTAATCTACACAACCCCGAAAATAGATACAATTTAGATAACACGTTTTAAAAGAAATATGAGTGCGAGAGTGACTTGGGTGTTCTGGTGAGTCCGGACCTCAAAACCAGGAAGCAGTGCATTAGCGCCAGAAATAAAGCTAACAGCCATTAGGCTTCATTGCTAGGACGGTAACGAATAGAACTGCAGAGGTAATTATTAAACTCTATCTAGCGATAGTTAGACCCATCCTTGACTATGCGGTACAGTTTTGGTCTCCGTCCTACAAAATGGACATAAATTCACTAGAATCAGTACAGAGAAGAATGACCAAAATGATACATGGACTCGGAAATTTGCCTTACGAAGAGAGGCTTAGGCACCTAAACTTACACTCTCTGGAAAGACGCAGAGTGCGGGGTGATCTAATAGAAGTGTTCAAGTTGATCAAAGGCTATAACAAGGGTGAAGCAAACAAATTCATCATAATAAAACAACAGGGCAGGACTCGCAGTAATGGGTATAAACTGGAC
>NC_134784.1:82808544-82816044 GCF_046742065.1 Oratosquilla oratoria | reverse complement strand
GAGAGAGAGAGAGAGAGAGAGAGAGAGAGAGAGAGAGAGAGAGAGAGAGAGAGAGAGAGAAAGAGAGAGAGAGAGAGAGAGAAAGAGAAATATGTTTTCACTTTTAATCTCTGAAAAAAGGGAGAGAACGAGAGGTGTGAAGGCTCTTATTTCGTAACCATTGCAGTAGAATAGATAACTTTGAGAGACCCCGTGACCAGGGACTAGTTATTTTGAATTGTGTATTTAAGCAATAAAGTAATGAGGCCGGTGCCTAAAGAAGCTGAGGTAAGAAAAGGCCATCCCAAAAGAATACTTTGATCATTGGTGGAGGGCCGAAGTGAAATCACAATTGACAGGGGTTTTTCACTTTCCTTAGCGTGTGAGTGGGATACCGATATTTTTTCTTAAGTCTTTTAACCCTTTAGAGACTAGAATATGCCCCCTCAGCTGAATAATATCACCTGGTGGTAGGCAGTTTAAGAATACAAAATTCTTGGAGTGTTGATCTAAGTGCTATTTTCAGCCTGTCAAGCTAAATCAAATATTTTGCATCTGTGCAAACGCTTTGTACAATGTATGTAGGACGTTTGCATTACTTTGATAAACACAGCCACATCTTTATTAATTTTTTAAACTATTGCCAAACGGTTTTCTTCACATCTTTGAATCCTATCAATTAGGAATAGGTTGAAATGAATTAAGTTATTGCTTTCTGAACCGAGTTTTATTTTCCGAATTTGTGTATGTCACGATGTTGAAAGAATACTCTCACAGGGAGTGGAAAAATGTCTTTGTTTCACGTACAGGTCAAGGGGATCTGGGGCAAAAATTGAGAAATATATGTACTTGCAACTAAAGGTGAAATCGCTCATGCAAGAGAAATGTGTAGAAATTTATCTTTATTACAGAAATATGATTTTTATCTTGATTTACTTATCTATCTATTTATCTACGATATTTAGTTTTATTAATTTATTTAACTGTTAAGATGTTTAACAACTTTTGGAATTCATTCATTTATTCATTCATGCAATCAATCAATCAATCAATCAATCAATCAATCAATCAATCAATCAATCAATCAATCAATCAATCAATCAATCAATCAATCAATCAATCAATCAATCAATCAATCAATCAACCAATCAACCAACCAATCAACCAATCAATCAATCAATCAATCAATCAATCAATCAATCAATCAATCAATCAATCAATCAATCAGTCAGTCAGTCAGTCAATCAATCAATCAATCAATCAATCAATCAATCAATCAATCAATCAATCAATCAATCAATCAATCAATCAATCAATCAATCAATCAATTAATCAATCAATCAATTAATCAAATCAATCAATCAATCAATCAATCAATTATTTATACGTTTATTTATTCATTAGTTCATTCATTCCCTCAATCCATTCATTCATTCATTTATTAATTCATGCACTCATTTGGGTATGTCTCCATTCATTCAACTTTTTTATTATTTGCTCTTTTTTTAATTGCATTTATTTGCTTTTTCGATCATTTGTTTTCCGATGATCTTTGTCAGGTGCGCGAAAACTTAGAACATTATTCTTTTGTATTTACATATATCAAAGATGAAGTGATACACAGATTTAATAAAAAAACGCAAGAATATAACGTGTATTCCCCTTTCCCCTTTCCCGTCAATCCTCCCCCTCCCCCTTTTCCCTTACTCCCCTTTATTTCAGGAGTAATATTGACAATCCCTCCAGCAACCACCCGATTCATCCCCGTCCATAATGGGAAAAGATATTCATCTATCTGGCTTATCTTAAACGTAGAAACCCACTTTTTATGTCTCTGATGGTCTTTTTCTTCGACCTTCTATCTGTTTGCAATTTGGAAAAAGAAATGAAAAATCAGTTTGCAATTTGTTTCTTGGTGGCCTTCCGCGCCTTGCGAATGCAAATGAAGTCATGCCCGCTTCCAAAATTGCAACTCGATGATTTTGTAATAACCAATATGAAAAGATTTGGTTTCAAATGGCAATATGGTCACCAACTCAATATTCCGAATGAAAATATAGTTCCATCGAATGTTCAAAATACAATATATCGACACATTAATATTCAAAATGCAATACATCAAACAACATTTACTCAAATTGAGCAGATTAATTAACCGATATTCAAACTTCACCACGCCAGGTATTGGACATTAAGTAATGATATATTAACTAGTTAGCAATCTAATTGAAGAGCTTTGCCAAATTCTGTTATTTTTCAGTTTGCATGAGTGTTATTGTCCATTAACTATAAATGATCAATTTGTTCATAATAATTTAACATAAGGTGGTTGTGAATTTAATTATATAAACATGACATATGTAGTTTTTTTATCTTCTGATTTATAACCATAGGGAAGGGTTATGTAAAGTTAGGTAAACATGATTTTAACCTTAATATTGCAAGATTTTTTTTATATAAATTATACATCTTGAGTACTCAGTAGTTTTACTATGAAACCTATTATATTTGATTGAGGTTCTTGTTGGTGGTGATTTCTTGTTTTCATAGTTTTCTTTGTCGTTTTATTTGTTTTTGTTGTTGTTTTGTCGTTTTTCTCGTTGGTGTCGTTATTGTTCCTGTGTTGTTGTATTTTTGTATTTTTGTATTTTTGTTGTCATTACAGACGTTTTCATTATAGTCGTCATTGTCGTTATCATTGTTGTTCCTGCTGTTATTGAATTTGTTTATATATAATTACCAATACTTTTGAGTTATGACACATGAGTTAAAGAGAAAGCTGGTCATCCTGTGAGACTCTCTCCAGATGCCCTCCAACCTATATATGTTGTGATCGTGTTTGTGTGCTCTCAGTATCGATCAGTCTATAAATACGTTTGCGGCCTTGAGAAAGACAGCCAATCAGAATGCGTCCTTTGTTGTGTGGATCCGCTCATGCCTGTATGCCTTTAGTTTACTGTGCAGTCGAGAGAAAAAGTTAGACCCACGCTATAGTTCCCACAATGTCAGAATGATCTTTATTTGTCAAATGTATGACGTATTTTCCTATGTAGTATTCAGCTTACAGTTAGGCAATTTTCTTGAATATATATAAAAAAAAAATTGTCAGACAAATAATTTGAGTTTTATACCATGGAAAAACTCGATGGGCCAGAACTTTTAATCGTGATTGTATATAAACTATACCTGCAGGAGTCCGGGAAAAACACCTTGACCACTTGGTAACCAAACCAGAAGAAACCACTTAGCGCATCCGTCTCCTCGGAGCCCCCGTAGGTGGACGGGAAGCTTCTGCCTTCAGGAGTTCCTCCCTAATCTCCCACCTCAAGTGTCCGCTCCATTAACGACATCCCCTCTACCGCTCTTCGTAAGTTCACCCCCCCCCCCCCCAGTTTACCCTTAGTCGTCCACCTCTTCCTCCCCCTTTTCGGATCTCAAATCCCTATTTCCAGGGCTGCTTGACTTTTGATTCTGAGACACGTCTCACTTCTTTGCTTCATGTTAACCTTGCTTATATACTTGATTGTCGTTGCATGCAGAAATTGTTTGGTCCTGTCATATACTCTAATCATCATACCTATGCGTGCGTGCGTACGTTTGTGTATAAGTGCATATGTGTATGTACGTAGGTATATGCGTGTATATATATATATACATATATATATATATATATATATGTATATATATATGTATATATACATATATATATATATATATATATATATATATATATAGATATATATATTTCAACCACATTAAATTTTCACTTTTAATTCCATGTCATCACTATCGAGACTGACAATGCGCTCGACGGAAACATATGGGGAAACTGATATATATATATATATATATATATATATATATATATATATGTATAAATATATATATATATATATATATATATATATATATATGTGTGTGTGTGTGTGTGTGTGTGTGTGTGTGTGTGTGTGTGTGTGTGTGTGTGTGTGTGTGTGTGTGTGTGTGTGTGTGTGTGTGTTGTGTGTGTGTGTGTGTGTGTGTGTGTGTGTGTGTGTGTGTGTGTGTGTGTGTGTGTGTGAGTGTGTGTGTGTGTGTGTGCGCATATGTAAATTAATATAAACATTATTGGAAATTTAATACTGCAAGATTGATCTTATACAAACTGTACACATACTACTATCTTGACTATTGCAAATGTCATTGTTATTTTCACTTTCACTACCATAAACTTTTTTGTCTCCTGGCTTATGATTACAGGGAAGAGTTTTGTAAATTAATATAAACATTTTTTGAAATTTAATACTGCAAGATTGATCTTATACAAACTGTACATCCTGGTACTTAGTGGTTTTACTGTAAAATCTATTATGGATTACTGAAGTTGTTGTTGATGATTCTATCACTTCCACCACCACAACTGCCATCACTATGAAAAAACATTATCCCCACCATCATAACTTTCACCTCCACAAATACCCCCAACATCACATCCAACACTATTACTGCTACCATCACAACTACCCGCACCACCACGACCACAAACTCAACCTTCAGAATCACCATACCACTGCTACCAATATTACAGCCACCACTACAACCACCTCGATCACTACTACCACTAACACCACAACCTCCTCCACGACCACCACCAACACCACCAACACCATCACTACTACGAACACTATTATTATAACAGCTTCCTTGGTGGTCAAAGATCCCGGATGAGTACGAATGATTAGCGAGTTCGGGTGGAAAGTGTCCGGGGCAGGGACTGGCGTCGCGCGGACAGAGCCTGAAAGAGTGTCGAGGAAGAAGAAACGGCCTGAAGTGGCCGGACTTCTTATTTGAGTCTTCCGGCTGTGGACCACCACCGAACTGCTAGATCGGATTTGCTGGGCATAGTCTGAGTGCGGCGACTTAGCTTCTCCAGCGTCCATGGTAGTATTGGTGGTGATGCTGGTGTTGGGTTTGCTGTTAGTGTTGGTGATTGTCGTATTTGGTGTAGGTTTTGGTGTTGGTCGCTTGGTGGTGCTGGTTGTAATGTTAATGTTAGTGGTTTGCCAGTTAGGTTTACGGATATAGTGGCAGAGGTAGTGATGTTAACGGAAACCTTATATTCACTACGAAAATTTTAATTTATATATTTGTTAAAGCACGCAGCTATAACAGTGTTCTCATGGTGTTAGAGGTGGTGATATTGGTGGCTGGGGTAGTAATAATGGTGCCGGTTGAAGTATTCCTTCTTTTACTTTCAACTTTATTTTCGTTACTGTCTTACGTAATAATATAATTCATCATATCTTTCTGTAGGACGTAGGGAATATTTCTTTACGAGGGTGAATTAAACGGAGGTAAAATTTCCTTTTTTCTTCCCAAATAATATTACACTTGACTTGTCAATTTACACCATGGGACTCCCAACTGGAATCCTCAATTTACTCGCTAAGCCACTTCGCACTGACGTCACAACTTCCCCAGTCCAGTGATCTTTACTCTTACCACAAAGTGCCTCCCTTAAGGGCGTGACCTTACTCCCGTGAACCAATAAAACTTTTCCTCCTCCACCACCCTTTATCCAATCAGAAAGACTGTTACAGTCTTAAACAATACTGCTTACTCAAGCAATCATAATATTGATGCATGACTGGCTTAGTTTATATATTAATACATCAGCATTATACAGCAATGAAATCTGGTCCCTTGCGTTTTTTATATACTTTACACGAGGAGCGAAATCATGCAACTTATTCGCTGCTATTGTTTACCAAACATCCAACTCATATAAATGAAATTCTCGCCACCTAACCCTCTACCTACCTTACTTATCTACCTTTATCTACTAGCCTCTTACACACACACACACACACACACACACACACACACACACACACACACACACACGCAAACATACACACACACACACACACACGCACACACACACACAAATATATATGTTTATATATATATATATATATATATATATATATATATATATATGCAAATAAATCACTTGAACACGTGATCAGAAATATGCTGGTAACCACTTAAAGAGAACCACACAAATCGCAAGCGCTTTCGTGTAATTCACATCCTCAGGGATGTGAATTACACGAAAGCGCTTAGGATTTCTGTGTTTCTCTTTCTTAAGTGGTTACCAGCATATGTATATATATATATATATATATATATACACACACACACTCATATATATGTATATATATATATATATATATATATATATATATATATATATATATATATATATATATATATATATATATATATATATATATATATATATTCGTAAAGGTAGGTAGCAGATCTTCTTTAGTACATATAGAATTAAATTTGACCGTTAGCTTCCCTGGGTGGACAAATGGCCATCCCAGCACCACACGGAGCGCCACAAACCTAATCCCTTCATAAGATCTTTGATCTTTCATCACTGTTTTTTGTAGGCTCTTCCAGTTTCTTCTGTTGTATGTATATATATATATATATATATATATATATATATATATATATATATATATACTGTATATATGTATATATATATATATATATATATATATATATATATATATATATTGTCTCTATTATCATTTAGATGTACTTGAAAATGCTCTAAGAGTGGCGAAACGTCGTAATATGTATTATGAACTTTGGCAATCTTTTATTCCGATTTAATGAAGAACAAAAAATCCACTATTGAAAATGGTTGAGTCCTTTAACAAGAAGCTTATTCTTGCACAAGCAGTGGTCAAATCTAATCATATGTATATGTATATATATATATATATATATATATATATATATAAGTATATATATATGTATATATATGTATATGTATATATATATATATATATATATATATACATATATATATTTATGTAGCTACAAGCGAAACCGGTCAGGAATAAACTCGGAACGAGAACCGTGACTCTCTTTTTCCACCTTTTTCAACTTGTCACAATGTCTCAACATATATATATATATATATATATATATCTATGTATATGTCTATATCTATATATATTTATGTATAATATATACACACACATATATATATATATATATATATATATATATATATATATATATATATAAACAGGAGAAAATACGAAATGGGGAAGGTAAAATGTTTTGTGAATCAAATATTAAGAAAAACAATATGGAGACATAGACTAGAATTAGAATAGTTGAAATGGACACCCACAATCAATTAGTTTACTCGCAGCCTGACTTAGGTTACGATTTGATCTCATCAGTTCCCGTTCCTCCTCCTCTTCATTCTACTCCTGTTCTCCCTCTTCTTCCTCTGGAAAGAATTATTTAATGAATAATTAATAATAATTCCTCGTACGTGTCCTAAGCTCATATTTACATTTATATATACCAGAAACTAAACAAATTTAATTGTATTTCTT
Source organism: Oratosquilla oratoria (assembly GCF_046742065.1). NCBI lineage: Eukaryota > Metazoa > Arthropoda > Malacostraca > Stomatopoda > Squillidae > Oratosquilla > Oratosquilla oratoria. The sequence goes on along the minus strand of NC_134784.1, from coordinate 82,808,656 downwards.
TTAAACGAAGTTTTTGTAGCTAACTAGTATTTTTGTTACTTAGAGCGTACAGGTACCCAAGAGCATATAGGAGCATTCTGATATAATCCAGAACATGAGCATAAAAAAAAAA
>NC_134784.1:82781044-82788544 GCF_046742065.1 Oratosquilla oratoria | reverse complement strand
GTAACACCATAGATCCTCCAACCGATATATGTAGTATTTATGCCTATGCACAACTAGTACTGTGCTGTATACATGTAGTATGTGAGATAGTATAGATATCTATTTGTTGAGCGCCTTCACTACCCTAACATCTCTTTAGATGAAGAGAATAGTGAGTACTGAAACTACTGGTTGTTTTAAGTGAAGATTAGATAACTTTATGGATGGGGATGATATATGGTAAGGGACATAGAACTGCCTAGTGTAGGCCATATGGTCTCTTGCAGCCTCCTCCATTCTTATGTTCTTATGTCAGGCGTATACTATGATTGCAGTAATTAGGTACTGACCGTCTACCCATACCAACTGAATAAAGCCATCTGGGTTTAACAAGAACAAAATTAATAATCAATTTCGCGTCCTTCATAATTCACCTAAACATAGAACTCTGATATGAGTTAGAATAAAATATATAAAGAATAGGTTCCCAGGCTTTCTTCATTCACGTAGCTTTAGCAGGCATGTTCCATTTTCACATACCCATTGCTTGCTAAGCGTGAATGAAGTGATGAAATATAATCTAATTTATTTGCTTGCTTCCTTGATTAATTGTTTTATTTATATTGTTTTCTTTATTTGTTTATTTATCTATTTACTTGTTTATATGTTTATTTGCTTTTTTAGGTATTATGATTATTCATTTATTAATCTACCTATTTATTTAGTATCACTATGTATTGTCTCATCCTCTGATCGTATAAAAGCGCATCATGTTAATTAGATATAATGTTATAAAGAAGTGATGTACCCTATGGATCTATTGGCGTACTTCCAAGGTTATACGTATCCTAATACAGAGAATACTCTTGGGTGAGGAGGTTTACTAGGGGGATTATTTGAACTTTGTAAACGAGAGGGGAGGTTATGAGAAGATATTGGCCTCACTTGAATTAAATCGAATGTTGATACCCAAAACCAATTGTATTAAGTATACCACCAGGATGAATGTGAATTCGATTAAGTTGATCTATATATTCCTTGTTCATGTATGTAAATATTTAAGTAATATACATACACATACATATACCAAAGGCTTTTTTCTCCTCCTTACAAGGGAGGTAGCCAAAAAACAAAGGTATAAAAACTACTTGCACTCAATCCATCCCTATCACACTCCTCCCCCATCCACCCTCTTTCCTCCCTTTATCTTGGCACCTCCTGGATGACGGGTCATCCCTGCATCTTGTCCACTGCCCTGGGTCAGAAGCAGTGTCGCAAGACACAGTACATCTACAGCAAGACCGCTGCATTAAATCGACGACCATCCCCACTCTCCCTCCCCTCATGCAGAAAAGGAGAAGACGGGGAGAAATCCAATTCGGGCTACGTCAATTTTTCTCACACATACTACCTCTCCCCCCAACCCCCACCCATTCCACCTCATGGATCACATCATCCATATACAACCATTCTCCATTCACCTCTGTCTTCTGTCCTCTCCCGTCCTTCCTCAACAGACATTCCCCTCTCCCCCAAAGCCTCTTTTACCCTATCCATACACCTCATCATAGGTTGCCCCCTCATGTTCACTCCTTCCACATCTGCTTCCCATACCTCTTTTACTAGTCTTTCTTCACTCATTCTCTCCATGTGTCCAAACCATCCTAATACTCTTTCATCCAACCTATCTCCCAGCTCCCTTTCCACCCCCGTTCTCCTCCTCACCTCCTCATTTCTCACTCTATCCAGCCTAATAACCCCTATCATACTTCTCAGACACCTCATCTCAAACACATTCAAACTCCTTCTCTCTTCCTCTCTTATGTTCCATGTTTCTGCCCCATACAGTGCTGTCGGCACAATCACTCCTTTTTATAATCTCCTCTTAGCATCCATTTCCAAATGCCTATTTCCCATTACACCTTTTAATCCTCCAAGGAATTCACTCGCTTCTCTCAATCTACATTCTACCTCCACTTCCACTCCTCTCTTTCCTACCACGTTCGCACCCAAGTATCTAAAACTATTCACTTCCTCCAGTCTCTCTCCATTGATACTCACTTCCAGTCTGCTACCACTTTCACCCCTTGTAAATCTCATCACCTTACACTTACCCACATCTATCTTCAACTTCCTTCTTTCACACACTTTCCCAAACTCTTTCACTAACTTCCTTAATCCCTCCTTTGACCCTGCAAACAACAGCTGGCTTATCTCCCACTTTTCTCTATTTTTTTTTAAACATAACCAGTTCTTGACCCACTACCCATGCATTTACCTTTCGCACCACCCCATCCAGTTGTTGTTTGCTGACGACACTGCGCTTGTAGCAGGATCAGAGGAGGGATTGAGGAAGTTAGTGACAGAGTATGAGAAGGTGTGTGAAAGAAGGAAGCTGAGGATTGATGCGGGTAAAAGTAAGGTGATGAGATGTACAAGGGAAGAGAGTGACAGCAGGATGGAGGTAAGCATTAAGGGTGAAAGACTGGAGGAAGTGGATAGTTTTGAATACTTGGGTACGAATGTGGCAAGAAAGGGAGGAGTGGGGGTGGAGATAGAATGTAGATTGAGAGAAGCGAGTAATTGCCTTGTTGGATTAAAAAGTGTAATGAGAAGTAGACATCTGGGAATGGATGCTAAGAGGAGGTTATATGAAGGAGTGATTGTGCCAGCAACATTGTACGGGGCAGAAACATGGAACATGAGAGAGGAAAAGAGGAGTTTAAATGTGTTTGAGATGAAATGTCTGAAAAGTATGATAGGGGTTACTAGGCTAGACAGAGTGAGAAATGAGGAGGTGAGGAGGAGAACAGGGGTAGAAAGGGAACTGGAAGATAGGGTTGATGAAAGGGTATTAGGATGTTTTGAACACATGGAAAGAATGAGTGAAGAAAGATTAGTAAAAGAAGTGTGGAAGGCAGAGGTGGAAGGAGTGAATATGAGGGGGCGTCCTAGGATGAGATGGATGGATGGGCTGAAAGGGGCATTACAAAAGAAAGGAATGTCTGCGGAGGAAGGACGGGAGATGACAGAAGATAGGGGTGAACGGAGAAGGGTTGTGTATGGATGATGCTGTGATGCATGAGGGGAAGTGGGTGGGGGATGGAGGGTGAGGAAGTATGTATGAGAAAAATAAATTGACGCAGCACGAAGGGATTTCTCCCCGTCTTCTTATTTTCTGCATGAGGGGACTGAGAGGGGGGGTCGCCAAATTTATGAAGCGGCCTTGCTGTGAATGTGCTGTGGATGTGCTGTGTCTTGCGACACTGCTCTTGACCCGTCATCCAGGAGGTGTCAAGATAAGAGGGAGGGAGGAGGGTGGAGGGGAGTGGAATATATAGGAAATGGAATGGGTGGGAGAGGTTTCTATGCCTTTTTCTTTTTGGTTACCCCCCATGTAGGGGGAAAAAGCCTTTGGTATATGTATGTATGTACCACCCCATTCATGTGTAAATTGAACAACCAGGGTAACATAGCACATCCCTGCCGAAGTCCCACCTTTACCTCAAACCATTCACTCTCTCCATTTCTAATCCTGACATATGCTCTTCTACTTTCATAAAAACTCTTGACAGCTCCTAAAAGTATTCCTCCTATCCCATAAATCTGCAAAACCTCCCACAGTGCCTTCCTGTCTACTCTGTCATAAGCCTTTTCCAAATCCATAAAAGCCCAAAAAACATCCTTACCTTTTTCCTATAGCTTTCTCACATATTTGTCTTACCACAAAAATATGATCTACGCAACCTCTACCTGTCCTAAAACCACACTGTTCCTCACCAATTATTCCCTCTGTTCCTCTCCTAATCCTCTTAATCAAGACGCTCCCATAAGCCTGCCCAACTACACCTAACAAACCAATCCCTTTGAAACTACTACACTCACACTCATCCCCTTTTCCCTTGTAAAGTGTAACTATACAGGCACTCCTTCAGTCCTCCGACACTCTAACCTCTCTTAAACAAACATTAAATAACTTCACCATCTTGTCCACCATAACTGTTCCTCCTTTTTCAGACGTTCTGCATGGCATCCATCCAGACCAGGTGCCTTTCCTGCTCTTATTATCTTAACAACTGCCTTCACTTCATCTTTCCTTATTTCTTCTCCGTTTTTCCCACTCCTCACTCTCATTTTCTTAGCACTTCCCACTGCAACTACCTTTCCCTCCCTATACTCCTACACATTTAGCAACTCCATAAAATACTCTTCCCATCTTCCTCTTACTGCCTTCTCTTCCATTATCATCTCTCTATCTCCACCTTTTACCTTTTCTTCTCTACTTTATTCGTCTCCTCTTTCTCTCTTAATTTTTTTCCAAAACATCTTTTAATACTTTCATTTTTTTTTGTCATACTCTTACCCCATTTCACATCTGCTCTCCTCTTTGCTTCCTTTATCTTATGCTTAACTTCCCTTCTCTTTACTTTGTACCTCTCATGTGATTACCTCGTCCTGTTTTGTAACCAATCTATAAAAGCTCGCTTCTTCTCTTCTACAACCTACTTCGCTTCCTCATCGCACCACTCACTACCCTTCCTGCTATTTCCTCTTGTCCTCCTTTTTCCACGCACCATCTATGTACATATTGTGACTCCCTCCTTGAACCATCCCCATTCCTCCTCCACTCCTAGTTCTACTCTATCCTTCACTCCCTCCCACTCCTCTCTCAGCTTCTTCTTGTACTCCATCTCCTTTTCTTTCTCATTTAAGCAGTTCACTCAAAGAACCCCCTTACCTTTTGTCCTTTTCCTCTTTCTCCATCTATCCTCTACTCTCAACTTACCTTCCACCAAAAAATTATCTGATATCCACCCATTCTCTCCCCTTAGAACATGTACATCCTTAACTCTTCCTACTATACTCCTATCTTCCACTACATAGTCCATTAACGCTCTATCTACCCCCTTCCATCCACCACCCTTGAATTTCTTCCTAAACACTGTATATGCTGTCGTCAACTCTCCTTTTAGACACATCCCCACCATCAACTCTCCACTATAATTGTTTTATTGACATTTCTCCCTAATCTTTCTATGCACTCATTTAAATCTATCCAAAAAGCCTTCCTTTCTTCCACGCTCTTCTCACTACCAGGCCCATATGCACTTACAAAAACCCACATCTCCCTTCCCAGTTTCTACTTCATCCACATTATCCTTGAAGAAACCTCCTTACATTCCACTACACGTTTGCCTATCTCTTCACTTACTAGTATAGCCACCCCTTCTGTCCCTCGTCCTCTCTTCCCTCCTGAGACCCTCCCTTTTTACTTAGTTTCACTTAAAGCCAACGTATCCATCTTTCTTCTCACAAACATATTGCCTACCTCTTCCCTTTTACTTTCATCTGTACCACATCCACACACAATAAAAAAACCGAACCTAGGGAAGCTGGTTGGAAAAGTCCTAGACCCTCTTATGCCTTTACTTTTTTTTTAGGAATGTCCCCTGTGGGACTACATATATACATACGTACATATATACATACATACATATATATAATATATATATATATGTATATGTATGTATGTATGTATATATATATATATATATATATATATATATATACATATATACATATGAAGATCGAGAGAAGAGTACGGTAAGGCAATACAATTTCACACATACTATTGACAGCTTGCTTGGAAGAGATTTTCTGAAGGTTGTGTTAGGAAGAGAAAGGTTTGAAGATTGATGGCGAATATTTGAACCCCCTAAGAATTTGCAGATGACAATATTCTTTTTTTCAGAAAGAGCAGAAGACTTGTAAGATATGCTGAGTTATCTGAACAAGGAAATTCTAAAAGTATGTTTAAAAACAAATAAAAGTAAAACCAAAGTAATCTTTAACACGAAGGTTTAATGTAAAGATATTATGATTGTTGATGAGAGTCTTGAAGAAGTTAGAGTATATTTATTTAGGCCAGATGGAGAAAGTGACCAAAGATCATGATAATGAAACAAAAATGTGTATTACAGTACAATCTGTTGGAAAGTGTTTGGTAAGTATAATAAAATCCTTAGAGGCTCTCTACCTCTATAACTGAAACGTAAAGTTTACAATCAGTGTATTCTGCCAGAGGAGAATGGAGATGAATAATGGGAATAACGCCGAGAGACCGAAAGAGAGCAAGTTGGGAGAGAGCAGACTAGAGTGAAAGATATTGTGGAGGCGGTAAAAGAGAGGAAGTGGAATTGGGGAAGTATTTTAGTGCGAACGACTGACGAGCGATGGAGCAAGTATGTTACTGAGTGGACGCCACGAGAAGCGTGGGAGAGGGAGACTAGACAGAAGATGGAGAGATGAGATAGAGAAGATTCCAGGAGTGGCATGGCAGAGATTGGCGAGGTCGTGTGAATCATGGAATGCTATGAAGGAGGCCTTTGCTCAGTAGTAGACTCAAGATGGCGGGAGGAAATAGAAGGAAGGGTAGTGAATGGTGGGATGAGGAAGCAAAGAAGGGTGTAGAAGAGAAGAAGCAGGCATTCATATTTTGGCTACAAATTAGGACGAGGGAATCGTATGAGAGGTACAAAGTAAAGAGAAGGGAAGTTAAGCATAAGATAAAGGAAGCAAAGAGGAGAGCAGATGTGAAATGGGGTAAGAGTATGACCAAAAAAAATTGAAAGTAATAAAAAAAGACTTGGAAAGAAATTAAGAGAGGAAGAGGAGGCGAATCAAGTAGAGAAGAAAAGGTAAAAGGTGCAGATGTAGAGATTATAATGGAAGAGAAGGCAGTGAGAGGAAGGTGGACAGAGTATTTTAGGGAGTTGCTAAATGTGAAGGAGGATAGGGAGGGAAAGGTAGTTGCAGTGGGAAGCGCTAAGAAAATGAGAGTGATAAGTGAGTAAAATGGAGGAGAAAGAGGGAAGGATGAAGAGAAAGCAGCTGTTAAGATGATGAGAGCAGGTAAGGCACCTCGGTTGGATGGATGCCATGCTGAATGTCTGAAAAAAGGAGGTACAGTTATGGTGGACTGGCTGGTGAGGTTATTTAATGTTTGTTTAAGAGAAGGTAGAGTGCCGGAGGACTGGAGGAGTTCCTGTATAGTTCCGCTTTACAAAGGAAAGGGGGACAAGTGTGAGTGTAGTAGTTTCAGAGGGATCAGCTTATTGAGTGTAGTTGGGAAGGCTTATGGGAGGGTCTTGATTGAGAGGATTAGGAAAGGAACAGAGGGCGTAATTGGTAAGGAACAATGTGGTTTTAGGACAGGTAGGCGTTCTGTAGATCAGATTTTTGTGATAAGACAGATATGTGAGAAAGATATAGAAAAAAGTAAGGGTGTTTTTTGGGCTTTTATGGATATAGAAAAGGCTTACGACAGAGTAAACAGGAAGGGACAGTGGGAGGTACTGCAGATATATGGGATAGGAGGAAAGCTGTTATAAACAGTCAAGAGTTTTTACCATAGTAGTAGAGCTTGTGTAAGGATTAGAAATGGAGAGAGGGAATGGTTTGAGGTAAAGGTGGGACTTCGTCATGGATGTGTTATGTCACCCTAGCTGTTCAATATATACA
>NC_134784.1:82758544-82768544 GCF_046742065.1 Oratosquilla oratoria | reverse complement strand
CTTTCCATCCCCGTTCTCCTCCTCACCTGCTCATTTCTCACTCTATCCAGCCTATTAACCCCTCTCATACTTCTCAGACATCTCATCTAAAATATATTCAAACTCCTTCTCTCTTCCTCTCTTATGTTCCATATTTATGCCCCATACAGTGCTCAGTGCTGAGGTTAGAAGGTCCATATAGGACGCCAATAATAAGTTTATTCTTCTTTCCTATAATGTCCAACCAAATAGATTCCGTACTATCCTCTTCTTTAATCGAATTGTTGATAATAAAGTTTATTGCATTTTTAACAAAAAGTGCTACTCCTCCTCACTCCTGTCAACCCTAGAGAGAAATGTTTATCAGCCATATATATATATATATATATATATATATATATATATATATATATATATATATATATATGTATATACATATATATATGTGTATATATCTATCTATCTATCTATATATATATATATATATATATATATATATATTTGTATGTATATATGTATATGTATGTATATGTACTCAGTATGCCAAAATCAGAGAAAAGAAAGTTATATGAAGTTGGTCACATTGCGATCACTGTGATCCTCTTCAATGAGGTTTTACAAAGGGTGGGTTGACTTACATATACTAAAAGGCGGTACATAGAGGGAACATTGGGAGATAAGTTTACTAATACCTGGTCCATTTGACTTGGAAGATCAAACTAACCGCAGACCAAATGGTCTCGCGACAGGTGGTAAGTTCAGGTGTGGCCGGGCAACTTGACGTATAATATTGTTGATGGCTAAACTGGTAATGGCGTCGGGGGACCTTTGTCCTTTAGAAGTGTTAAAATTAGGTCGTTTTTTGATCAGGGAGGACTCTGCAATTTTTTTTTTTTTCACTGTAACTACAGAGAAGCATTTGAGTTCCCGACGCCATTACCACTTTTTCCGTCAACAATATTGTACGTTAAGTTGTCCGCCAGACCTGAACCTATCATCTGTTGTGCAAACATTTGACCCGGGGTCAGTTTAGCCTTGGGTTATCACGACTCAGACGGGCCATGCATTTGTAGGCTTACATCCCCATATCACTCTACGTATATTCTTTTAGCATATAAGTCAATCCACCCTTCGTTTATATATATGTATATATATATACATATGTATATATATATATATATATATATATATATATATACATATATTATATATATATATATATAATATACATATTATATATTGTTACGGGCGGCTGGTATGTGAAGATACGTTACGTATAACGGCCAAGTGCTTAAGAACCAGCTCACTTCTAGTAGCCACTGTAGGACTGAACTATCTGGTCAGGGCCTAGATAATTCGTAAGACTAGAAGTAAAGGTAACAAAGAAGATTCCAGGAAAGGAATATTAAACTAGCGATAAAACTAGTAAACGAAATTATTAATGGAAAATATTTACAGGCAATCAACACAAAAGAGAATGGGCAGTAGGGTCAATGGGACCGTTACATGATTATAAGAATATGGAAATTATCGTTCAAATAAGAAACACAAGATCAGTATACAATATGGTACTATCTAAGTACAAAGAGATCAGGAACATGCATCAGAATAAGTAATAAGTACAAATATAAGTAAAGTAATGCAATGTATATCAGACACGTAATGTAGGCAAAAAGGGTGATCACTTCACACCAATCGTCTCATGAATCTAAACCTTCTAGTTTTTATCAAGAGATCAATATGTGGGAATATGACAAGGAATGAGCGGTTTCAACCGCTTATATACCATTGGACCGGAAGCGGGATACTTCCGGTTAAGGGTGCGGGTGAGGAGGAGGGTAAGTTAACACGTCAACATGGGTAGTTTTAGGACCCTCGACTTGCTTGAACAATCTATTCATTTAGTAACTGTCAAATCTGTGCGCTCCGAACTATTCAGGATTTCGCTTGTCTGTTTGTTCTACAAGAGTGCGCACCTCTCCGCACGTAGGCAAGATTACATATAGTGGACGGGCGTTACTGCTTAACATTGTTACAATACATACATAGATAAGAAATATGAACATAGTTATGTAATACAAAGGAACACAATTCTATAACATAATTACACATATGACGTAATATCTAATATTACGTTACACCTCCACCGTTTGGGAAAGCTTTTCACTTTCTGTTGAAAAGCTATGTTCTAGAAAGTATGGAGTAGTTCTTTTGCTCAGGGGACAGCTTCTTGCTGTAGTAGGCGATAGCGTGAAGAACTTCGTTGTGTTCTTGCAAGAGGGCGGCACCGATACCGGTGTCGCTGGCGTCGACTTGCAGAAGAAAGGGTCGTTGGAAATCGGGTGCCCTTAGAACTGGTGCGTTAGTGAGAAGGGACTTCAGGTTTTTGAAGGCCGTCTCACAGGTAGGTGTCCACACGAAGTCGTGGTCTTTTCTCAACAGGTCAGTCAATGGTTCTGCTACATCTGAAAAATTTGGACAAAAACGGCGATAATAGCCACTCATTCCGAGGAATCGACGTACCTCTCTACGATTAGTGGGTGTTGGTACATCATTGATGGCTTTTATCTTGGCGTCTATTGGAAACACTTGGGAATTTCCAACTTTAAATCCCAAATAGGGGACCTGTGTATGTCCGAAATCACATTTGGACAAATTGATGGTAAGGTTTGCTTGGTCTGCTCTATAAAAGAAATTATTTAGGTGTTCAATGTGTTCTGTCCAAGACTGACTAAATATTATCACATCATCTAGATAAGTTTTTACTCCTGGCAATCCTGCAACAAGATTACTTATCATTCTTTGGTAAGTGGCAGGGGCATTTTTAAGCCCAAATGGCATTGCTCTGAATTGGAACAATCCCTCTTCCGTAATGAAAGCGGTAACTTCTCTTGAGCGAGGGTGTACAGGGATTTGATAGTATCCCCTTAACATATCCAACTTGGATACGTACTTGGCAGTTCCTAGACTGTCTATGATATCATCTATCCTAGGGATAGGAAAAGCATCGGCCTTAGTATGGGCATTGATTTTCCTGTAGTCAATGCACAGGCGATAAGAATTGTCAGATTTAGGGACAAGAATGCAAGGAGATGCCCAAGGACTACTGGAGGGTTCAATTATTCCCTGTTGAAGCAGAGTGTTTATTTCTGCTTTTATGAACTCCTTTTTTGGATTGACTCTATAAGGGGCTTGTTTGATAGCCCTTGGCGAGTCTAGAATTATTTCGTGTTCTATCAAAGAAGTGAATCTTGGGGAATCTAGAAATAATTTTGGAAAACTTCTTAAGAGGAAAAGAATGTCTTTACCTTGTTTCTCAGATAAGTGTCCTACTTTTATCTGAAGATTTTGTAGTATCTGAGAGTTTTCCAAGGGAATCTCAGGAGGATTAGGCAGGTTATCAGGAGGCTCTTCCGATTCTATTGTGGTAGAGCTGCAAATTGGAATTGGATCTCTGGAATGATAAGGTTTTAAGGTATTTATGTGACAGAGACGGGAACTCTTTCTTCTGTCTGGAGTTTTGATTATGTAGTTGAGATCACTGGCTCTGGACAAGACTTCATAGGGTCCTTTGTATTTAGCCTGCAATGGATCTCCTGGTATGGGAAGATAAAGTAACACTTGATCTCCTGGAGAGAAAGTTCTAAGTTTAGAATTTTTATCATACCGACCTTTCATTACTCGTTGAGCATTCGCCAAGTTCTCTCTTGCCAACTTCCAAGCTTCTAACAACTTCTCGGTGACCTGGGACACGTATTTCAAAGAAGGAACAGGTGGTTCTTCTTTCATCCATTGTTCATGAAGTATCTTTAGGGGGCCACGGACTTCATGACCTAATACTAATTCTGACGGGCTGAATCCAAGGCTTTCTTGAATTGTTGTTCGGGTGGCGAACAACAAAAAGGGGAGTCCGTCTTCCCAATTTCGAGTGTTCTCGGCACAGAAGATTCTTAACATTGTCTTGAGCGTTTGGTGAAAGCGCTCTAGAGCACCTTGTGATTGAGGATGATAGGCGGAGGAAGTTACATGATTTATACCTAGTGTTACAAGAGTTTCTCTAAACTTGTTGGAAAGAAAATTACTTCCTTGATCACTTTGAATGTTCTTAGGAAATCCTACCATAGTGAAATATTTCAACATTTCTCTGATTATGTTTTGAGCTTTAATATTTTTCAAAGGAATTGCTTCTGGAAAACGAGTGCTCATACACACATTTACAAAGGATTACAAAGGCAAAGCATGCCGACAGGAGACCTTTTGATCCATATCTAGGTCGGATGCAAAAAAAAAAAAAAAAAAAAAAAAAAAAAAAAAAAAAAAAAATCATATTAATAATAAATTAAAAACTATAACAATGTAAATAACAATTAAAATACATAAAATACATGATTGTGAGAATGTACTGATTTCCTTTACTTGAAGGAGGTAAAGGTCCTACACAGTCAATAAGAACTTTTTTAAATGGCTCTTCTATTACAGGAATGGGATGGAGTGGAGCTTCTACAATTTTCTGGTTGGGCTTACCTACAAGTTGACATGTATGACATGTTTTACAATATTGGGCAACATCTTTGACAACCGTGGGCCAATGGAAATGTTGGGTTATGTTGAACAAGGTCTTTCTTACCCCTAAGTGACCTGCTAAGGGAGTATCATGAGCCAATCTTAGAACATTATTCCTGAAACCAAGAGGGAGGACTATTTGATTCCTTACTTGCCATGGCTGGTCAGCGGTTGCGGTGGATGCTCTCCATTTTCGCATTAGGACTCCGTTTTCTATATAGAAACCTCGTGACATATTTTCAACTTCTTCTGGAGATGAAACAATCTCGTACAAATTTTTAAGAGAATGATCTGACTTCTGTTCTTTGATTAATTCTGCTCTAGATAGAGAAACTGGTGAAGAAGAAGATGGGTCAGTTTGGGAGAATAGGGATTCTAAATTATAGGTCTCCTCTTCAGATTTCTTGTACTGAGATCTGGTTACAGCACAAGCGGGAAACAACTGTAAGTTATCTGAAGGTTCTACTGAGGTCTTAGGGTTATTTGTTATTAAGGGAGAAATGACTTTGCTTCCAGCGATGTCATTGGCCAACAATAAGGATATTCCTACTATGGGAAGAGAGTCTACTACTGCTACTTTAACCATTCCGGTTGTTAAATCAGACCGCAAGAAAACATTATGTAATGGACATTTTACAATTCCTCCAACTCCTTCTATCAATATATCATAACCTGTATATGACTCACCCAGATTCTGCAAGACAGAATTTAAAATCAGACTTTGCTTTGCTCCTGTGTCTCGGAGTATGGAAATAGGATATTGTTGTGAACTACTACTATGAGATATAGTTCCTGAAGATACAAATGGTTTGAAACAAGGATCATGATCTGATGAGGGGGGTTCTACATTACTTGACAATACCGGCTTCTTTGGTAGTGTATCCTGAATAGAGGATTTTGAATCATCTGATTTTATATTACTTACAAGAGTTGGTGTCTTATTGGAGAATGAGGGTGTCAGTCTCTTTCTGCAATTAGAAATGTGATGGCCAACCTGTTTACAATATGAACAAGTTACAGGGGGATTAGTCTTAAACCTTTCCATTCTTTGCCAAGGTTGGTTTGGAGGATATTGATTGAAATCAGACCTGTAACTGAAATGTGATGGGCTAGACTGATTTTCAAAGTGTTTCTTTGGGGACCAAGGATCAGAGTATTTTGTTGAATCTGGAATATGTGACTTTGACTTTTGGGATTCCATTTGTCTTGACTTAGGTTTATGATTTAGTGTGAACTCATCAGCCAATACAGCAGCTTTAGTTAAAGTTTCGGGAACATGATCATCTATAAAAATCCTAAGATCTGTCTCTAAGGTATTCTTAAACTGCTCCAATAAAATCAACTGTTTAAGTCTATCTAAGGTGTCCGTTTCACTAGCCAAACACCACCTATTGAATAACCTCTCTTGTTGAGCCGCATATTCTACGTATGTTAACTGAGGTGTCTTCCTATAATTACGGAATTTCTGTCTATAGGCCTCTGGTATTAGTTCATAAGCTTTTAAAATACAAGCTTTCATATTATCATACTCGCTTTCTGCTTCTGAAAGAGAAGTATAAATTTGCTGAGCCTTACCCTTAAATTGTGTTTGAATGATTAATGGCCAATTTTCTTTAGGGATTTGTAACTGTTGCGCCAATTTTTCCCACTGAAGAAAGAATATTTCTGGCTCTCCTTCTGAAAATTGGGGTAGAAGTTTTACATACTTGGAAATATCTATATGACCTTCCTGAACTACGGGTTGTCTATCAACAATCCTAGCTTCTACTTCTGTCTTCTTTAATTCTAACTCTACTTGTTTCACTTTAGCTTCCTCTTCTCTAGCTTTAAATTCTGCCAATTTGATTTTAGTTTCGTCCTCTCTTTCTATTTGTTTCACTTTAGCTTCCTCTTCTCTAGCTCTAAATTCTGCCTCAATTTGCATTTGTTTCAGTTTAGTTTCCTCCTCTTTAGCTTTAAATTCTGCCTCAATTTGCATTTGTTTCAGTTTAGCTTCCTCCTCAATTTCTACTCTCCTGACCTTTAATTCAATCTCCTTAATCTTAAGTTTGGTTAGTCGTGCCTCTATTTCTAACCTATTTGAAGGAATTTGTATAGCTGTAATCTCTTCTGGAGATAAGATCTCATCTTCGATCAGATTTTCAACGAGTTCCTGAAGTAATTTTTTCTTTCGCAAACTTGTATCAATGTCTACTCCAAAGTGCTTGCCTATTTCTATCAAAGTGTCTTTAGTTTGTTTCTTTAAGAAACTTACCTTGGGATTTTGAACGAATTCTTGAACTATATCATCCATCTCTATAAGAATGTGTTAAATACCTGATCCAATATCCTTGGCAAGGGTCGCCACTTTGTTACGGGCGGCTGGTATGTGAAGATACGTTACGTATAACGGCCAAGTGCTTAAGAACCAGCTCACTTCTAGTAGCCACTGTAGGACTGAACTATCTGGTCAGGGCCTAGATAATTCGTAAGACTAGAAGTAAAGGTAACAAAGAAGATTCCAGGAAAGGAATATTAAACTAGCGATAAAACTAGTAAACGAAATTATTAATGGAAAATATTTACAGGCAATCAACACAAAAGAGAATGGGCAGTAGGGTCAATGGGACCGTTACATGATTATAAGAATATGGAAATTATCGTTCAAATAAGAAACACAAGATCAGTATACAATATGGTACTATCTAAGTACAAAGAGATCAGGAACATGCATCAGAATAAGTAATAAGTACAAATATAAGTAAAGTAATGCAATGTATATCAGACACGTAATGTAGGCAAAAAGGGTGATCACTTCACACCAATCGTCTCATGAATCTAAACCTTCTAGTTTTTATCAAGAGATCAATATGTGGGAATATGACAAGGAATGAGCGGTTTCAACCGCTTATATACCATTGGACCGGAAGCGGGATACTTCCGGTTAAGGGTGCGGGTGAGGAGGAGGGTAAGTTAACACGTCAACATGGGTAGTTTTAGGACCCTCGACTTGCTTGAACAATCTATTTATTTAGTAACTGTCAAATCTGTGCGCTCCGAACTATTCAGGATTTCGCTTGTCTGTTTGTTCTACAAGAGTGCGCACCTCTCCGCACGTAGGCAAGATTACATATAGTGGACGGGCGTTACTGCTTAACATTGTTACAATACATACATAGATAAGAAATATGAACATAGTTATGTAATACAAAGGAACACAATTCTATAACATAATTACACATATGACGTAATATCTAATATTACGTTACAATATATATATGTGTGTGTGTGTTTATGAATATGTATGTGTGTTGCCTGCATGACGTTAAGGGAAAAGGGACTGCAGAATGGTGAAAATACAGAAGAATTTGAAGAAAAAGAAAAACAAAACTGCAGAGGAAGTTGCATGAAGAGAACGGAAAGAGACAAGACGAAGGAGGTGGGAGAATTTAGTAATGAAGTGGATGAGAAGTTTAAGAAATAGTGGAAGAGATGAAGGAGAGTATGTGTAATGTGCAGAGGAGAAGAGGAAAAAGAAGTTCGAAAAGAGTGAGGGAGAGGGAGTGAAAGAGGAGGAGACGGAGAAAGAGGCGAAGGAAGTGGCGGAGGAGGAGGTGAGGGAAGAGACGGAGGCGGAGGAGGAGGAGGCTTAGGAAGAGAAGATTTATGTGGATAAGGTGGAAAAGAGAAAAAGGAAAAGGAAAATTGAAATGGAAAGAGGAGAAACTGGAAAGATGAAGAAGGAGGAGGAAAAGAAAAAGGAAAAAAAGAGAAGCATCTAGTACAGAAGGACAGAGAGGAAAATGAAAAAGAAGAGGAACAGGAGGAAACAGCTAATGTGCCCTTAAACATCTTGCAGCTTAGCCTTGAAGAACAATTTTCTCTGAAATCTAACGTCCCTTGACCTTTGGACTAAGTCTTTCCGGGTCTCTCTTGGTCTCTGGTTCGAAGGTTAGACATTTGTCCTCGAGAGGACACGTCATCCTCGAGAGGACCCTTCGTCCTCAAAGCGTGTTAATTAGTGGTCACGTGTTTGTTATTGAGTTTTGATTGATCAGGGGCTGTTGCCCGTATCGCGATATAATGTTTTGGTGATTAAGTCTTTTATTTGGCTCCCACTGGCGAATTGCTCGATGGTAAATAGAAACTGGGATTTATAAAGTGATTTTTTCAGCGATTGTGTGTTTAGTTCAGACCCAACCCCTCCCTTCCCATCAATCAGGTTGGGGTAATTTTTGTCCTTAATTTGTTTATTTCCTTGTTGACTGATTGATTTATCTATTTAATTTTCATATTGGTTTGTTCATTTATTTAAAAAATTATTTATTTGCATATTTGTTTCTTCATTTCCCTATATAGTTAGTTATCTATGCATACATATACATACTGTATACCAAAGGCTATTTTCCCCCTTGTAAGGGAGGTAGCCAAAAAAAAAAAAAAAAAAAAAAAGGCATATAAACCACTCCCACCCATTCCATCCCTATCACACTCCAATCCCCTCCACCTTCTTCCTTTCCTCTTATCTTGGCACCTCCTGGATGATGGGTCATCCCTGCATCTTGTCCACTACCCCAGGTCAGAAGCAGTGTCGCAAGACACAGCATATCCACATCAAGGTCGCTTCATTAAATCGGTGACCCCCCCTCTCCGTCCCCTCATTCAGAAAATACCATTGGGGCTACGTCAAATTTTTCTCACATATACTCCCTCATAACCCATCCCCCACCCATTCCACCTCATGGATAACAACATCATCCATATACAATAATTCTCAATTCACCCCTGTCTTCTGTCCTCTCGTCCTTCCTCAACAGACATTCCCCTCTTCCCCAAAGCCCCTTTTACCACATCCATCTATCTCATCCTTGGTCACCCCCTCATGTTCACTCCTTCCACAACTGCCTTTCACACCTCTTTTACTAGTCTTTCTTCACTCATTCTTTCCATGTGTCCAAACCATCACAATACTCTTTCATCAACCCAATCTCCCAACCTCCTTTCCACCCCCGTTCTCTTCCTCACCTCCTCATTTCTCACTCTATCTAGACTAATAACCCCTATCACACTTCTCAGACACCTCACCTCAACCACGTTCAAACTCCTCTCTTTCTCTCTTATACTCCATGTTTCTGCCCCATACAGTGCTGTCGGCACAATCACTCCTTCAAACAATCTCCTCTTAGCATTCATTCCTAAATGTCTATTTCTCATTACACTTTTTAATCCACCAAGGCATTTACTCGCTTCTCTCAATCTACAATCTACCTCCACCTCCATTCCTCCCTTTCCTGCCACATTCGCACCCACTAGCTAAAACTATCCACTGCCTCCAGTCTCTCTCCCTTAATACTCACTTCCAGTCTCCTGCCCCTTTCACCCCTTGTACATCTCATCACCTTACATTTACCCACATTCATCTTCAGCTTCCTTCTTTCACACACTTTCTCAAACTTTGTCACTAATTTCCTCAATCCTT
>NC_134784.1:82751044-82756044 GCF_046742065.1 Oratosquilla oratoria | reverse complement strand
TAATTGGGTTTGAGTGATCATTTGCCACTGCTCCGCACAGGTTTTGTATCATCAGCAAATTTGGAAACAGTAGATTTTAGTCCATGGTCTATATCATTTATATATACTATGAATAGAAGTGGCCCAAGAACGGAACCCTGAGGAACTCCACTTGCAACACTTTTCCATCCAGAAGTTTTTCCATTTAAAACAACTCTCTGTTTTCGACCTTTCAACCAATTACTAGTCCAACCTAATAGGCTACCACTTATTCCATGCAAAGCTAATTTAGTAAGTAGTCTTTCGTGTGGGACGGTATCAAAAGCTTTTGCAAAGTCTAGATATATTAAATCTATATTGTTTCTTTTGTCAAAATTCGAGACAACTGTGTTGTAGACAAAATTCGAGACAACTGTGTTGTAGAATTCGAGTAAGTTAGTCACGCAAGAACGTTTCCGTCTGAAACCATGTTGGCTATCATTTATCAAACGGTTACTTTCTAAATGATATTCGATAGCATCTCTGATGATAGTTTCCATTATTTTTCCTACGATCGAAGTCAAACTAATAGGCCTATAGTTATTTGGTTTCTTTTTGTCACCTTTTTTGAATATGGGAGTAACGTTAGCTAGCTTTCCATTCTCTTGGGACATCTCCGGATATGATGGATTTCTTGAAAATAATTTCTAATGGAAACAACAATCTCATTTTTCATTTCCTTTAAAGATTCCTTGGATGCCAACCGTCAGGCCCTGGTGTTTTATTATAACTTTGAGTTTTGTCTATACACCTTTTAATTGTTTCTTTTGTTATATTTACCGTAGTGAGTAAGTTTACCCTAGACTTTTCACATGTTTCAGTTTGGAATTCACCTTGAGGTGTTTCGTTTACGAATACCGAGCTAAAATAATTGTTTAAGATATTACACATTCCTTCATTTGAATATTCAAGTTGACCGTCAGCAGATAATAGTGGACCAATGTGATTCCTAACAACCTTTTTATCTCTAATGTAACTGTAGAATTCTTTGGGATTCTCTTTCGATTTCTCAGCGATGTTCATTTCGTATTGACGTTTTCTTTTTTTTTATTGTCTTTTTTAAATCTCTCTGTATTGATACATAACTTTCATAGTCATTAGATGCACCCGAGCACTTATATTTCTTATAAGCCTGTCTCTTTTTAGCAATACTTTTTTCAGTTTCTTTGTCGAGCCACTTTGGGCGAGCCTGATTTGGGGAACGTCTGTCCTTAAAAGGAATGTAAGTTTGAATCATCTTAGTGAGCGTATTTTGAAATATTTTCCCACATCTGATCTACAGGTCTTTCGTTTAATTTTGCCTCCCAATCTGTAAGCTGAAGCTCCTGACGTAGTCCTATGAACTGAGCTTTACTGAAATCGGGTATTTTTCGAAGCACAAGTATCTATTCTAAAATTGTTTAGGAGTTTGAATCTGACTAAGTTGTGATCGCTATTTGCAACATATTCACCGACTTCTACATCATTTGCCATGCTTTCGCGGCTAGTGATCAATAAATCGAGTAAGTTTCCATATCTTGTGGGCTCTTTTACATGCTGAATTAAGTAATTGTCACCAAGAAAATCAATCAAGCGACTAACTTATATTGCCATGTTCAAAGGTCGTCCATTCATCGTCAGTAAAATGAAATCACCCATTATCAATAAATCCCGGTTGCAGAAACTAGACAGTTCTTGAAATAACAGGTTTGTCGTCTGCTAATGATAATGTCTTTGGCCTATATATTACACCTATATTCAGGTTTTTTGTCCATTTGTTTGGGTTAACTCAACCCACAAACTGTCATATGCATCCTGTTTCACTTTCTCTAAAACACAAGCATGACATTGTTTTTAACGTACAATAGAACACCCCCACCTTTCTTGTGTGTTTCTATCCTGATGAAAGTGTTTAAATCCCGCAATATTAAATCAGCTTCGAACTCTGTACCATTTAACCATGTCTCAGTTATTCCTATCATAATCGAGATTTTCGCTTTTGACATACGCCTGTATTTCTTGAAATTTGTTCCTAATACTACGAGCATTAAAGTACATAGTTTTAAGAAACTCCTGATTATTTCTTTTTGACACATTTTGAGTTTCAATATCATGTCTTATATTATCATGTTTGTGTTTTTTATTTATGCCTTGCTCTATATTATTATTATTTGGTCCTTCATTGACATTCAATGCCTCATTAAACATTTCACCTATCAAAATTAAAATTTCCCCATCACGGACATCTGGTCGATTACGGTTCATCCGATCTATTTTGTACATTTTGTCCCCCTACGTCACCGTGATTCACGCCGGCCTCCCGTCGTTCAGTGACATTATGTCCGGCATCCCTTTCTAAAATTATATTTTGTCCTCCAGTGACATTATATCCTACCGTGATATTTTTTCCTCCACTATAATTACATCCCATCGTGATCTTTTGTCTTCCACTGTCATTACATGCTATCTTGATATTTTGGCCTTCATTGACATTCTGTCTGGTAGCTCTTCCTAAAATTATATTTTGTTCGTCACTGACATTATATTTTACCGTGATATTTTCTCCTCCATTATCATTACATCCTATCATGATATTTTGTCCACCACTATCATTATTTCCCATCGTGATCTTTTGTCCTCCACTGTCCATTACATCCCATTGTGACATTTGTCCTAAGACATTACATCCTAATGTGTCATTTCGTCCTCTAGCGATATTACATCCTATCATGATATTTTGGCCTTCATTGACATTCTGTCCGGTATCCCTTCCTAAAAATTACATTTTGGGCCTTCAAATGACATTATATCCTACCGTGATATTTTCTCCTCCATTATCATTACATCCTATCGTGATATTTTGTTCTCCTTTATCATTACTTCCCATCGTGATCTTTTGTCCTCCACTGTCATTATATCCCATTGCGACAGTGATTCGGAAGACTAGCCTGCATAAAGGATTTGATGAAATATAGTACATACCACGTTCTACACGAGTGCCCTCGGCAGAATGATTAGTACGTGAACTAATTCGTTCTGTTTTGAAGGGTCGATGTAGTACAGGCGGTACAGTCCTCGCTGGTGGGGGTTCGAATCCCAGCAGATGAGTTTATTTCCATATACATATATATATATATATATATATATATATATATATATATATATATATATATATATATATATGTATATATATATATATATATATATATATATATATATATATATATATTGTTTGTGTCATTTTGACGATTGGAAATAAACTCATCTGCGCGTGTGCGTGTGCGAGTGCGTGCGTGTGTGTGTGTGTGTGTGTGTGTGTGTGTGTGTGTGTGTATGTGTGTGTGTGCGTGAGTGTTCGTGTGAGTGTGTGTGTGTGTGTGTGCGTGCGTGCGTGCGTGCGTGCGTGTGTGTGTGTGTGTGTGTGTGTGTGTGTGTGTGTGTGTGTGTGTGTGTGTGTGTGTGTGTACATACATATATACATACATATATGTATGTACATCCTTCGTCTTGTAGCCCCACAGGGGAAATTCCTAAAAGAAAAAGAGAAGGCATAAGAGGGGCTGGAAGTTCTTGGACCAACACCCTAAGGTTTGGGTCTTTTAATGTGCGTGGATGTGGTGCAGATGAGAGTAAAAGGGAAGAGATAGGTAGTATGTTTGTGAGAAGAAAGATGGATGTGTTGGCTTTGAGTGAAACTAAGTTGAAAGGGAAGGGTGAGTGTAAGTTTGGGAGTGTAAGTGGGAGGTTATCAGGAGTGAAGAGAGGGTGAGAGGGAAAGGGTGGCTATTCTAATAAGTGAAGAGATAGGTAAACGGGTGGTGGAGTGGAAGGAGGTTTCCTCAAGGATAAAGTGGATGAAGGTGAAACTGGGGAAGGAGATGTGGGTCTTTGCAAATGCATATGGGGCTGGCAGTAAGAAGAGTGTAGAAGAAAGGGAAGCCTTTTGGATATATCTAAATGAGTGCATAGAGGATTTAGGAAGAAATGTCAATGTAATAGTACTGGAAGACCTTAATGCTAGGGTAGGAAATGGTCCAATCGATGGAGTGGTTGGGAAATGTGGAGTTCCAGGAAAGAATCGTAGTGGAGAGTTGATGGTGGAAATGTGTCTAGAAAGAGAGTTGATGATAGCAAATACAGTGTTTAAGAAGAAAGTCAAGCATAAGTACACATGGGAGAGGGTGGTGGAGGGAAGGGTGGTAGATAGAGCGCTAATGGATTATGTAGTGGTAAATAGGATTATGATAGGAAGAGTTAAGGATGTACATGTGCTAAGGGGAGAGGGTGGGGGAATATCTGATCATTTTTGGTGGAAGGTAAGTTGAGAGTGGAGGATAGATGGAGAAAGAGGAAAAGGACAAAAGGTAGGGAGTTTCTTAGAGTGAACTCTTTGAATGAAAAGGAAAAGGGGAAGGAGTACTGAAAGAAGCTGAAGAAGGAGTGGGAGGGAGTAAAGGGTAGAGTAGACCTGGGTGTGGAGGAGAAATGGGGATGGTTCAATGAGGGAGCCATAAAGTGTGTAAGGATGGTGTGTGGAACAAAAAGGACAGGGGGAAATAGAAGAAAGGGTAGTGAATGGTGGGATGAGGAAACAAAGAAGGTTGTAGAAGAGAAGAAGCGAGCTTTCACAGATTGGTTACAAAATAGGACGAGGGAGTCATATGAGAGGTACAAAGAAAAGAAAAGAGAAGTAAAGCAAAAGGTAAAGGTTGCAAACAGGAGAGCAGATGTGAAATGGGGTAAGAGTTTGACAGAAAAATTTGAAAGTAATAAAAATATGTTTTGGAAAGAAATTAAGAGAGGAAGAGGAGGCGAATCAAGTAGAGAAGAAAAGGTTAAAGGTGCAGATGGAGAGATGATAATGGAAGAGAAGGCAGTAAGGGGAAGATGGGCAGAATATTTTAGGGAATTGCTAAATGTGAAGGAGGATAGGGAAGGAAAGATTGCTGCAGTGGGAAGTGCGAAGAAAATGAGAGTGATGAATGAGGACAATGGAGGAGAAA
>NC_134784.1:82733544-82741044 GCF_046742065.1 Oratosquilla oratoria | reverse complement strand
AAAATTTTATGACAGTAGGTATTTTGACTTGAGTGATTTGAAGTGTTCAATTCTTCATCACCCTTTCTTCCCTTCCCCCTCCTCCGCTTCTACCCCTCCTCACTTGAATCTACTTCGCCCCCCCCCCCTAGTCTCTTTGTCCTTTCCACTTTGCCCTACTACCACTCCCCTACCCTTCCTTACATGCCTCTCACAGATAACCTCCACCGTTTCTACTACTCCACTTTTCTTCCACCTCCTCCTCAACCTGCCTCCTTACTTACCCTAATCCACTCCCTGGGTTCTCCCCACCTCATCTTATACACTTTCCCTTGTCTCCCCCTCATCTCTTCTCCAATCTATCTTCGTCTTCCCTCGTCTTTACTTCCTCTTCCCCCTCCTACGTAGTCTCTAGTTTCTCTCTGTCTCATTATCTCTATCGTCTAACAAGGTATCATCTTCATCTTTCTTCATTTTTCTCTTGTCTATGTAATATGTTTTTCTAAATTCTTGTTATTAATTTTCAATAAATAATATTCTCTTTAACATTGTCACTTTATTTCCTTACATTGTTAATTCAGTTACGCTATTCATCTGTTCTTGATCATTCTACTCTATATATTTTCAACTTAGCCTTTTTTGTTATTTATTTAGCTATCTTACTCCCATGCCCTTGTTGAAAAGTGACTTAACAAAAAAAAAAAAAAAAAAACAGGAGATTGGGGGATGGGAGTTATACATGTTTTATTTATTTTGATATTTGAGGGGCTCTAGGGATGTTATTACGGTTCATTGAGTCACCATTTTTTTCATTATTGAATACTTATCTCTACTGTGAAAGAATACAGATAACTTTTAAATTTAACCAACCCTCCATTATCCTGTTATCTTTTAATCCTTCCTTTACAATATCTGACTCTTCAGTTTGTGTGTGTATATGTATATATGTATTACTCTTTACTCTTATATCTCCACTTACTGCTCTCTTCAATGATGTTCATTATTTCCTCTTTGCTTTTTTAACTTTACACTTTACTCTTTACTCTCTACTCTTTAATCTTAACTCTTTAATCATTACTCTTTAGTCCTCTCTCTGTACTCTTTACAATTTGCTCTTCCTCTTGTCTTGGTTTATAATTTCACTTGAAAAATTATGATTTCTTTTGGTTTCCACTCGATAAATGAGCTCTCCTTCTAAAAAGTATGAAGACCGTGGGCGGACGAAAGAATATGATATATCGGACGAAGACGTACAACATTCCCTTGGGCTATTTCGTGAACGCGTCTGAAATTATCGCTCGTTTTTTATTCTATCGGACCCTCGGGAACCGATACATCTTTTAATGAACACGCATGATATAATTTTACATATATACATGTTCATATATGAATATTAATGTATATGTATACATATACATATACATATGTATATATATATATATATATATATATATATATATATATGTATGTATGTATATATACATACACACACCCACACACACACACCCATATGTATATATATATATAAATATATATATATGTATATGTATATGTATATATATATATATATATATCTATATATAAATATATATAAATATATATATATATATTACATAGGCGGAGCATGCCAACAGGAGATATTTTGGTCCATATGTAGGTTGGATGCGAAAAAAGTAATAATGATAAATAATTAACTAAATAAATGAATGAATAAAAATTATAATAATGTAAATAATTAATAAAATGCATAGATAAATGCATAGGTATAGTTGAATAATAAACAAACAGGTAAATGTTAAATAATAATAAATTGACATATAACTAATAGTGAATGAGAATCAAGCAAAAAATAATAAACAGACAAATGATAACAAAACAAATAAACAAATAATATAAGATAAATGGTAGTCATCACAACATCTTGCTTAGGTGTTTATCTAAATGATTCTTAAAGCTTCGAACTGATCTATATTGCACTATCTCTGCAGGAAGTTTACTCCATTCATTAACTACATTACTGTTATTTTTACCTATGTGTACTACCTTGCATTTTCTTGTGTTAAATTTCTTTAGCCATTCTTCAGACCATTGCTGTAATTCATCTAAATATTTTTGAATATCTAATTGGTTTGAGTGATCATTTGCCATTCCGCACAGTTTTGTATCATCAGCAATATTGGAAACAGTAGGTTTTAGTCCGTGGTCTATATCTTTTATATATACTATGAATAGAAGTGGCCTAAGAACGGAACCCTGAGGAACTCCACTCGTAACATTTTTCCATCCAGAGGTTTTTCCATTTATTACAACTCTGTTTTCGATCATTCAACCAATTACTAGTCCAACTTAATAGGCTACCACTTATTCTGTGTGAAGTTAATTTAGTAAGTAGTCTTTCGGGGGGGGGGCGGTATCAAGAGCTTTTGCAAAGTCTAGATATATTAAATCTATATTGTTTCTTTTGTCATAATTCGAGATAACTGTGTTGTAGAATTCGAGTAAGTTAGTCACGCAAAAACGTTTTCGTCTGAAATTGTGCTAGATATCATTTATCAAACAGTTACTTTCTAAATGATGTTCGATAGCATCTCTGATGATAGTTTCCATAATTTTTTCTACGATTGAGGTCAAACTTATAGGCCTGTAGTTATTTGGAACCTTTTTGTCGCCTTTTTTTAATATGGAAGTAATGTTAGCTAGCTTCCATTCTCTTGGGACATCTCCGGATATGATGGATTTCATGAAAATAATTTCTGATGGAACAACAAACTCATTTTTCATTTCCTTTAAGATTCTTGGGTGCCGACCGTCACACCTTAAACTTTTTTCTTGTGTTATATCTACCGTAGTAAGTTTGCCATAGACTTTTCACAGGTTTCAGTTTGGAGTTCTCTTTGAGGTGCTTGGTTTACGAATACTAAGCTAAAACTGTTGTTTAAAATATCACACATACCTTCATTTAAATATTCAAGCTGACCGTCAGCAAATAATAGTGGACCAATGTGATTCCTAATAACCTTTTTAACTCTAATGTAACTATAGAATTCTTTGGGACTCTCTTTAGATTTATCAGTAATATTCATTTCGTATTGTCGTTTTCGTTTTTTATTATCTTTTTTAGATCTCTTTGTATTAATACATAACTTTGATAGTCATTAGATCCACCAGAGCACTTGTATTTCTTATAAGCCTGTCTCTTTTTAGCCATACTTTTTTCAGTTTCTTTATCAAGCAGTTTTGGGCGATCCTGATTTGGGGGACGTCTGTCCTTAAAAGGGATGCAAGTATAAATCATCTTAGTAAGAGCATTTTGAAATATATACCACATCTGACGTAGTCCTATGAACTGAACTTGACTGAAATCGGTTATTTTAGAAACACAAGTATTCATTCTAATTTCTTTTAGTAGTTTGAATCTAAGTTGTGATCGCTATTTGCAACAGTTTCATCGACTTCTACATCGGTTATAATGCCTTCGTGGCTAGACAAGTCTTGAAATAACAGTTTGTCGTCTGCTAATAATAGTGTCTTTGGCCTACATATTACACCTACATTCATTTTTTGTCCATTTGTTTGGATTAATTCTACCCACAAACTATCATATGCATCCTGTTTCACTTTCTCTAAAACAGAAGCATGGACATTGTCTTTAAAGTACAACAGAAAAAAACCCACATTTCTTGTGGTTTTTATCCTGATAAATGTGTTTAACTCGCGCAATATTAAATTCAGCTTCAAACTCTTTACCATTTAACCATGTCTCCATCATTCCTATCACATCGAGATTTTCGCTTTTGACATACGCCTTTATTTCTTGAAATTTGTTCCTAATACTACAAGCATTAAAGTACATGGTTTTAAGAAACTCGTGATTATTTCTTTTTGACACGTTTTGAGTTTCAATATCATGCCTTACATTATAATTTTGTTCTTTATTGACACCTTGCTCTATATTGATATTTGGTCCTTCATTGATATTCAATACATCATTAATATTTCCCGAATCACGAACATTTGGTCGCTCACGGTCATCCGATCTCTCTTGTACACTTTGCCTTCCTACGTCACCACGTTTCACACCGGCCACCTGGCGTTCATTGACATCCTGTCCGGCATCCCTTCCTGAAATTATATTTTGTCTTCCAGTGACATTATATCCTACCATGATATTTTGTCCTCCACTATCATTACATCCTATCGTGATATTTTGTCCTCCACTGTCATTACATCCCATCGTGATATTTTGTTAATTATTGACGTTCTGTCCAGCATCCCTTCCTAAAATTATATTTTGTCCTCCACTGTCATTACATCCCATTGTGATATTTTGTCCTCCACTATCATTACATCCCATTCTGATCTTTTGTTCTCCTCTGTCTTTACATTCCACTGTCATATTTTGTCCTTTGACATTACATCCTAATATAATATTTCGTCCTCTGCCGATATTATATCCTAAAATTATATTTTGTTCTATACTGGCATATCATTCTACATCATTGGTATACTCTACTCTTTTTTCCCCAGTACACTCTATTTCCCCTTCCCTTTGGGTTTCTACCCCAAAAAAGGAACTAGTTCATTACAAACTCCCACAATGAGGTTTGTAAGAACATCTTTGCCTCTGTGGATAAGGTGGATCCTATCTGAAGTGTAAAGATCATGACGTCTGGAAAAGAGATACCAAGGATCAAGAAAGTGGTATCCCAGTTGCGTGCACAATTGTGATCTCCTCTCATTGATCTCTATAGCTCTACTGTTCCAACACGAGCCTGCGTAGATCATCGGGAGGATCCCACAGACTACGTGACTGCTCCTACATTCCTTCATCTCCTGAAGGAGGACCTTGTAATTCCGAACAAGTTCCTCTGATATCACCCTAACCACATCGTTACTTCCCTTATAAACAATCATTACCGTGTTCGTCCGTCTTTACTCCCTGATAGTATGGGTACAATCGGCGATCCCACGGCCCGGTTGACATACAAGCTTGCAACGTCGTTTAGTCTTCCGCTGCAGGATGTCGTCATAGCCTCGCACCATGGAGTCCCCTACCGCCAAGAACTCCTGATTTTCAGCCACTTCATCCTCTAGCAGAGCAAAACGATCGGCTAGAGCCAGCGGTTGCTCCGCACGGGACCCGCTTACCGAACGCGGGCTAGACAAACAGGACCCCACGGAGTGCCACTCGCTCACGGCAGTGGCAGAAGAGGAAGCGAAACACTCTTTGGGTTCTGAGGAAGATTCACTCTTCTCACATAGCACACTCCTGAGAAGACAAATTTTCTTCTCACACATCCTGAGATGGTCCTCCAGGTTCACACAACCTTCACAAACAATTTTGCGCCTCCTTCAGCAATACAAATGGCAAAGAGAAAATATAAATCTACAAAAGAAACCAAAGCAGTCTCTAAATAAGCTAAATACACGAAACTTACTCTGCTTACCTTATACTAATACCCCTATTTTTGGAGTACAGTAACAGAATACTGTTTTGATTCTAAATTAATAGAACACTACACTTTATCTTACATCTGTAACTGTATAGCAATAACGTATACAATTACAAAAGCACAACACAATTACTTGTCACTATTAGGCGATATAAATTTCACAGGTATTCGCTAGCTAGTGTTTCTGCAAAAAACGAGCTAGTGTTTCTGTAGAAAGCAGCTGGTGTCTCTGCAGAAAACGCAGATTATAAAGAAAAGTTGTTGTTAATTCAATACCAAACACTTGCTCGTGAATATCTTTTGAAACAGTAAACAGGAACTTGTATGAGAGTAGCAATAAACTACAATTCAAAATTTTTGACAATATAATGCCAAATACTCGTTCTTGAATATGTGATAATTCAATACCAAATACTTGTTCTTGAATATATATATACATATATACATATATATATATATGTATATACATATATATATATATACAGATACATATACATATACATATACATATACATATACATATACATATACATATACATATACATAAACATAAACATATACATATACATATACATATACATATACATATACATATGCATATACATATACATATACATATACATATACATATACATATACATATACATATACATATACATATACATATACATATACATATACATATACATATATATATTTTGTGAAATATTTCATTATATTCAAAATTACCATAACCCTTGTTTACATTATATGTATATATTTGCTAGTTATCAAACATGATTCAGTCAACATTCTCATAATCAGAAATCTTGACATAGTTTATATCAATCAGTTGGATGATTATCTTTATTTGTATGTTAGAATAATAGATTACATCACTCCTGTGGCTATTCCTAAAATGTTAGTTTGGCTAAAATGGTTAATGATAATAATAGTAATATGGTATATACCAAAACGTCTTCCTCCTCATCCTCTTTTCCTTCTCCCTCTCACTTACCCTCTCACTCTTCTACCTACTCTTCCTCCCACTCTCCCTTCATATCTCCCTCCCTCTCTCCTCCCCCACCCTACTTTTTATACTTTCTTATTTTCATTTTCTTTTTAATTTCCACTCTCACTCTTACTCTCCCTTGTACTTTACCTCTCCCTCATCCTTCCTCTCTTCCTCTCCTTTCCTCCCTTCCCCTCACTTCTCTTATATATTTCTCGTACATTCTCTTCCCATTTCCCTGCCCTTCACATTGTTTTCCTTTTCCTATTCCCTTTGCCTTTATTCATCCCTTCCCCTTCCCTTTCCCTTCCATCACCTCTTCCCCTCTCCCCTTCCCCTCTCCTCTTCTTTTCTTCTCCTTCTCTTTGTCTCCTCTTCCCACCTTTTACCCTTATCTCTCCTTCCCTTCCTCTTATCCTCCCTTTCCCCTATTTATCCTTTTGTCCCTATCCCTAACCTGTTTTTCCTTTTCCCCTTCGCTCATTCTTTACCCTCCACCCTCCCCCTTCGCCTCCCTCTTCCTTCCCTTCTCCCCTTTCCTCTCTCCATTCCTTGTCTCCACTCCTTCAATTCTCTTTCTCCCACTTCCCTTCACGTCGTCTACCCATCCCTTCTATTTCCCTTCTTTGTCTATCCACCCTCCCTATCTCCTCCTCTCCCTTTCTTCTGCCTCTCGTTCTCTTTCCCTCACTCATTGCAAATTCCGTTTATGTGAACTTTTTCCAGAAGAATTTTCAATTACTATGATAACCGAGGTATTGCTCCTCCGTCCATGCAGCTATTTATTCTTTATCGTTTTTATTCAAAAGAAATTTTATTCACCCACCATCATCAACAGAGTGATGATGATGGGTGAAGGTAGGGTGACTTAGAGAAAATTATTATTTCATATTTGTAGCAAGTTATTTGTGTGTTAATTTGTTAATTTCTTTATTTTCTTGATTATTTATTTATCTAATTATCTATTTGTTTATTTATCTATGTATGCATGGAATGAATTAAATCGATTCTTTCTTAATTCGTGTAGTGCTTAATCTATATTTTGCTTCCTAATCTATTTACCTATCACAATATTTC
>NC_134784.1:82726044-82728544 GCF_046742065.1 Oratosquilla oratoria | reverse complement strand
AAAAGAAGCTCAAATAGAACAGTTATAGAAGTCTGAAAAAAAAAGCTTTCCACACAGAGTGCTGAATGTCTGGAACAAATTGAACGAAACAATATTGTGTGCAAACACACACACACACACACACACACACACACACACACACACACACACACACACACACACACACACACACACACACACACACACACACACACACACACACACACACACACACACACACACACACACACACACACACACACACACACACGACGCGGTGGCGTAGTTGGTAGAGCACTGAGCTGCCACAATAGTGGCCCGCAGCTCATGGTTCGAATCCTGCCCAGGACCGAAATTACTTCGGTACCGCTGCGCTTCGGGTCGTTACTCTGACTCTCGTGGGCGGGGAGTTGGGTGTGTGTGTGTGTGTGCAAGGTCATAGCATTACCCATAGATCGGACCTACGAGCTCTGAGCTCTCTTCCAGGAGGAAAATAGCTGTCGATCACGAGTCCAACACGTGATCCAAAGACCAAGTGAAAGACCAAGTGAATACACACACACACACACACACACACACACACACACACACACACACACACACACACACACACACACACACACACACATACACACAACTGGAGACTGAGAACTAAGAGTAAGAAGGGAGTATGTGTTGGAGCCAATACATATCAATTATGCCCTTTATGCACGCATCGTGTCGTACCTTGATGTGTACAAGAGCAAGGGAAATGTTCCGCTTTGATATGTGACTTATTTCTCCAGACTCAAAAACTTCCCTTATGAACTAGTTGCCAACAGGAACTCGAAGATTACTTCAAGGCAGGAAACATTCTCTAGGTTGTTTTTCTAGAAGAAACCTCTATCTCCTGGACAACCCTAAAAAGGTTCACTGGACGCTTATATGTGTATATATATATATATATATATACATATATATATATATATACATATACATATATATATATATATATATATATATACATGTATATGTATATGTATGTATATGTATGTATATGTATATATATATATATATATATATATATATATATATATATACATATATCAACAGGAATAAAATAATGTGTCATTGACCTGAACAAAATTATCAAAGTACCTACCGGACGTAAACGAAACTGATACCTTAAATCTCATTACATTGCTGAATAAAATCACCTAGCGCTAGCTGGAATGAAACGAGTATCCCTTATTTTGATTAAAAGGGCTTTATTGTTTAACTTCTTTGTTGGGATCAACGTCAGAGACAATCCACCTGGATCCGTCTCCAAACCCTTTATCTTAACCAGAGGTGAAATGAAGAACTGCCATGTACCCATCACTTCCTAGCACCCTCAACAGTATAATTGATATTATCACCTCCAGGGGGTTCTAGAACACCAGGTCGGGTAACGCTGTACTAGACAGTATCATAGAACCAAACTCACACTTACACAACATATATATCAAAG
This sequence comes from Oratosquilla oratoria, assembly GCF_046742065.1. Lineage (NCBI taxonomy): Eukaryota > Metazoa > Arthropoda > Malacostraca > Stomatopoda > Squillidae > Oratosquilla > Oratosquilla oratoria. Next base: position 82,727,076 of record NC_134784.1, on the reverse strand, counting down.
CTGAAGGGACTTGTCCAGGCACCATTCTAGGTCCCACGGCAAAACCAATGAAATATTAAGAGACATACATGCCCCAAGTACAGATTTAAGAAGTGGCAATGTATATTTGTTTATCTATTTTTATAAATTGGTTTTGTATTTCTGTATACCAAGAATAACAATAAGGTCAGACGTGGACGAAAACCGATTTCAAGGGAATGCTTATCTGTATCCATTATTGTTATTATTATTATCATTTTTATGGAAATGCATAACTTCTTACCAGCATGTTTCAATAATTTTGAAAAGAGCTAGAATCATTCATTAATGATTTTCACTAAAAGCTTCATTTTGCAAGAGGCGAGTAGTGAGGAGATTTTGTGTGTGTATGTCTGTTTTTGTGTGCGTGTGTGTTTTCTTACCTGATTATATATATTCCGATATAACATACTGTACAGAAAAGGAAATATACTCATGAGACCCGCAACTTTGTTTATAACGACAGAAGTTCTTCTAAATACAATTCTACTTCTATATTCTATTTTAGGTTATTCTATAAATGTTATTTGTCTGTGTGCGTCTCTGTTTATGTGTGTGTGTGTTTGCGTGAGAGTGTGTGTGTTTGTGTGTGTGTGTGTGTATGTGTGTGTGTGTGTGTGTGTGTGTGTATGTGTGTGTGTATGTGTGTGTATGTGTGTGTACGTGTGTGTGTATGTGTGTGTGTATGTGTGTGTGTGTGTATGTGTGTGTGTGTGTGATTCACCATTCACTATGGTTTTGGATTACGTGTTGTACTCGTGATCGACAGCCATTAGCCTTCCGGATGAGAGCTCAGATCTCGTATGACCGATCTATGAGTAATACTGTGACCTTACACGCACAAACACCCCCAACTCCCCGCCCACGAGAGTTGAATTAACACCCCGCAGCGAAGCGATACTCAAACTATTTCAGTCCTGAGCGGGAGTCGAACCCGGACCGCCGTAGTTGCAGGCGAGAACTCTAACCACAGCTACACGAGGTGTTTGTGTGTGCGTGTTTATATGTACTAAT
>NC_134784.1:82711044-82716044 GCF_046742065.1 Oratosquilla oratoria | reverse complement strand
GACGTTATATTGATCATTTTCTGCTTAATAGGATTCACATGCGAACGATCGCATCACACGCAGACACTCGCGCACATCCACACTCACACTCGCAACCACACACACACACACACACACACACACACACACACACACACACACACACACACACACACACACACACACACACACACACACACGCACGCACACGCACACACACACACACACACACACACACACACACACACACACACACACACACACACACACACACACACACACACACACACACACACACACACACACACACACACACACACACACACACACACACACACACACACACACACACACACACACACACATGTATATATATATATATATATATTATATATATATACATATATATATTTTATATATATATATTATATATATATATTATATATATATATACATATATGATGCAAGTGGAGTAGGAAAAACAGGAGAATTAGTCTGAGTTTATTCCTGACTAGTTTATCAGATGTGCTTTTTCAAAGGAATGGTGCACTTAACAACAGATTGAAGGAACACAAATCGGACATCAGACATCACCGAGAAACAAACGCTCCAGTTAACCACATAGACACAGAGGGACACCTACCAAACTGGAAAGGATCCATTATTTTAGCCAAAGGTTCTCTACAAGAAACAACGGAACATTGAGGTATCGTAAATCCGGCCTCTCTTCACTTTCTTTTCTTTGTATGATTTTATTGGCTTTCCGTAGTGATGTCCGTAGCACGCCCTCTGTGTACCTTAGGTTCCTAAATACATCTGTTATGTATTTAATTTCTTCCTGTAAACACTTCATTGCTGCATATTCTAAGAGGTCTAAGATAAAACCCAATAATGATGTCTGGTTTAGTATTTTTGTCTTTGCTTGTCGGCTTATGGTATACCTTGAACCTAGCGCTGTCGTCCGATCTGATGATGACAGTGTCTAGGAAAAGTAGAGGACAGTTTGCTTCTTCCTCTATTATGAATTTTATTCTATTTTCTACGTCATTCATTTGTTCTGGTATTTTTTTTTTTGTTGGTTGTTTTGTGTGTAATGATGAGGATATCATCAACATAACGGTGCCACCACACTCAATGGAGACCCAATTGAAAGTCTTTCATGCCGCTTATATTTTTGATAGTTAGAAGTAAATTATCCAAATTTTATACATTTTTCTATTAACTCCAAGTCGTCACGCTTGTTGATGGGCAAGCTGTCGGCGTCAATGTGTTTTACTGTCTTTTTAACAGCCCGAAGGGCACCATCTATTGTTACGTTAGTGTATAGGGAAGTACTGTATGTCGAAGCATATAAGTCGTTGGTCTGTGAAGTCAATTATGTTTAGTTTTTCTATTAGGTTGGTAGAGTTGTTGAGGTGTGTTTCACTAATACTACCTAAGGAGGATGAAAGAGTTTGGCCAATTGCTTGGCCAGGAAGAAATCAAATACATAATCGATGTAGTCAGGAACTTAAGGTACCCAGAGGGCATGCTATGGACATCACTACGGAAAGCCATTAAAATCAGACAGAGAAAAGAAAGTGAAGAGAGGCCAGATTTACGATACCTCGTGGTTCCTGACTCTGATCTCTCTCTCACATGCTTTCCAAGATGCTGAGACAGGGACTGTATGTTCAGCTTTCGATATGAGCTTCGTCTTTAATACTAATTATTGTTCAGTCGCTAACAAAACGTCTCATCTGTTTCGTGACTTTAATTGCTGAATGTATCGTGAAAAACTTATTTTCTATATTTTGATATGAGCTTCATCTTTGATAATAATTATTGTTCAGTCGCTAACAAAAAGTCTCATCTGTTTCGTGACTTTGATTGCTGAATGTATCGTGAAAAACTTATTTTCTATAGTTAAAAGAAAATATTTAATTTTCTATTAATTCATAAGTATGAATTTTTACAGTGAAAAATATTAATTTTTTCAATATAGTTATAATAGATAGCCTCGTTAAGATCTTTTATTACATAACTCTGTTTTGACCTAATCTGACTTACTCTGACCTGTTTTGACATGTTTTGACCTGCTTTGACTTACTTTGACCTCCTTTGACATGCTTTGACGTATTTTGACCTGTTCTGAACTACTCTGACATTCTTTGACCTGCTTTGCCCTACATTTACTTCAGGCAAGTTTGGGTAATAATTGTTTGACCACCGACGCATTTCGTTTACGATTTCACTCAGCCGTTGCGTCGTCCGCAGAAATGCTTACCAGAGTCAGTTAAATAAAAATATATAATAAACTCATAACGTCGAAATAATAGTGGAGATGCTTCCCGCAGTCCTTCCTTTGTTTTTGAATCAGTGCTTGTTATAGCTGGAGAGAACAAGTAGAGGACATTATGTCGTTTTTTGTTATTTTACGGAGATGATGAAGTATCATTTCCAACTAAAACCCAAACCCGATTCCTTTGATGGTCTTTGATCAAAGTTGAATAATGGATGCATAACAGAATCTTACCGGCCCTGTTTCACCGCTGCGCATCTGTCTTGTACCCTACAGCCTTGTGATAAACTAAACAAATTTAGTTCAAATCATTCAGAGCAACATTATTCAAACAAAGATTTCTCCTTAATTAAAGCCAATCAATCGTGACTTTAATCGCTGAATATTTTATGAAAGTCTTATTTTCTATAGTTCAAAGTACAATATTTTTTTTATAAATACATAGGTACGAATAAATTTGTATATATATATATATATATATACATATATATATACGTATGTATACATATATATATATGTATATATATACATGTATATATATATATACATATATATATATGTATGTATGTATGTATGTATGTATGTATGTATGTATATAATGATGTAGAATTGGGTAGGTATAAGGAAAGGTGACATTAGGCAACTGGGTCGGTTCCTTGCTAGACAGTGGCGTGATGGCTTGTGATATGTTGTATTCTCTGAATCAGATGCTTTATGATTGAGAAATGCGAGGTGAGCAAGATTGCTAAAAACTGCATTCATGTATGTTGGGCAATACGTGTCATGGCGTGTGATCACTCGGTATTGGTAGTATATGGATACATTGCCTCTCCGACCTCTTGAGGTACGTCCTCGTACCTTGGGTTAAGCTCGTGACTGTGGGGCTTGCCATACAAAATTGAAAGGAAAAGATATGATAATATGTCATGTCAGTAGTGGGAGATATTGAGTTGTAGAAATTCATTATTGTCTTGAATGTGTAAACGGGAGGTGGTTTACGTACATTATCATAATTGGATTGTATATGACATAGTTCAGAGGGTATGTAAACTTGCACTAATTATTTTATTTTGCGTTTAATTAGTTTTTCTGTTTTCAATGAGAATGGCAATACGTCACTGTAGTTCGGGATCTCTTTTCAATAAGATATTAAGTTTTCGTTTACATCAGGTATTATTTGCACTAGAGGGTACAGCTTATTAAATGTAAGACATCCTAAAAATATCAGTATTTGTCAGCGTGTTTGTGAAGTTATTACGAAACTATGTTGTTACATATCTAAGAAAAATAATGATATAAATCCTTCTCTTATTTCAAGTAGAAGTTTGGAGAATTCACACTTGTTACGTATGTATATATAGGTTTCAGTGGGTGTGATGTATATACATATATATATATATATATATATATATATATATATATATATATAGACTGTATATATATATATATATATATATATATATATATATATATATATATATATATGTATATAGGTAAATTTAGGGAGCAGGTTTTCTTGGAGACATTTTCTATTAAATAATACAGCATACTCAGCACTGGAAATCTTCTTCCTAAAACTTTCTATCCTTCTCGCTATTTTCCTTTCTGTAGGAGAAAGGGAGAACACAATATCACCAAATGAAAGAAGATTCCCAGTGCTGAGTATGCTGTATTATTTAATAGAAAATATATATATATATATATATTGTATAATGTTCAGGACTATAGTGTATTAGTTTGGCATTATTTCCTATCTATTTATTTATTTTGTCTCCGTGAGAAGTATCTAGCCTCTATTCTAATGTTGCATAAAATTTATTGGATAGTTTGTTATAATTTCTTTGTATTGATTAATTGGTGGGATGTAAGTTTATTTATTTATCTATCTTATTATATCATGTTATGAATTGAATGTTGCTTAAATTTATTTCGTGGATGTTCTGTCGAGCTTTTGTGAATAATCATCGGCTATATTTTTGTGGGAAGTGTTATTTTTGTAAATTGTGCTCCTCTTCGTATCATTACTCTTGTACATTGGTAATGGAAAGCTGTGGGTTTTTGCCCTTTTATTGTTCAATGGAGTTAACCTTTGAGTTTGAAAACAATGTATGTTTGAGGTGAATGTATTTTACATTTCGTGTATGAGTTTTCATTATGGTATGGGATAATAATTGGTTGTCTTTTGAGTGGGAAATTTTACTATTTTATCTTGAGGATGTGTCTTTCTTGAATTTTGTGTGATGTATTTATGCATCTTGTTTGGGATTGTCAGAGTTATATCGTTTCAGAGTTGACTTGGTAAGCTGAGAATATTTTGTTTTTTGAATTTAGACTAATGTATTGGAGATGGTTTTATTATGTTGGTAATTAATGGACAAACAGCAAATTGCAGACAGGCTGGTGTGGCAGACATCAGAGCTGGTAGACGTGGCTTGTCATTGACAGCAGAAGGCAGACGGTTGCGGTTGTCGTGAACGTGCAGCTAGGCAGGTGACGACGATTTTAGTCGGGTCGCTTCTTCCAGGGCGTGATCCGGAACCATCGCTTAGCCCCAATATTTAACCGACAAGGTGGATTGCACATGGGAGTGCGAGTGCTTTCTTCGGATGGGTTTGATAGTCGTGGTTGAGCGGTTTGGCGGTGGACGACGGTTTTAGTCGGGTACCTGTGATGGTTGGTCTCTTCGGATTGGCGTATGAACACCAACTGACACTAATATGCAACCGATAAAGGTGGGTTG
>NC_134784.1:82693544-82696044 GCF_046742065.1 Oratosquilla oratoria | reverse complement strand
TTATTCTTTTGATACTTGCGTATATGCATATGTATGTATATATTTGTATATATATTATGTATATTATATATATATATATGAATTTGTATATATATATGAATACATACACATATATATATATATATATATATATATATATATATATACATATACATATATATTTTATCCGAGAGTTGACACCTTGACGTTGTGGATAGGCTTGAGAACCTTAATGATAACAAAAACTATGTCGATAGAAAGGAAATCTCTGCAGGGTCACCCTTATCGAACAGGTTTTGTAAGAAAGATCAGACAAAGAGCAATTCACACAAACAATCGCACAACCCACTGCTAACTGGTACGTCCCTGATGGCAAACAAAGAAATTCCCCATAGATATATGGGGTACCGTCATAATGATGGCATGGACCATTGGGCACCCTATAGATATATGGAGCTTAACTGAATATAATTAATAAGGTGACACCAGAGAAATATCTCACCAGAAGCTAGTTGGCAGGGAGTTGAAATTACTGCGAAAAGCCTTTCATAGCAAACATGGACAGTACAAACATAAAACCAGACGCTCCTGTTGGATCATCGTCTCCTAATAAAACAAAAACAAATAAAATAAAATATTTTTCATTTATTCTATATTATTTGTTTTTGTTTTGTTATCATTTGTCTGCTTGATTCTCATTTATTATTAGTTATATGTCAATCTATTATTATTTACTATTTACCTGTTTATTATCTAACTATACCTATGCATTTATTTATTTATTTTGTTTGTTATTCACATGATTGTAGTTTTTATTTATTCATTTATTATCATAATTTTTTTCGCATTCGACCTAGATTTGGAACAAAAGGTCTCCTGTCGGCATGCTCCGCCTCTGTAATCCTTTGTAAAGGTCCAACCACATTGCCTCATGCGCTTGCGGGCAGTGTGCCACAGAATGTGAGTAAGCACTGTCTAAGCAGAGTCAAGCCTTGGACATTAAACAGTATGAAAAAACTGAAGATCTATACCTACAACGTAAGAATTCTCTCAGACGACCACGGGCTAAAGAGTTTAATGGAAGAACTACACAACATCAAGTGGGACATCGTAGGACTGAGCGAAGTCCGAAGAACAGAAGAAAAGCTGATACAATTACAAAATGTTCACCACCTGTTCTACTATAGAGGTAAGGACAAAGAAATATCTAGTATAGTCGGATTCTTGATGAACCGAGAGATTGCTGGTAACGTAGTCAATTTCAGTAGTTTATCAGAATGGGTAGCTTGGATTATGATTAGGGTGTGTAAAAGGTACACTCTAAAAATAGCTCAGGTTTAAGCACCAACTTCACAGAGTTCAAACGATGAGATTGAATCCTTCTATGATGATTTAAGTCAGGTAATGGATCAAGAAAAAAGTAAATACATGTTGGTAATAGGCGACTTTAATGCTAAAGTGGGGAAGGAGATGGGAGATGAACTGTGCATTGGGAAGTTTAGAGTAGGTGAAAGAAATGACAGAGGCGAGATGTTAGTCAAATTTGCGGAGAACTACAACATGAGGGTAATGCATACTTTCTTTGAAGAGCGTGTAGGTCGTAAATAGACTTGGAGAAGTCAAAATGGAACAACAAACAACGAAGTAAACTTCATATTAGGTGATAAAGTGAACATAGGTAATGACCATAAAATGGTAGGTTGCACAGCTAAATTCAAATTCAGAGCTGAGAGAAATAAACCAAATTTAAAAAATGAAATAAGCCTTGCAATGGTTAAGGATAATAAGAAAGAATTTCAGTTAGAAATTAAAAATAGATTCAAACCTCTAAGAACTAACGAGAACACAGTCGATGATATGAAATTGAATTTAGTGAATATCATTAGGGAATCGGCAGAGAAAGTAGGAAGTACAAAAATTATTAGAGAAAACAAATACTCCAAAACTACAAATGACCTAATTAAAAGAAGGAGGACCATGCAGATCAAAAGCAGGAGAGACGAAATAGAAAGAGTAGAACTAAACAAGCTTATCAACAATAGAGGCAGAGATGAGAGAAAATAAAGAAAACATGGATGAAATAGAGGAAACTATTCGGAAAGGTAAAAGTATTAAAGGGACCGAGTGTAGACATACTTTATGAAGACAGCAGACGATATGTTTAAAAGATAAAAATGGAGAAATCATTAACTGCAGAGATAGAATGGTAAAACTAGTAGAAGAATTTTACCTAGAGCTTTACTCGTCGAAGACCGTAGTTGATGCAGTAAGTTCATCTGTAGACGTTAGTAGTGTACCAGAGATTGGTTCGTTTCTTACCCTAGCATTAAGGTCTCCCAATACAACTACACTGACATTTCTCCCTAAACCCTCTATGCACTCATTTAAATCTATTCAAAAAGCCTCTCTTTCCTCTACGCTCTTCTCACTTCTCACTTCTCACTATCTTCTCACCATACGCACCTACAAAAACCCACATCTCCCTTCCCAGCTTTACCTTCATCCACATCAACCTTGAAGA
>NC_134784.1:82683544-82688544 GCF_046742065.1 Oratosquilla oratoria | reverse complement strand
TAAGTCACTAACATCATGTGCCTGTAACTCGATCATACATATATATACAGAAGAGAAGTTGCGTTCAACTTATATCTCTCATGATGGCACAATCGGTTAAGTCATTGTCACTTGTCACGTTGTAGGGAAGGTTCGAGTCCTTGGCTATACTATGTTTCAATTTCTGCATGTTGGCCTCCTCGAGTCTCTCGATGTTGATGGCTTAGAATTAAAGTGAATTACGATTGATAAAAATGTATATCTGTTCACTGGAACTCATTCCGTGTTGTACAAATACTTTCTTGCGTTCGTATACTTACCAATTGTGCTATCATAGTGGAGATGAGTTGAACGTAAAATTTCATGTACGTGTATTTTACTCGAGCATACAAATATATAAAAAAAAGTTACGCTCAACTTTTATCTCTCTTGATGCTGCAATCATTTAAGTCACTGTCACTTGTCACGTGGTAGCGCATGTTCGAGTCCTTGGCTGTACCACATTTCAATTTCTGCATGTTGGCCTCCTCGAGTTGATGGCTTAGAATTAAAGTGAACTGTGGTTAATAAAAATGTATATCTGTTAATTGGAACCCATTCAGTGTTGTACAAAATTTTTCCCGTGTTCGTATACTTACCAAAAATACTATCATAGTGGGGATGGGTTGAACGTAAAACTTGGTGTGTACGTGTTTGTAACACGAGCATACAAATATATAAGAAAAGTTACGCTCAACTTATATCTTTCTTAATGGTGCAATCGGTTAAGTCACTATCACTTGACACGTGCTATTGCATGTTCGAGTCCTTGCCTTACCACGTTTCAATTTCTTCATGTTGGTCTCCTTGAGTCTCTCGATGTTGATGGCTTAGAATTAAAGTCAATTGTGGTTGATATATATATATATATATATATATATATATATATATATATATATATATATATATATACACATATGTATATATATATATATGGAGGTGAGGTGGCGAAATGAAACGTCAAGACTAGAATATGGAGCTTTATTCAGAACCAGACGTTTCGACCCAAGAGGTCGAAACGTCTGGTTCTGAATAAAGCTCCATACTCCATACTCTAGCCCTAACGTTTCATTTTGCCACCTCACCTCCATATTTGTCTGTCTTTACAATATATATATATATATATACATATATATATATATATATATATATATATATATATATATATATATATATATATAAGAACACGTGCATCTTCGCTCATGTACTCAGATTGAAATACATTTTGTTATGGGATTGAGCGTGCGTATTTTCTTACCTCTTATTTATTTGTTATGTTTGTGTATTTATCTATCATGATGATTATCTTACCTATTTAGAATGATTTGTTTCTTTATCAATTTATTTATTTATTTCATCTAGTACTATAGTAGTTACTGTTCATCATTTATTCTATTGTTTATGAATGCATTCATTTATGATTTTTTTTACAGAGTAATGATATATTTTCTTTATTTCACTTATAGATACTCTTACTTGGTATGAAAACTTGGTATGAAAACTTTACACTTTGAAAAGACAAACTCCCATGGTTTTTTCTATATATTTTTTCTATATATTTTTTCTATATATTTTTTTTATATATTCTATATATTTTTTCTATATATTTTTTCTATATATTTTATACCTTCTTACACTTTCCTACGTGTTTTCTGAGTTTCTGAAATTAAATAATGCTGAAATACGAGTCTTTTTTTTCTATTGGTTATTATCAATTTTATATGATAAGACTGTTTTCGTGAATTCGTGTGACATAAAGAGTCTTTTATAAATAAGATATTTCAAGGCCACATTAATTTTTCTCTTTTTTTTTGTGGAAATAACTTTTGTAAACGAATGAAAACATAAAAGACAGTTCTAATTATGTAACTTTGAATGTGACTGAAGATGAGAATGACTATAGATTATAGAGTAGAAGATGAAAAAGAAGAGGAAGATAAATAGAATAAGAGAATGATGAGAAAAATATAAGAAAAAGGAACAGGAGGACGAAAAAGGGAATTAAGAGGAAGAAAATTAGTAGATTTAGAAAAGTAAAAGGGGGAGGTTAAAAAGAGGAAGAGGAGATGAGAAGAATAAAGAAAATACAGAAGCAGAAGAGGGAAGAGAAAGAGTAGGAGAAGAAGAGAAATAGGAAAAGAGAAAAAGAAAAAAGAGAGAATCAGAAAAGGGAAGTGAAGAAGGAGAGGAAGAGGAGAAAGAAAAGTAGGAGGACAAATAGGAAGAAAAGTGGGAGGGGGAGAAGAGGGGGAAGAAGAGAATAGGAAGACAAAGAAGTCGAAAAGGGAAGTGAAAGAGCATGAGAAAATGAAGAGAAACTAAGGCAGAAGGAGAAAAAGGAAGAACAAGAGGAGGAGGAGGAGGAGGAGGAGAAGAAGAAGAGGAGGAAAGAATGGTGGGCGGGGGGAAAGAAAGAGAAAAGATAACTATTATCGTAATGATCACCAATAAAGATAACAATACACTGAAAGCAAACTCCCTTCTCTCTGAAGTCTCGCATCTTCCTCCGCTTCAAAGACGTTGGTCTCTCTCTCTCTCTCTCTCTCTCTCTCTCTCTCTCTCTCTCTCTCTCTCTCTCTCTCTCTCTCTCTCTCTCTCTCTCTCTCTCTCTCTCTCTCTCTCTCTCTCTCTCTCTCTCTCTCTCTCTCTCTCTCTATCTCTCTCTCTCTCTCTCTCTCTCTCTCTCTCTCTCTCTCTCTCTCTCTCTCTCTCTCTCTCTCTCTCTCTCTCTCTCTCTCTCTCTCTCTCTCTCTCTCTCTCTCTCTCTCTCTCTCTCTCTCTCTCTCTCTCTCTCTCTCTCTCTCTCTCTCTCTCTCTCTCTCTCTCTCTCTCTCTCTCTCTCTCTCTCTCTCTCTCCCCTTCGCCTCTTCCTCTTCTTTCTTCCCTCATTTCCTTGAACTCCCTACTACCCTTTTACTGCCTTTCACTCCTCACCTATCATCTTCCTTCCTCCTTCTCCCCCTCCTTCACTATCCTTCCCTCTTCCTCTCTCTCCCTCCCCCTCCTTCACTATCTTCCCCTCTCCCTCTCTCTCCCTCCTCCTACTTCACTATCTTTCCCTCTCCCTCTCTCTCACTCCCCGTCCCTCTCCCTTCTTCCCTCCCCTTCTTTTCTCTCTCTCATTTCCCCTTTTTCTCTCCTTCCCTCTCCCTCCATTTCCCTTCTTCTCTCTCCCTCCATTTCCCTCCCTCCTCGTTTCCATCTTTATTCTCCCTCTCTCTACCTCTCTCTTCCTTCTTCCCTCCCTATATCTCCGATCCCTCTCCATACCTCTCCCTTTCTCTCCCTCCTTTTCACTTTCTCTCCCTCTCTTTCCCTTCATTTCCTTGCCTCCTTCCCTCCCTTTCCCTTCATTTCCTTGCCTCCTTCCCTCCCTTTCCCTTCATTTCCCTCCCTACCTCTTCTTTCATTTCCCTTCCTCCCTCGTTTCCTCTTCTCTTTCCCTTCTTCCCTTCCTCTATCTCCCATCCCTCTCCCCTCTCCTCCCTCCCTCTCTCTTTCTCTCCTTCCCTCTCCCCTCTTCCCTCCCTCCCTCGTTTCCTCCTTCTTTTTCCCTCTCTTTCCCTTCTTCCCTCACTCTATCTCCGTCCCTCTCCCTTCTTCTCCCTCACTCTCTCTTTCTCTCCTTCCCTCTCCCTTTTTCCCTCCCTCCCTCTCCCTTTTCCCTCCATTCCCTGTTTCCTTATTCACCCTCCCTCTCTCTCCCTTCTTCCCTCCCTCTCTCTCCCTTCTTCCCTCTCTCTCTTTCTCTCCCTTCTTCCCTCCCTCTCTCTCCTTTCTTCCCTCCCGCTCTCTCTCTTCTTCCCTCCCTCTCTCTCCCTTCTTCCCTCCCTCTCTCTCCCTTCTTCCCTCCCTCTCTCTCCCTTCTTCCCTCCCTCTCTCTCCCTTCTTCCCTCCCTCTCTCTCCCTTCTTCCCTCCCTCTCTCTCCCTTCTTCCCTCCCTCTCTCTCTCCCATCCCTATTTTCACTTTTTTTCTTCCTTACCATCCACCACACTCTTGTGTAATCGTCCTCTCCTTACCCATTCGCCCCCTCTTCCACTGGCCCTTACGTCTCCATTTCATTTTCTGCCTTATTGGAGTTAAATCGAGCAACTTTAAAAGCATTGACAAAGTCCGCCACTCGAAACTAAGCGGTGACAATTCCTTGTGTCTCGCTGCTTCTATTACATCAACTTTCTCACGATGAAATTCAATGTGGAATTCCGTATGAGGTGTGCGCACCCACCACGCTGTCTTTACGTGTGTGCGTGTACGCTTGTGTGTGTGTGTGTGTGTGTGTGTGTGTGTGTGTGTGTGTGTGTGTGTGTGTGTGTGTGTGTGTGTGTGTGTGTGTGTGTGTGTGTGTGTGTGTGTGTGTGTGTGTGTGTGTGTGTGTGTGTGTGTGTGTGTGTGTGTGTGTGTGTGTGTGTGTGTGTGTGTGTGTGTGTGTGTGTGTGTGTGTGTGTGTGTTTATGTATATGCCCGTACATGTTTCGACAATAGGAGAATGGGTTGAGACTTTATTCTACCTAAAGTCAAGCGGTTTTAACCGTCTGAGAGAGAACATTGTGTTCTATATAAAGGGATGACTGCATAAGGATTGGCAGACCTAAAAAAAATTATTTGTTTGAAGACAAAGAAATCTCATTCAGCAGGGAGACAACCTCGGGACTAGAAGACTCAGAATTGCAGTGGAAGGGTTGATCAAAGTTTATTTAAAAGCTAATATCTTTGTCTCTTAAGTAGAGTTTTCCTTTGCCCGATTGAAATAGTCTAGTAGCATCTAGGTCAAAGGTGAAAATTATATAAATGGAATTAAAATGTTGAATCATTAAAGTTAAAGATCGTCTTTTCTCACAACATAATGCATACAATACGGCACGAGAGGTTTGGGGTTACCTGTTACTTACTATTTGTTATTTGGTTGAGGTTACCATATGTTGAGTTCTTCATTCTTAAAGGGTGGAGACTTATTCCAACTAATCTAAAGATGCACGGCGT
>NC_134784.1:82658544-82671044 GCF_046742065.1 Oratosquilla oratoria | reverse complement strand
ACAATCAATAAGAACTTTTTTAAATGGCTCTTCCATTACAGGAATGGGATGGAGTGGAGCTTCTACAATTTTCTGGTTGGGCTTACCTACAAGTTGACATGTATGACATGTTTTAAAATATTGGGCAACATCTTTGACAACCGTGGGCCAATGGAAATGTTGGGTTATGTTGAACAAGGTCTTTCTTACCCCTAAGTGACCTGCTAAGGGAGTATCATGAGCCAATCTTAGAACATTATTCCTGAAACTAAGAGGGAGGACTATTTGATTCCTTACTTGCCATGGCTGGTCAGCGGTTGCGGTGGATGCTCTCCATTTTCGCATTAGGACCTCCGTTTTCTATATAGAAACCTCGTGACATATTTTCAACTTCTCCTGGAGATGAAACAATCTCGTACAAATTTTTAAGAGAAGGATCTGACTTCTGTTCTTTGATTAATTCTGCTCTAGATAGAGAAACTGGTGAAGAAGAAGATGGGTCAGTTTGGGAGAATAGGGATTCTAAATTATAGGTCTCCTCTTCAGATTTCTTGTACTGAGATCTGGTTACAGCACAAGCGGGAAACAACTGTAAGTTATCTGAAGGTTCTACTGAGGTCTTAGGGTTATTTGTTATTAAGGGAGAAATGACTTTGCTTCCAGCGATGTCATTGGCCAACAATAAGGATATTCCTACTATGGGAAGAGAGTCTACTACTGCTACTTTAACCATTCCGGTTGTTAAATCAGACCGCAAGAAAACATTATGTAATGGACATTTTATAATTCCTCCAACTCCTTCTATCAATATATCATAACCTGTATATGACTCACCCAGATTCTGCAAGACAGAATTTAAAATCAGACTTTGCTTTGCTCCTGTGTCTCGGAGTATGGAAATAGGATATTGTTGTGAACTACTACTATGAGATATAGTTCCTGAAGATACAAATGGTTTGAAACAAGGATCATGATTTGATGAGGGGGGTTCTACATTACTTGACAATACCGGCTTCTTTGGTAGTTTATCCTGAATAGAGGATTTTGAATCATCTGATTTTATATTACTTACAAGAGTTGGTGTCTTATTGGAGAATGAGGGTGTCAGTCTCTTTCTGCAATTAGAAATGTGATGGCCAACCTGTTTACAATATGAACAAGTTACAGGGGGATTAGTCTTAAACCTTTCCATTCTTTGCCAAGGTTGGTTTGGAGGATATTGATTGAAATCAGACCTGTAACTGAAATGTGATGGGCTAGACTGATTTTCAAAGCGTTTCTTTGGGGCCCAAGGATCAGAGTATTTTGTTGAATCTGGAATATATGACTTTGACTTTTGGGATTCCATTTGTCTTGACTTAGGTTTATGATTTAGTGTGAACTCATCAGCCAATACAGCAGCTTTAGTTAAAGTTTCGGGAACATGATCATCTATAAAAATCCTAAGATCTGTCTCTAAGGTATTCTTAAACTGCTCCAACAAAATCAACTGTTTAAGTCTATCTAAGGTGTCCGTTTCACTAGCCAAACACCACCTATTGAATAACCTCTCTTGTTGAGCCGCATATTCTACGTATGTTAACTGAGGTGTCTTCCTATAATTACGGAATTTCTGTCTATAGGCCTCTGGTATTAGTTCATAAGCTTTTAAAATACAAGCTTTCATATTATCATACTCGCTTTCTGCTTCTGAAAGAGAAGTATAAATTTGCTGAGCCTTACCCTTAAATTGTGTTTGAATGATTAATGGCCAATTTTCTTTAGGGATTTGTAACTGTTGCGCCAATTTTTCCCACTGAAGAAAGAAAATTTCTGGCTCTCCTTCTGAAAATATGGGTAAAAGTTTTACATACTTGGAAATATCTATATGACCTTCCTGAACTACGGGTTGTCTATCAACAATCCTAGCTTCTACTTCTGTCTTCATTAATTCTAACTCGACTTGTTTCACTTTAGCTTCCTCTTCTCTAGCTTTAAATTCTGCCAATTTGATTTTAGTTTCCTCTTCTCTAGCTTTAAATTCTGCCTCAATTTGCATTTGTTTCAGTTTAGTTTCCTCTTTAGCTACTTGTTTCACCTTAGCTTCCTCTTCTCTAGCTCTAAATTCTGCCTCAATTTGCATTTGTTTCAGTTTAGTTTCCTCCTCTTTAGCTACTTGTTTCACCTTAGCTTCCTCTTCTCTAGCTCTAAATTCTGCCTCAATTTGCATTTGTTTCAGTTTAGTTTCCTCCTCTTTAGCTTTAAATTCTGCCTCAATTTGCATTTGTTTCAGTTTAGCTTCCTCCTCAATTTCTACTCTCCTGACCTTTAATTCAATCTCCTTAATCTTAAGTTCGGTTAGTCGTGCCTCTATTTCTAACCTATTTGAAGGAATTTGTATAGCTGTAATCTCTTCTGGAGATAAGATCTCATCTTCGATCAGATTTTCAACGAGTTCCTGAAGTATTTTTTTCTTTCGCAAACTTGTATCAATGTCTACTCCAAAGTGCTTGCCTATTTCTATCAAAGTGTCTAGTTTGTTTCTTTAAGAAACTTACCTTGGGATTTTGAACGAAATTCTTGAACTATATCATCCATCTCTATAAGAATGTGTTAAATACCTGATCCAATATCCTGGCAAGGTCGCCACTTTGTTACGGGCGGCTGGTATGTGAAGAGACGTTACGTATAACGTCTAAGTGCTTAAGAACCAGCGCACTTCTAGAAGCCACTGTAGGACTGAACTATCTGGTCAGGGCCTAGATAATTCGTAAGACTAGAAGTAAAGGTAACAAAGAAGATTCCAGGAAAGGAATATTAAACTAGCGATAAAACTAGTAAACGAAATTATTAATGGAAAATATTTACAGGCAATCAACACAAAAGAGAATGGGCAGTAGGGTCAATGGGACCGTTACATGATTATGAGAATATGGAAATTATCGTTCAAATAAGTAACACAAGATAAGTATACAATATGGTACTATCTAAGTACAAAGAGATCAGGAACATGCATCAAAATAAGTAATAAGTACAAATATAAGTAAAGTAATGCAATGTATATCAGACACGTAATGTAGGCAAAAAGGGTGATCACTTCACACCAATCGTCTCATGAATCTAAACCTTCTAGTTTTTATCAAGAGATCAATATGTGGGAAATGACAAGGAATGAGCGGTTTCAACCGCTTATATACCATTGGACCGGAAACTGAATACTTCCGGGTGAGTGTGCGAGTGAGTGAAAGGAGGGGAGGAGGGTAAGTTAACACGTCAACATGGGTAGTTTTTAGGACCCTCGACTCGCTTGAACAATCTATTTATTTAGTAACTGTCAAATCTGTGCGCTCCGAACTATTCAGGATTTCGCTTGTCTGTTTGTTCTACAAGAGTGCGCACCTCTCCGCACGTAGGCGAGATTACATATAATGGACGGGCGTTACTGCTTAACATTGTTACAATACATACATAGACAAGAAATATGAACATAGTTATGTAATACAAAGGAACACAATTCTATAACATAATTACACATATGACGTAATATCTAATATTACGTTACAATATATGTAAATGTTTATGTATATGTATATGTATATGTATATATACATATATATATGTATTTATATATATATATGTACATATATATACATATATATATGTATATATATATATATATATATATATATATATGTATATATACATATATATATATATATATATATATACATATATATATATATGGGTGGTGTAATGGTGCGGTACGTTGTAGGGCTGTACAATTATTGTTATGTATTATATTTACGAACTATTCAATTACAAGTTACATCATTTAACCAGTGTATATTAGTATTACCATTGTATAATTTTTTTTCCTATCGTTGTTCATTCTGTAGGGAAATCCAAACAACCTTCTGTATGTTTTCGCGCCAACTCAAGGTTTAGCAGCTAGTTATTACTCTGCCTCCGTACTGTACGTACGCATTCGTATATTGTAGTGCTTTATCACAATGTGATTACTACTTTTTTTTCATTTTGGGTGCTGTTTCATTGGCCACCCCGTACATATGGTGGCAGTTGGTTAGAACAATATCATAAACATTTCTTTTGTGCATTTTGTATTTTGAACGCTATTTTGAACTTGAACATTCAAAATTTCTGGCTAGCCAGTTTAGTGGCATCGCGTGTTTGTTTTCTCTTCCCTTTTTTCTCCCTTTCTTTTGCTGCCAGGTCACCCAGGTGATTTTATTCAGTGCCATTGGACCAATTGATACCAGTGACTTAAAACAAAACGTTGCGTACCTGGCGGAGGAACTGTTTTCTTTGGATGCGCCAAGTGATTTTTTTTTTTTTCTACGTGTTCGTCACTGGATCGCTTCTTGTTTCTGAATGCGCAGTTTATAAATTTTAGGCCAGTTGGGCCAAGATTTTTAAACAATAGTCTATCTACGCAATCCTGTCGGCCATTGAATTACGTTCGCTGCTTTCTCTAGTGACTGGCCCTTTTTAGTGTTTTTCATGTACTCAGGCTTGTACTGTATATTTCTTTCGTTGTTTCTGCATGCAACGCCATGCTATATTGTGGTTATAGTTAATTAATATAATTACATTTCTAGCCGGGAGTGTTGTCTTAGCTACCATTTTTGTCTCTTCCGTGACGTCATTTGTTGGCGATCACGTTTTCTTTGGTTATTTGTAAGAAAACTGGTGTTACTGTTTCTTTTTTCTTTTTTATGTGTTTCCTGTGTATTGGACATTACTTTACGACTGCCTACCTAGATGAATTCGTCTTTCATGTAAAAAGGCATGTGTTTTTGTGGGCGGTCGCAATACTCGCTGTAAGTATATAGCATTTACTTTTATTTTTCAAGTTAATGTTGTTATGTAGTGGGACCATACTTCCAAGATCTAATTTAGGGATGTCTAGTAAACATAAGGTGCCCTCATTTTTTCCTACCCAAGCATCACCTCACACAATGGCTCATACGTTAACATTGTTCCATCAGGATCCTACTGTTATGAAATTTTCTGGTGAAGGTCCCCATTATAAAGCCATTGATTTCTTCGCTAGTTTAAAGATTGTATTGTTAATACTAATGTGTCAACGGGGTTTGAGAAAATTTCTCTTGTAAGGTCACAGCTTGTGCCTAACTATTTGTCTTATGAGATGTTATCTGCGGCGTGCCTCGACCCCAATCCTTTAGCTTATGGTTATGACCGCTTTTAGTCTAATTTCTTTATTTATCTATTTTTTCTGATACCCCAGTAGGAAATTCTTTTCAATGGTGCTTTCATTTGGCTGATGTTATTACATCCAAAGTGGGCACTCTTGACTATAGGTGTGCTCATGCCCGAGCTAGCAAAATTGTAGTTGAAGCCTTAGATTCTATCTCCCATTCAGAGTGGGTTGATCATGGCAGTATCTAATTGGATAGGTTCCACCTTATTCTAGAATTTATCATATATATTCTTTTTTTAGAGCCTTTTGAGAGGAGAGTTGCCTTTTCTTTCAGCTATAAGTAGATGAGACCGTATTGTCTTCTACAACTAAGCTTTCATGTAAATTTAGGGAAGTGCCTTCTGGTTCCTTGTGTATTAGTAGTACTCATCAACAAGTCAATGTTCCTAGTTCTCCCCCTCCACCCCCACAGTCTTCAGTTTCTACTCACAGTTCCCCTTCCTCTACTGAACTCATATGTACCCATTGCAACAAGTCAGGTCATTCGAGTGATATTTGTTTTCGTCGTAAGGGTCATGTGCTCAAGTAAAGACAGTCCCCTGTCCATAGGAATGTGTCGGATGTTTCTTCTAATGTGACGCATGGCCCCTCTAGAGTAGAGCTGCAGGATAAGCTTAACTATTGTCATATCCATGGTCGTTGTAAACACTCGACTGATCAGTGTTTCAAGATTTTGCAGCTTAGAGCAGAAACATCTTCTCAACCTAGACAATCTCCGTCCCATTTTCACAAGCGCTCGTTTCCCAACCCAAAGGTTTGACCTTTACTGTGAGGTCCCAGATAATCCCCTTGGTGACTGCTGAGTCTTCTCAGTTACTCCAATTTCTTACAGAAAATACACCTCTTACAGTCACTGTAGATATTGGTGCAAAATGTAGTCTCATAAGTAGAAAAACTTATCATGCTCTTCGTGATTTGAACAATCTCCCTTTATCTACTTTTTGTAATAGTTTGCATTCTGTACAAGGTACCTCCTTGCCTATGCTTGGGTCTGTTTGCATTCCTTTGAGGTTTTCCTTACGTGCTACAATTTTCCATGTCAATTTTGTTGTTGTCTCTGGTCTTACACTTATGCGTGGTTGCTCTTATAGCACATGGCATTAATATATCTCCTAGTCGCCGTGTAGTGACTTTCTGTAATTTTGTTATTCCTGCAACAGATAGGCCAGTTTCCATTTGTGACTCCCTTCATGTGCATGATCAATTTGCTCAGTTGCCTTCTAATGGACCTCCTTGCTTTAACTCTACTATTCTTTCTTTTGCTGCTGTTGTTGTTGGAGAGCATTGTATTGGACCTTCAAGTGCAATTCAAGTTCCGGTGCACATTTCAGGTGCTCCAGTTGGGTCTGACGTTTTCTCTCAGCCTGACTCTGTTTCGTGTTCGTCGCCTTGCTTTAGAAGGGACTCTCTCCACTATTCGCGAGGATTATGTTACCACAGCTATGGTAACCAAAGTCATGGGTGCTCCTATCACATTCTCTCCTGGCAGTCACTTAGGTTCCTTTGAAATAGTTGACGTTGATACTTTTCAGGATTCACCTTCTATCATTGCAGCTTCTGTGCTACAGTCTCCACGAGTGAGTGACACGGCTCACTTGGCCTCCAAATTTGCATCGTTTGTGGGTGGGACTGATTTTCCTAATGAGACGCCTCGTCTCATTGAATTGTTAGTGATCCACCGTCAGGCTTTGGCTTTGCCTGGTGATCCATTAGGACTTACAGATCGTGTGGTTCATAGAATTGATTACCAACCAGTTGTTTATCTTGCTTACGTTCCCTCTTATAGGTTACCTCACTCACATCGGCTTCTTGCACAGTCCTTGTTTGACGACATTTTACGTGAAGACATTGTACAAGAGTCTCACTCGGGGTGGAACTCACCCCTCCTTCTGGTGCTTAAGAACGATGGATCTTTTCGTCCTGTTATTGATTATAGACGAGTTAACGAGGTCACTATTCCTGACCATTACCCTTTGCCAGTACTAAGTGTCCTTCTTCAGTCCATTGACACTAGTAATACGGTGTTCACCACCTTAGACTTGAAAGCGGGTTTTTGGCAGATACCGCTGGAGGAGAAGTCTCGTATGGCCACGGCCTTCTTTGCTCCCAATGGACATTATGAATGGCTTCGTTGCCCCATGGGGTTGCGTAATGCTCCTTTGACTTGCCAACGCTTAATTAACTCCATATTTTCATGGTCTAATTGGCAACGGATTTTTGTTTACCTGGATGATTTGATCTTAGTTTCCAAGGATGTGGAGAACCACTTCACTAAGTTGTTCATGGTCTTGCAACGGTTTGCTGATGCTGGATTGAAATTCAATTTGCCCAAGTGTTCTTTTTTTAAGTCTGGCATCTAATTCCTAGGTCATATTGTTGACAAACATGATATTCACACTACTGATGATAAGGTCAAAGCAGTTAGGGATTTCCCTATACCTTAGTCAGTTGAGAATGTACGTTCCTTCCTTGGTCTGGCAGGGTACTATCGTGCATTTATTAGGAATTTTGCT
Source organism: Oratosquilla oratoria (assembly GCF_046742065.1). Taxonomy (NCBI): domain Eukaryota; kingdom Metazoa; phylum Arthropoda; class Malacostraca; order Stomatopoda; family Squillidae; genus Oratosquilla; species Oratosquilla oratoria. The sequence goes on along the minus strand of NC_134784.1, from coordinate 82,663,334 downwards.
TCAATTGTTTCCCCACTAACACGTCTCCTCAAGAAGGATACTTCCTTCCAATGGAGTGATGTTCATCAGGAAAGTTTTGATTCCTTGAAACTGGCGCTTACTGAAGCCCCAGTGTTGGCATTCCCAGACTATAGCTTTCCCTTTACTATCTGTACAGATGCTTCTGGTACAGGTATTGGAGTTGCCATTATGGAGCAAGTAGATGGTTGTAGACCCCATGTTCTTCCATATGCTAGTCGCATTCTTAACAAGCCTATCACTCGCCTGGAGTGTGGGCTTTAAAGCATTTTCATGAAATAATTTTTGGATATCCTGTTACAGTCTACACGGACCACACTACTGTGACTCAGCTTTTCCAAGTCAAGAATATAACAGGTTGCCTAGCCAGATGATTTCTCACGATTGAAGAATTTAACCCAGCCCTCAAGCGTGCAAACAATGTTGCTGATGCACTTTCACGTAATATCCCTGTTGCTGCTGTTACAGTAATTGACAACTTCTCTCTGAAGGATCTAGCCAAAGCTCAGTGTGAGGAACCTTTATGGTATGCTGTTATTTATGTTTTGGAGTCTGGTGGTGATACAACCTTACCAGATTTACCTGTTCCCATGTCCCAAATTTCCTTTCAGGACAAGGTTTTTATTCGTAATGTCGAAGTGTTTGAGCAGGATGTGGCACAACTAGTGTTCCCTGACTCGCTAGTTCCTTTTTTTTCTGTCTCATGCTCATGATGCTCCTCAGGCCGGTCACCCAGGTCATGACAAAACCTAGCTAGGGCACGTAAGAAGTATTATTGGCTAAAAATGCGACTAGAAATTACCTCTCATGTAGCCCAATGTAGCTTTTGTACCCTACTCCTTCTCGGCCTTTTCAGACTATGGCTATAGACCTTTTACAACTGTCTCATAATACTCAAGGTTCGGTGTATGTCCATGTGTGTGGGGACCACTTTAGTTGTTTTGTAATATTGGCTCCCTTACGTAACAAGTCTGCTCCAGTAGTAGCCCATGCTTTAGTTTCTCAAGTTTTTTGTCCATACACTATTCCTTCAGTGCTCCTTGGTGACAATGGGTCGCAATTTAGGAATGAGGTTTTAGCGAGCATTTGTGAGCGTTACGGCATCACGCAAACATTCGTGACTGCTTACCACCCTGCATCCAGTGGTCTTGTGGGGAGGACGAATTGGAAGATTTTAGACGTACTCAGGCACGTTGCTATTAATCTTTATGAATTTTAGGAGGATTGGCTTCCCCATGTCAGTGCTTGTATTAACAGCATCATTAATGCCTCTACGGGCAAGACGCAATATCATATTATCTATGGAGTGGAAAAACGACTCCCTTATGATGTGTTTGATAGTCCTCCTCGTCCCCTCTACAATATTGACGACTATGACCAATTCCAAAGTCACACTTTGCATTCTATTAATATTTCTTTTAGAAGTCAACTTGATGTTTCCAAGGCCAAGATGTTGAAAAACCAGCATTTACGGGCTAAGCCCGTTAAAATTAACATTGGGGATCATGTGTATAAATCATGCCTGGCCGCCAATCTAAGCTCAATTGTATATATGTAGGTCCCTTTTTGGTGACGGAACATTTATATCCTAATAAGTTCAGGATCTAATCCTTCACAGGGACTGAGCAAGGTGTTACATGCAGATAGGCCTAAGTTTATGAAAGTACCTATCCCTGCATTTACCCGGCCTCCCCCAATGCCCCCTGTACAAACTATGCCTTGTGTATCTACCCCTCATAATTATAATCTTCGGTCAAGGGGTCCTGTATCTACTTAAACTGTATTTGTGTATTGCTTATGATGTATTCATGGTGTCTTGTATTCTTTGTGATGTTTACCATTTTTGTGTCCCTTTCTTAGGTATAATATGTAACTATTGTTTAGCTCTTAAGTGTAATGTCTTGAATTGTATTTTGTAATGTTTAGCTATTAAGTATCATGTCTCGGACGTCTGGTAATTACTATGTTTTTCTCGTGTTTAGCTGGCGTCAGTTCCTTTGTGTATTTTTTGTGTTTATGTAGAGCTCTTTTGTGTATTCCTTTTGTTTGTGTACATTTCTTATATATGTTTCTTGTAATTGTATGCAGTATTTATTTTTCTTGTATTGTTTTGTGTATACATTCCTATGTATAGTCCTTATATGTCATGTAATTATGTATGTTATGTTTATGTATTAGGGTGTGCTAACGTAATTCTTTTGCACACTTTTGTACTCACACTATTACGTGTGTGGAAAGTATTACGTATATTTTTATTTTGTCTTGCCTGGTCATTTCTTGTTTGCTCGTTGGGATCACCGAGTGGTGGTGGCCGAGCGATGTAATGGTGTGGTACGTTGTATTGCTGTACAATTATTATTATGTATCATACTTACGTATTGTTCAATTACGAGATACATATTTTAACCGTTGTATAACTAATATTGTAATTATGTAATGATGTTTGGGATGCTGTTAGTCCTTAATATTGCCATTGTATTATTTAATTACCATTGTTGTACAGTCTCTAGGGAGAACCAAGCAAGCTTCTGTATGTTTTCGCGCCAACTCAAGGTCTGGCGGCTAGTTCTTACTCTGCCTCCGTACTGTGCGCACGCATTCGTATATTGTAGTGCTTTATCATATTGTGATTAATTCAATATTTTGCATTGTTAGTATTGTTTCATTGGCTACCCGTACAGTGGGAAGGGGAAAGACTGGATTTATATTCCGAGTTTTGTACTTGACTAATTTCGCTACAAGCTTTTTCAAAGGCATATTGCTACAGGGCTAGAAGTGGCGTATATGTATGCGTGCATAACTTTTCGAGTGTGAAGGAACTCACATGTTTCAATGACAGAGAAATTATTTAAATAGTAGTGGAAATTAATAGTAAATTAATTAGTAATAATGTGGTAAGAAAAATAGCATTACTAGGAAAAAATAATAATGGTGAAAAAAAATTATATAAAAGATAAGAAAAAAAATGAACTAAAATGAAAAATGTGGCAAGGAAAGTTTGAGATTTAGTCCGGGGGTTTGGTGCATGGTATGGATTTCTATTCATTGAGGGGATAAGTGGTTGTGATTTATGCCCACTTTAAGTCCCCTGTCCTTTTGTTTGTGTTGTAATTAGCTATGTGTAAAGATTCGATTATTATTAGTATTACTATTTTTTCAATCCTTGGGCCAAAATTATGGATTTCTCAAAATCTGGTACCCTTCTGTGTCTACGTGGTATACGAGGGCGTTTATCTCACGGTGGTGCCTAATGTCTGCTTTGTGTTCTTTGAGTCTGTTTGTCAATCCTCTGTAATATTCTCCAAAGTATGCGTTGTCGCATCCGCTGCAGGGAATTTTGTAAATTATACTAGCGTCGTTGTGAGGTTCTGTGTTCTTCCTAGCCAAGTGCCCGATTTTCTTTCCCGTGTCGTTAACAACTACTAGACCTAAAGGTCTAAGTATCCTACTCAGTGTGCGGTAAAAGCCAGAATCTGGGACAGCGATGAAACGTAGGTCTTTTTTCTTTTCTTTTTTATTTGCTTTTCTATTTTTGATGTTGATGGCTTTTCGAAGTGATAATCGAGCATTCCCTCTGGATATTTGAGTCTTTTAAAGGCTGCGGTGATGTATTACAGCTCTGTTAAATATTCTTCAATACATATGCGGAGGGCTCTATGGTAGAATCCGATGACTACTCCTGACTTTCTACGGTCGTCATAGGTGCTAAAAAAAAATGAATGTAGTCGTCTTTGTTGGTCGGCTTTCTGAATACCTTGAATTTGGTAATGTTACCCAACCTGATGATAACAGTGTCCATGAAAGGTAGTTGTCCATTGTTCTCTTCTTCTATGGTGAATTGTATTTTGTCGTCAATGTTGTTGAGTTTTCTCTGTAAGTCATGAATGTCTGTTTTCTTTTGTGTGATACAGAGGCAGTTGTCAATGTAGCGAAACCACTTGGAGTCGTAGGGGATGGTGTGACTAATGTGTTCCTTTTCTAGTATTTCTATGTGTAAGAAGGCTGACACCGCGCTTAATGGAGATCCCATTGGAAGACCTTCGTGTTGATGGTATTCTCTAATGTTGAAGGTGAAGAAACCGAACTTCATGCACTTCTCAATCAGTTCCGAGTAGTCCCGCTTGTTGAGTGGAATTTTATCGGAGTGGATTTGTTGAACTGCCACTCTTATGGCCCGAATGGCACCTTCGATATTAACATTAGTGTAAAAACTGACAATGTCGAAGTCGATCAGTAGTTTGTCCGTGAAGTCTATATTGACTCCAAAGATACTCACCACACAATCTTACGAAGGGAAACCCTGGTCAACAACACAGAAATTTTAGCCACGCACCAAGACCCTAGAAGATTGCCCATCCTAGAGGCCTTTTACATAAAAGATCTTTCCCAAATCTTAATATACAAGCCCATGACCTACAAGCTTTACCCAGCGGTCAAACAGCAAAAGACCTCGAAGTTAGAATCAAACAACATAAGAAATGTGTTAAAGATGGAAATATGGCCAGTGGTATTTTCCAACACCTCTGTACTTTTAACCACCCTATTAATTGGGAAGAAGCTAAAATAATAACTTATTGTAAAAATATAGTCGAAAGAAATGTAATCGAAAGCAGTTTAATCAAGAGCACACAAGATGATAATATAAACCTTAATCTAGCATTATATAAGCTAGACAATTTTATTTGTAAAGAAATTTCTAAAATGTATAAGTTGTAATGAAGGACAGTTGGTCCACACTATTTCCCACTCTGTACCTTCTCACTATATATTAT
>NC_134784.1:82636044-82638544 GCF_046742065.1 Oratosquilla oratoria | reverse complement strand
AGTAAAGAGAAGAGAAGTAAAGCATTAGATGAAGGAGGCAAAGAGGAGAGCACATGGGAAATGAGGTTAGAGTATGACAGAAATTTTTGAAAGTAATAAAAAGATGTTTTGGAAAGAAATTAAGAGAGGAAGAGGAGACGAATCAAGTAGAGAAGAAAAGATAAAAGGTGCAGATGGAGAGATGATAATGGAAGAGAAGGCAGTGAGAGGAAGGTGGGCAGAGTATTTAAGGGAGTTGCTAAATGTGAAGAAGGATAAGGAGGAAAGGGTAGTTGCAATGGGAAGCGCTAAGAAAATGACAGTAATGAATGAGAAAAATTGAGGAGAAATAAGGAAAAATGAAGTGAAGGCAGCTGTTAAGATGATGAGAGCAGGTAAGGCGCCTAGGTTGGATTGATGCCATGCATAATGTCTGAAAAAGAAGATACAGTGATGGTGGACTGGCTGGTGATATTATTATTTTTTTTTTTAAGAGAGGGTAGAGTGCCGTAGGACTGGAGGAGTGCCTGTATAGTTCCACTTTACTTGGGGAAAGGGGACAAGTGTGAGTGTAGTAGTGTTAGAGAGATCAGCCTCTTAAGGGTAGTTGAGAAGTCTTATGGGAGGGTCTTGACTGAGCAGACTAGGAGAGGAACAGAGGGAGTAATTGGTGTGGAGCAGTGTGGGTTTAGGACAGGTAGGGGTTGTGTAGATAAATTTTTTGTGATAAGACAGATATGTGAAAAATTATAGGAAAAGTTAAGGATGTATTATGGGCTTTTGTGGATCTGGAAAGGCTTATGATAGGCTAGGCAGGAAGGCACTGTGGGAGGTACTGCAGATATATGGGATAGGATGAAAGCTGTTAATAGTAGTCAAGATTTTTTAACCAGAGAAGTAGAGCTTGTGTTAGGATTAGAAATGGAGAGAGTGAGTGGTTTGAGGTAAAGGTGGGACTTCGTCAGGGATGTGTCATGTCACTCTGGCTGTTCAATTTATACATAGATGGGGTGGTGTCAGAAATGAATGCAAGGGTAGTGGGTCAGGGATTGAAGATGGTTAAAGAGAATGGAGAAAATTGGAAGATAAGCCAGTTGTTGTTTGCTGACGACACTGCGCTTGTAGCAGGATCAGAGGAGGGGTTGAGGAAGTCAATGACAGAGTTTGGGAAGGTGTGCGAAAGACGGAAGTTGAAGACAAATGTGGGTGAAAGTAAGCTGATGAGATGTACAAGGGGAGAAAGTGGCACCAGATTGGAAATGAATATTAAGGAAGAGAGACTGGAGGAAGTGGATAGTTGTAGATACTTGGGTGCGAATGTGGCAAGAAAGGGAGGAGTGGGTGTGGAGGTAGAATGTAGATTGAAAGAAGCGAGTAAATGCATTGATGGATTAAAAATGTAATGAGAAATAGACGTTTGGGAATGGGTGCTAAGAGGAGATTGTATGGAAGAGTAATAGTGATTATGCCGACAGCATTGTACAGGGCAGAAACATGGAACATAAGAGAGGAAGAGAGAAGGAGTTTGAATGTGTTTGAGATGAAGTGTCTGAGAAGTATGATAGGGGCTACTAGGCTAGATAGAGTGAGAAATGAGGAGGTGAGGAGGAGAACAGGGGTGGAAAGGGAGTTTGGGAGATAGGGTTGATGAAAGAGTATTGTGATGGTTTTAACAAATGGAAAGAATGAGTGAAGGAAGATTAGTAAAAAAGGTGTGGAAGGCAGAGGTGGAAGGAGTGAACATGAGAGGGCGATCAAGGATAAGATGGATGGATGGGGTAAAAGGGGCATTGGGAAAGATTGGAATGTCTGTTGAGGAAGGACGAGGACAGAAGATAGTGTTGAATGAAGAATGGTTGTGTATGGATGATGCTGTGATGCATAAGGGGGAGTGGGTGGGGGATGGAAGATGGGGGAGTATGTATGAGAAATGAATTGATGCAGCCCGAAGGGATTTCCTCCCGTCTTCTTTTCTGCATGAGGGGATAGAGATGGTGGGTCGCCGATTTAATGAAGCGGCCTTACTGTGGATGTGCTGTGCCTTGAGATACTGCTTCTGACTCAGGACAGTGGACGAGATGCAGGGATGACCCGTCATCCAGGAGGTGCCAAGATATGAGGGAGGGAAGAGCGTAGAGGGCCTTACATGATCAATATTATTATCCAATATTTCGTAATGTACAATATTATTGACGGTATAGGGGTGGTATTGAAGAATGACACAATATAATGAGGACATTAAATGCATAGGCCAAACTCGTGTGTCTCTTCAATATCATCCCTACACCGTCAATAATGTTGTACATTACGGAATATTGCGTAATGATGTTGATCGTATTGCCCCGCTTTAAGCTTTTCTCAGTGTCTCGGGCTGACTTGACATAGTATGGAGAGGTGGAACATGGACTACAATAAACATTAGGTAATTTTCAGTATGCCATAACAAGGGGATAAGAATGTTGCTACTGTGTTCCCATACTTTTCGTAAAAGGCGAAGGAATTGGAATGAATGAGGGGATTA
>NC_134784.1:82616044-82628544 GCF_046742065.1 Oratosquilla oratoria | reverse complement strand
TCTCGAATTATGACAAAAGAAACAATATAGATTTAATATATCTAGACTTTGCAAAAGCTTTTGATACCGTCCCACACGAAAGACTACTTACTAAATTAGCTTTGCATGGAATAAGTGGTAGTCTATTAGGTTGGACTAGTAATTGGTTGAAAGGTCGAAAACAGAGAGTTGTTTTAAATGGAAAAACTTCTGGATGGAAAAGTGTTGCAAGTGGAGTTCCTCAGGGTTCCGTTCTTGGGCCACTTCTATTTATAGTATATATAAATGATATAGACAATGGACTAAAATCTACTGTTTCCAAATTTGCTGATGATACAAAACTGTGCGGAGTGGCAAATGATCACCCAAACCAATTAGATATTCAAGAAGATTTAGATAAATTACAGTAATGGTCTGAAAAGTGGCTAATGAAATTTAACACAAGTAAATGCAAGGTAATGCACATAGGTAAAATAACAGTAAGTACGATTACAAGTTATTTGGAAATTCGTTAACAAAAGTGGATAGTGAAAAAGATCTCGGCGTAATTATCAGTAACGACCTCAAATCATCCAAGCAGTGTATTTCAGCCTCTGAGAAAGCAAATAAGATTCTGGGATTGATTGCGCGATCTTTTGATTTCAAAAGTCCATCACTCATTAACAAGCTATATAAATCGTTAGTTCGTCCACATTTGGAATATGCTGTTTCCGTATGGTCACCGAATCTCATTAAAGACATTGACAGACTGGAAAAAGTACATCGGCGAGCCACAAAACTGATTCCAAATATCAAAAATAAATCATACGAAAATCGACTTAAGCACATGAATCTGTTTTCCCTAAAAAAGCGTAGACTCAGAGGTGACTTGATACAGGTCTTTAAGATTTTAAAAGGAATTGACAACATCAAAAGTGACCAGATTTTCACATTGAATGAGAATCAGACAAGAAACAATGGTCTCAAACTGTCCGGAAATAGATTCAATTTGGAAGTAGGTAGAAACAACTTTGCCAACCGTGTAGTTAATGAATGGAATAAACTTCCTGCACAGGTAGTGCAATGTAGTTCAGTTCGAAGCTTTAAGAATCATTTAGATAAATACCTAAGTAAGATGCTGTAATGATTATGATTTATGTTATATTATTTGTTTTTGTTTTGTTATAATTTGTCTGTCTGATTTTCATTTATTATTAGTTATATGTCAATTTACTATCATTTACTATTTACCTGTTTGTTTATTATTTTAACTATACCTATGCATTTATTTATGTATTTTATTTGTTATTTACATTATTATAGTTTTTATTTATTATTAATATGATTTTTTTTTTCATCCGACCTAGATATGGATCAAAAGGTCTCCTGTCGGCATGCTCCGCCTTTGTAATCCTTTGTAATCCTTTGTAATATATACATATACATATATATACATATATACATATATATACATGTATACATATATATACATATATATATATTTGGGTTGGATATAATTAAATTTCTGTTTTTCACCATGGGAATGTAGTTCAACAAAATGTTAACATAGGTTAACCCAATCAGGTTAACCTAGTATATAATTATCTATTTTGCTTCAGGGGCATAGGAGTTCTTTTAGATAAAGCAAATCATCTATCAGCAGCTAGAAAAAACAATTTCATGCTTAAAGCACAGCGAAGGAATTAACAGTTTAGCTCAAATGAAGAGAATGTCTCCTTCTCTATATCTCGTTCTCTTACATCCATCCAACCTGGTGGGGGGAGATGGTGGGGGAGTGGGAGGCGTATGTGGAGTGGGTGGGGGAGTGAGAGATTTTTTGTGGGAGAGGTGAGGGAGTGTCTGTCCAGCTCCTCCTTGGAAAATAAACAGGAAAATCCCACGAGCGAGTATAGACAAAACGCTCGATCAGTTTTCTTACCTAGTGCTGCCATTTTGACCCGTTCTATTCCTGTCTCGATCCTTTATCCCTCTTATTTCCCTCAGTTCGTCCTCCACCGTCCGCCACCGCTTATTTTCCCCCTTCAGAATCGAGACGGACATCACCCATTTTAAAATCCATGTGAACAAGTTGTATAGACACGGTAAAGGGAACATGGACTGGAGGTGAAGCTTTTATTCCTGACGTTTCGTCTATCGACTTTCTCAAAGTCGATAGACGAATCGTCAGGAATAAAAGCTACACCTCCAGTCCATGTTTCCTTTACCGTGTCTATACATCATCCATATTGTTATGCTTAACCTCAAACGATTGTTTCCATTTGACGTTGGGCTTTAAGGTACGTTTTGCTCATTGAGATTAAAGCTCAACGATGATCGTTCATGGGTCAGTGATGATTGTCAAACGATTGTTTAGAACACTAATTCTTATTTTTGGATGATGAAGCTGTTTGGTCTCGAGCTGCAAAGTACGAAGCTGATCATTTAAACGGAACCTACCAACGCATTTACCCTAATATGATGCCAGGAGGCATGATGTGCGTCATCCGCCATTGGCTGTGGTAGGATAATGATATAATCACACCAGGCAAAACGTACTTATAGACATGTCCATGTGCGCAGATGACGCAAGCGGAAGCATGTTGGGTCGTATTCACTTAGGGTGATGCAAACAAGGTCATCATAATAAAACAACAGGGCAGGACTAGCAGTAATGGGTATAAACTGGACAAATTTAGATTTAAGAAGGAAATAGGCAAGAATTGGTTTACTAATAGGGTGGTCGATGAATGGAATAAACTTAGTAACCATGTAGTAAGCGCTGAAACTATCAGTTGTTTTAAAAAACGATTAGACAACTTTATGGATGGGGACGAAGGTGGTGATGGATACGGAGCTGCCTAGTGTAGGCCTTATGGTCTCTTGCAGTCTCCTTTATTCTTATGTTCTTATGTTGCGCGTTCGAATTACGCATTCCACTTCGATTCACAGCAGCGACTGTGACAGCTTCTGCCACAGCTACTCAGCGCCTCCTGGCGTAGGCTCCTCACCCTCTTCTTCTTTTCTAGACTATGTCACTTCATTTTGGCTGTATCGTTGATTTGGCTGTTTATTGTGGTTGTCAGTATTGAATGTTATTTAACTAAGAGAAAAAAATTCACTCCTGGAAGATTTTAGCTCTTAATCCTTTCCTTCTATCCTCGTTTTTGTATAGTTATTCTGGCTTTCGTTAGACGATTTCATTCAGCCGAAAGAAACTCCTCTATTATTCAAGGGCTCAGTTCCTGGGAACAGGAGTCAAAGTTATCCACCACATGGAAACTCAGCGGATATCATCTTGAACTTATGATCATGTGGTCGTGAGTTCAAGTCCTGAGACCCACTGCGAGCTTGCCACGTTGGTTCCCGACAGCCCTGGCTTGGCGGGGAGGAGACTCAACGTCGGCGCAATGCCCCAGGGGTTTCTCACTTCCCACTGTGAGGGAAAAGGGTTGTGAGTTTCAGTGAAAAACGATCTTACCCCTAGGTAGGAAGGGTCAATAAGCATGAGATTAATCAAATGATCAATTCTACTGATTGAAAAAATTATTTACATTAACTAAAACACTAGGCACAGCCTAGAAATAAGATTTATTTTGCTTGCTATCCTTATTACGTAAGCTTATCTTACCAACTAACAATACCATCGGTATTCTTTAGCCTTTAGCAATTCACCAGTTTAATAAACCTTGTTATCCCAAATACTGTAAAACTGGCGTGACTCTACTTAGGATCCTCTTACGAAATTAGAAAACAAATTATATATATTTTCTTGTTTTTATATGTTTATCTATCTCTTTTTCATTTATCATTATTTTCATTTTATCTATTTTTCTTTACCATAGTTATACTGTTACTGGCTCCGGCAAGCAATGTCTTGGCACTGCCGAGGCAGTTTTTGCTTGTCACGTTGCTCCGTCGTGTCTTCTTTGTTTCTTGAGCCTCGCCTCCACATCCTTCTACGACTCCTCCTCCACCACCACCTCCACTTCCACCGCCACCACCTCCACCTCCACCACCACCTCCACCACCTCCACCTCCACCTCCACCTCCACCTCCACCACAACCTCCTCCTCCAACTTCATTTCTTCCGCTTCTTCTGGTTTCTAATGTTCGTCTTCTTCATTGTTACCCGCCTCCTCAATTTCCTGCTCGTTGTCCTGCACTTTCTTTTCCACTTTGTCCCCCTCGTCGTTGTTCGTTTCGTCCTTCTCCTTATCTTCATCTTCGTTCTTGTTCTCCACCTTGTCCTCCTCTTTTCCCTTGTTTTCCTTGTCGTTCTCAAACTTTCCCTACCCTGTATCCTCCACGTTGTCCTTCTGAAACTCCTCCTCGTCCTCCTCACATTCCTCCTTGTCCTTATTGTCCTCATCCCCATCATTCTCCTTATCCTTCCTTTGCTCCCTCTTTGCCCCTTTCCTCATCTCCCTTCTCGTTTTCCTCCTCTTTGTCTTCTTTATTTTTCTGCCTCCCTCCTCCTTGTCCTCATCCACTTCCTCCAACTTGTTCTGCTCCTTGTCCTCATCCATGTCCTCTTCCTTGTCTTCCTCCTTGTCCTACTACTTGTCCTTCTTGTCCTCCTTGTCCTCATCCTCGCGTTTCTCTTAGTCCTGTTCAGTGTCCTTATCTATGTCCTCCCACTTTTTCTCTTTGCATTCTTCATTATCTTCATTCTCGTCCTCCTCCATCCTCCTCAACAAATTCCTCCTCTTTTTCCTCCATGTGACAGTCCAGTATAATGGAATTCATTCTCCATCGTCGCGGGAACGATTCTTAATGGAGTCATGTAGCTTCCTTTGGCTGAATAAAATCACCTGGCGACAGAGAATAGGTATTCGGACCACCGGTTTTGACCTCAGCTGATCAGAGCGATGTATGTATACTAAACTGTATTAATAGAACAATTATGAAAGCTGTCATTGTATTTTTTTCAGACATGCCTTGTATCAGCTTTGCGTTTTACAGTGTTTTAGGGCGTTGGTAATATACAGAGGATTATGAAGCATAGTTCTCTCTCTCTCGCTCTCTCTCTCTCTCTCTCTATCTATCTATCTATCTATGTATCCATCTATCTTTATATCTCTCTCTCTCTCTCTCTATCTATCTATCTATCTATCTATCTATCTATATATCTATCTATCTATCTATCTATCTATCTATCTATCTATCTATCTTTCTCTCTCTCTCTCTCTTTCCCTCTCTCCCTCTCTCTCTCTCTCTCTCTCTCTCTCTCTCTCTCTCTCTCTCTCTCTCTCTCTCTCTCTCTCTCTCTCTCTCTCTCTCTCTCTCTCTCTCTCTCTCTCTACCTCTCCCTCTACCTCTTTTTCTCTTTCTCTCTCTCTCCCTCCCTCTCTCTTTTCATAAGAAGCTGAAGACGGAGTGAGAGTTTGTTCAAACCCTTCAAAGTCAGAGGGAATTTAGAACAGACGAGATGATATATTTACACTTAATACATACCAAATAAGAGGCAATAGTAAGACGAATATTTAACAACAGGGTTCATAGAAACAAATTTCCATGTTCTGCAGTAATTATAAGCTTACCTGTCTTCTGTATATATATTTATATATATATATATATACATATACATATACATATATACTTATATACATATATATATATATATATATACATATATACATAAATATATATATACATATATATATATATGTATATATATGTATATATATATGTATATATATACATATGTATATATCTGTATATATATATGTATATATGTATATCCTATCAACCACATTAATTTTTCCATTCTACCATGAAATTATGTGCTGGGGACCATTCACTCTGCGTATAATATATACATACATATGTGTGTATATATATATATATATATATATATATTTATATATATAAATATATAAATATATATATGTATATATATATATATATACATATATACATATGTATGTATATATTATACGCAGAGTGAATGGTCCCCAGCACATAATTTCATGGAAGAATGGAAAAATTAATGTGGTTGATAGGATATATATATATATATATATATATATATATATATATATATATATATATATATATATATATATGTATATATAATATCAAGGCTAACTAGGTCTGCTATCGTCGAAGATGAAGGGAAATGTGAATGGTCTCTGGCCGACTGTTAGTCCTTAAAAAGTAGGATGGTAAGGGTATTGGGAGAGGTCATCCCAATTTTTGGGAGAGGTCACTGGAGGTTAGAAGTTTCTGGGTGAGGTCACTAGAAGGAGGAGATGTCAAGTGAAATCTCTGGGTGAGGTCACTAGTGGAAGGCGAGGACTACAGTAGTCTCTGGGGGAGGTCACTTGGAGAAGCGGGCCAAGTCGACAGGGGGCCCTGGGTGAGGTCACTAGGATAGGTAGGCAAGAACACCAGTCTTGTTCCGGAGCTTGTGGAGGAAAGTCTCGCTCGACTTCTGGTTATAGGTCCTGTGGGCTGGGAATTTTGAAGCTGCCGAGGGTTTTGGTGAAGGTATTGGTCTAGTTGGGGTTCGGATGCACCTTGATTTTGTTGTTTTTGTTGGGGATGATGTTCCTGGGGGCGGGCTGAAGGGAGGATGAAATCTGCAGCTTGCTGTACATTGATGGAGGGCCGTTGAGTAGTAATCACAACAGCTTCAGCAATCTGCAGTCTTTTGAAATTTGTTTCGTTGTGGAGTATAATTGTATTGTGTATTAAAGTGTTAAGTGGTGGCTTCATGTCGTGGTGGTCAACAAAGTGTTGGAAGATAGAGCCTTGGTTTCGGTGGTATTGGAGGCGTCTTCTTAGTGTGGTGGAGGTTCTACCAATATAGGAAAAGGAGCCGTCACAGCGGCCCTCCTGGCAAGAAAACTTATATATATATATATATATATATATATATCCTATTAATCGTTTTAATTTTTCCATTTTTCCATGGAAATATATGTACTGGGGACCATTCAGTGTGTGTATAATATATATATATATATATATATATATATATATATATATATATATATATATATATATATATATATCTTATATATATATACATATATATATATATCACATATACATATATATATTATATATATATATATATATATATACATATATATGTACAAACATATATATATGTACATATACATAAATATATGTATATATATATATATATATATACATATATATACATATATATATATATATATGTGTGTGTGTGTGTGTGTGTGTGTGTGTGTGTGTGTGTGTGTGTGTGTGTGTGTGTGTGTGTGTGTGTGTGTGTGTGTGTGTGTGTGTGTGTGTGTGTGTGTGTGTGTGTTGGACTCGTGATCGACAGCTATTTCCCTCCTGGAAGAGAGCTCAGAGCTCGTAGGTCCGATCTATGGGTAATGCTATGACCTTGCACACACACACACACCCAACTCCCCGCCCACGAGAGTTGGAGTAACACCCCTCAGCGCTGCGATACTGATATTATTTCAGCCCCGGACCTCCGTAGTGGCAGGCCAGAGCTCTAACCACAGCGCCATGAGAGGTGTGTGTGTGTGTGTGTGTATAGTCGTGAAGAAAGAAAAGGACAGGACTTAATTTGAAGGGTTTATTAAGCGAGACGTTTCAGTTGTCAAGGAATCGTCTTCTGGTATTGTAATGGGTTACATACAGTGAACTCGATTTTATGTGGTCTGGGATGCAACTGGGAGAGGACCTTGTTGAAGTCCTTACTCCGTGAGTCGTAACGAAATGTGTGGCATTTAATGTTCTAAAATATAGAGAAATACACTAGGAGTGAGATAAGAACAGTAACATATAAGAAAAGTGAAACAAAAAGGTGGCATGAGAAACGCAAAAAGGTAACACGAGACAAAAAAAAAATAACATACAGTAAAAGTGAAACAAACAATTAACATGAGAAGCACAACCACCAAGGTGTTGGACCAATTGTCTCAAGTGAAGGAATAAATGGTCCTGCTTGCAAATGGGTAATCATGACGAAATGTGTACCAATTAATGTACTAAAAATGCATCACGAGTGGGACAAAAAAATAATAATAAATAAATAAATAAAATAAAATAAAATAAAATAATATAAAATAAAATAAGATAAAATAAAATAAAATAAAATAAAATAAAATAAAATAAAATGAAATGAAATAAGATAAAATAGAATAAAATAAAATGAAATGAAATAAGATAGAATAAGATAAAATGAAATAAAATAAAATAAAATAAATAAAACAAAATAAAGTAAAATAAAATAAGATAAAATAAAATAAAATAAAATAAAATAAAATAAAATAAAATAAAATAAAATAAAATAAAATAAAGTAAAATAAAAGTGAAACAAAAAGGTAACCTGGGAATACAAAAAGGCATCATGAAATAAAAACAATAACATACAATAAAACGAAACAAAAAGGTAACATAAGAAACATAACCAACAAGGTGGCGGACCAAGTTTCCCATGTGAAGAGACAAGTGGTCACGCGTGCAAATAGGTAACTATCAAGAGAACTCATGTGGAAATAGATTTACACAGAAGAGCAATGTGAACAGGACAAGCATCGAGATTTCAACTTGCTGTGCAAAGAAAAAGTAATGTATTAACTAAAAAAGGAGAGAAGCTGTTGGTTGGAAAGAACTGGGCGAGTCATTATCCTTGTGACCAAATGTCACACAAAGCTAATTAAAACAGGAAGCAAAATAGTAACTGGGACCTGGACAAAATAACAACTGAAATAAAATAAAACACATTGATGAAATAAAACGATGTGATAAGAAAACGTGAAAAGGTATATCGAACTGCAAAACATGGTGATTGTGTGAAGAGGAATGGAAAAGTGGAAAGCAAGTGATCACTGAGAATAGGATGCCAACTGCATAAAGAGCCTACTTGAAAAAGAAGAGAAAGAGTGAACGGAAAAGAAAAAGAAAAAAACAGAAAAATGGGGGAGAATATATGTATTTAACATATTGTTGAAAAATTTAAATACAAAACACTAAATATCGTCAACCCAATAACAAGTCGCTGCTAAGGGTGCCTAGATAGATTAAATTGAGGTCAAAGCTCTTATTTATGCAGTTGTTCTTGGTCTTCCATGCATCTAAAAATAGTCTTTTCTTTATGTTGTTGTTTCTGTGTATTATCTTGGCCCCGTCCCAGTCGATGGTGTGTTGGTGATCTGATGTATGCTTGTATAGGGCAGATTTCGGGACTTCTCGCCTCACTGGTTGCTGGTGTTCTGCTGTCCTTGTCGCTAGTATCTTCTTCATTTCCCCTATGTACTCTGTGTCATAATCAGAGAAGCCTATACTGTAAACTACTTCGGCTTGCTACGTGTGGTCTTCAATATTTTTCACTTCAGTGAGGTTTCTGTGGATGTCTAACCAACCACATGCCGGTCCCAAGCCCGGATAAAAGAGGAGGGGTGTGCGACAGGCCTAGCAAGCCGGCATTTAAAAAAAGAAAAGCTCACGATACACATGGGACTCAGTGGCTGACAGGTGAGAAGGTGAGAGGTTTCTGTGTAAGGTGTTCCAGGGTTTGTGGGACAGTTGCACGCTGTCTCGTAGCACTCTGTCAATGACTTCAGAAGCGCCTTTAATGTATGGGATTGTGACTCTGTGTCGTGCGTGAACTCTATATGTGCTGGTGCGTAGTATTTTTGTACAATTGCGCACAGTTCTACGAGGGTAGCCATTGTCTCGGAAAATTTGCATTTGGTGTTTCTTTTCTTTCATCTTTGCTTCCGCCGTGGAACAGATTTTGTCTGCTCTGTTCCAAAGTGTCCTGATTACACTCCTTTAGTGGCAGTCTGGATAGTAACTACCATTGTCCAGGAGTCTGTCTGTTAGTGCATGTTTTCTGTAAACATTAGTCACGAGGATGCCACCTCCACATTTGACGTTGACATCAAAGAACAGAAGTTGATTGTCCGTCTCCAATGCTATCAAAAATTGAATGGCCGACTCAATACTATTGATGTGATTGAGAAAAGGTTGTATATTTTTGCCGATCAGTTTGGCGAAAACGTTATCCACATACCTAGTCTAGAGTTTAAGAAAAGAGGGTTCTGCCCTTAGTAGTGGTTTCTCAAGACGCTGCAACACTACTTCAGTCACTACTACTGAAATATGTTTGGTTAGGTCAGGTCAGGTTAGGTTAGGTTAGGTTAGGATAGGTTAGGTTAGGTTAGGTTAGGTTAGGTTAGGTTAGGTTAGGTTAGGTTAGGTTAGGTTAGGTTAGGTTAAGATAGGTTAGGTTAGGCTAGGTTAGGTTAGGTTAGGTTAGGTTAGGTTAGGCTAGGTTAGGTTAGGTTAGGTTAGGTTAGGCTAGGTTAGGTTAGGTTAGGTTAGGTTAGGTTAGGTTAGGTTAGGTTAGGTTAGGTTAGGTTAGGTTAGGTTAGGTTAGGTTTATGGATGTGACTTTGTGTTAGTGGTAGGTGTGTTCTCTGAAATGGAAGTACGCTAAGTCTGGGCACAGAGAGACAAGTCCCATGATCTCTGGTAAGGAGAGTTTCTGGTTATTCAAGAATCCCGGGGTCTCTTCCATGGCCAATTTCAGCGATTCTCTTGCCAGTTCCCGTGGAATAGAAGTAAATATGGACTGAACATCAAAGGAAACCATGGCATCTCCTCTCCTCTTCACAAATATGGATCCCAGACCCCAAATATTCACGTTTATATACATATATATATATATATATATATATATATATATATATATGTATATATATACAGTATATATATATATATATATATATATATGTGTGTATATATATATATATATATATATATATATATATATATATACACTCGTATATCACTCTTTTTTCCCTTTCTCTCTGCCTCTCTTCGATCGCCTATCTTTACTTTCATTTAGAGGTGCAACCCAGAATGTCTGGCATTCGACCAACATTGGATAGTGTGACTTCACCTTTTCACATTGGGAAAGGTAGCAACTGAGCAACTGGTGAGGACAACCATGAATACATCCTCCTCTTCCTCCTCTTCCTCCTCTTCCTCCTATTCCTCCTCTTCCTCCTCTTCCTCCTCTTCCTCTTCTTTCTCCTCTTCCTCCTCTTCCTCTTCTTCCTCTTCTTCCTACTGTTACTTCTTATCTCCCTCCTCTTCCTCATCCTCAACCTCCTCCTCCTCCTCCTCCTTCTCCTCCTACATCTCTTCATCTTCCTTCTCCTCCTCGTCTTCCTCATCCTTCACTTATTCCCCATTATACTCCTACATCTTTCCCCTTCATTTTCCTCCTCTTTCTACTCCTTCATCACCGTCTCCTCCTCCTCTCTCTTCTCCTTCTGTTAGTTGCTACCGTAGAAAGAGTACATGCCAGTACGAGGCAGACAGGACATAGAGATCGATGGGAAGGCCCAAGGACCGTTGCCGTTTGCTGCGGGGCTGCGGGTTTCCAGTCATTGAAACTCGAGGCGACAGTTGTCGTAAATTCATGTATAATCACATGCACTTCCTTCCTCTCACTTCCCTGTCTTCACTTCCCTCCCCTATCTTCACTTCCCTATCTTCACTTCACTTCCCTCACTCCCCTCCCCTCACTTCCCTCCCATCTCTTTCTTCCATTTCCTTCCCTCCACTTCCTTCCCTCCACTTCCTTCCCTCCACTTCCTTCCCTCCACTTCCTTCCCTCCACTTCCTTCCCTCCACTTCCTTCCCTCCACTTCCTTCCCTCCACTTCCTTCCCTCCACTTCCTTCCCTCCACTTCCTTCCCTCCACTTCCTTCCCTCCACTTCCTTCCCTCCACTTCCTTCCCTCCACTTCCTTCCCTCCACTTCCTTCCCTCCACTTCCTTCCCTCCACTTCCTTCCCTCCACTTCCTTTCCTCCACTTCATTCCCTCCACTTCCTTCCCTCCAGGTTTCCCTCCCTCCACAACCTTCCCTTCACTTCCCCCTTTACTTCCCTTCTTCCACTTTCCTCCCTTTGCTCCCCATCCTCCACTTCCTTCCCTCTCTCCACCTCCTTCCTTTCACTTTCCTCCCCATCTACCTCTTTCCTTTCACCTTCCTCCTTCCGATCTCCATCTTTCACTTACCTCCCTCCCTCCCTCCCTCCCTCCCTCCCTCCCTCCCTCCCTCCCTCCCTTCCTCCCTCCCTCCCTCCCTCCCTCTCTCCCTCTCTCCCTTTCTTGTGCAACAGCATCGACTACCAATCTGTATCAAGGCGCTCCTCTTACGTTCGTGTTTGGTTAATGTGTGAGGCCATTTTCAGACGACCTCTTTCATTTCATCTTGGCTCTATTTCTCAGTCCCCCCCCCCTTTTTTGTGTTCTATTATTTTTTGCCTAATTTTCAATTTATGAGTTCCTTTATATTCTATTTTATTATCTATCACCTTTCTCTTGTTTTCCTTCATCTTGTCCTTATTTGTTCTCTTCTTTTCTTATTTTTTGTCTTCTTTTCCATTTTGTTGTATTTTCATTTTTTTCCTCTCTTTTCTTTTCCATCTTATTATTTTCTTTTATTTTGTCTTTATTTTCTTTTTTCTTTTCTTTATTTTGAGCTTTTACTCCTTTTATTTTCTGTGGATCTCGGCCA
>NC_134784.1:82606044-82608544 GCF_046742065.1 Oratosquilla oratoria | reverse complement strand
CCAATGAAAGTGGACATATTGACTGAGGTCCTTGGATCTGTGTATCCTACGGAGATTGTATGTGAAATCACTGGATGAGAAAAAAACTTCTGGAATTAACTTTCTCGGTAAGAGTTTGAGGGATATGGACTGGGTCGGGGGTTCTCGATGGCGAGGGATGGAAATTGAGAGAAATACAAACTTTGACAGAGTGATGGGTTCTCCTGGTCTTTGAATAAATAAGGACGAGATTTGTTCCTCCAATAGCAAAGACGTTTATGAAACGTCTATTGATTTATTAAGAGTTGGATGACAATTTCCAAGAATGAAATAATCTTAATATTTTTTTTATTTGATTATTGATATACGCTTATTTTTTATGTATGTATGTATATATATATATATATACATATATATATATATATATATATATCTATATGTACATATATATACATATATATATACATATATATATATATATGTTTATATATATACATACGTTTATATACATATATATATATATATATATATATATATATATATATATATACAGTAAATATATCACACAAGAAACCCACAGTCGGAGAAAATAAAATTCGAATGAAAGAAGATTCAATATTTCGGCTACCAACTGTAGCCATCTTCAGGAAAGTACTTTCCTGAAGAAGCCGAAATATAGAATCTTCTTTCATTCGAAGTTTATTTTCTCCAACTGTGGGTTTCTTGTGTGTTATTTACAAATGTGCTACTGCATTTCTGTTTAGACATATACATAGATACATACATATGCATATATATATATATATATATATATATATATATATATATACATATACATATATACATATATGTTTATATATATATACATATATGTATATACATATTCACTTATTTACTTTTTATTTTATTTATATTTCTTTCATGGCAATATCTAGCATATTGACGGTATATCAGTGATCTCTGGGTGCAGTTACCATATCTTATCACAAATGAATGATAATTGCCGAAGTATTTTTCGATAACTGACGTCATTTTTGCAGCCACCACCCTAGCATGCAGACACCATCGGGGATAAAAAAAATGGCGTTATCTAGGATAAAGAATGACTTCGTCGAGAGCAGGAAATGACGTCATCGGGGATATGAGGTTACATCATCGGGGATAAGACGTGTCACCATGGATGACATGATACGATCGGTATATGTATATATATATTTATATATATATATATATATATATATATATATATATATATATATATACATACACACACATATATATATATACATATGTATATATATATATATGTATATATATATGTATATATATATATATACATATATATATATATACATATATATATGTATTTGTATATATTATATGTAGCAAATATTAATAAGTTTCCATGGTTATATTGGCAGAGAATTTAAGCTTTATATCAGGAAAAGTCTGCATATGTCAGAACTTTTGTACTCGTTACTGTACCTAGTTTCTAGCCTAACCTAACCTGACCTAACTTGACCTTTCCTGTCCTTTTCAATCAGAGATTTTGAAATAGCACGTTCTTTCACTCTAGAAGGTGATTTATTCATTTTCAAAGATATCTAGTCTATATCTACTATTATAACTAAATCACAGGTTTTCAGGATATTATTTTTGTTAAATTCGATAGCCACTGACCTTCTGACGATCTGTGTAGTTGATCGCTCAAAACTGTGAAAGACTTTTTTTCTCACTGTTCAATATAAAACAGAATTTTCCAGTATTCAAAATTATTATTATTATAATTTATTTTGTACATTAGGTATAGTTTTTTGCAACAAATGTGGCTCCACTTAAGAATATATTTTGATTAACTTGCGGTAAATTCATCACAGAAATAAAGATTTCTTTTAATATATTCCGTAAATCTGTATATCATTCTGCTTTAGCAGCCAATCAGTGGAGACCCTTTCCACAAGGAATCTGATGATCCCAGATCGAAGTATATATAAGACCACCACAGACTCTGCACATCAGATCTCCCTGAAGATGGAACCAGGAAGTTCCCAAACGTAAGAAACAATCGGAGAATTATTGAGAAACGTCACCCCTACAAACTTCTCCATCTCGTCTCTCCAGCTTCTGTCTGGTCTCCCTGTCCCACGCTTCCAAAGTTTCCAAGTCTCACACCCGTAGATTATTACTGGCAGGATGCATTGATTGTAAACTTTACGTTTCAGACATAGATCGCAATCAATTGTAATACCTCTTTTTATTTCATTTTCATGATCTTTGGCCTAAATACTTATGCTCTTCAACTTCTTCAAGACTCTTACGGTTATAATCTCTTTACTTTGAACTTTCGTGTTAAACATTACTTTGGTTTTACTCTTATTTTTTAAACCTTTTTTGAGACTTTCCTTGTACAGATCACTCAGCATATCTTGCAAGTCTTATGCTCTTTCTAAAATATGAATAATTTCATCCGCAAATCTTAGGTGACTCAAATATTCGCCATTAATCTCCAAACCTTTCTCTT
>NC_134784.1:82573544-82578544 GCF_046742065.1 Oratosquilla oratoria | reverse complement strand
CATATAACGTTATGTAACGTTAGGCTGTTAGGTTATTGCGAAGTCCTCCCTCAATACTTGATTACAATCACCTGCCGCGGACCAGAACCTCCATTACTCTACCACACGATGGGCGATTTCATTCAGCTGAGGGAGACGAACTGGAAGACAAACGTTAATAGACCGACTAATATTTTGCTAAAGTTTCTTAAAAAAAAAAAAAAAAAAAAAAAAAAAAAATCGTATGCCATCGCCTTGTGATTTTAATTCAGCTGAAGGCAGTTAGGTCCTTCGCAGTAGAAGTATTTAGATTCATCTGCCATCGTTTCAGAAATAAAATGATGAAATTATAAACGATAGATAACATATACGTCTCTGATCATAAAATAATGATAAATAAATAAAAAATAGAATATGTACATTTCCAAAGATTTACCTAAAAAGTTCTGGCAAGTTATTCAGATATTGTTATCAGTAGTAACAAATCTTATTCATTTAAAGGTAGCACCGCAGTAAGTCAACTAGGTATTTTACTTTAGTGGGAACATCTAAAATCTAAATATTTTCTTCACCATCTCAGTCACAACACCTCTTTGGTGTGACATTAACCCAATGGATAGAAACGCTGGATATTGCTGGCAAAATATAAATACATTAATCATGTATTTAGTTGTCTTTCTCCTTCTACGTTCTCCTCTTATTCCTCCTCCTCAATTTCATTCATTTGTTCTTGTTTCCAACCGATTCTTCTTCATCCTCTTTTTTTTTTTTTTTTTTTTTTTTTTTTTTTTTTTTTTTTTTTTTTTTTTTTTTTTTTTTTTTTTTTTTTTTTTTTTTTTTTTTTTTTTTTTTTTTTTTTTTTTAAAGGAGTTAGGCTCGATGAAAGAACGGTTCCAAAGAGCAAGGTTACGAAACCTTGGGAAAACATCTTGCAATTCTGACGACTTTCATTGTCAAAAAAAAAAAAAAAAAAAAAAAAAAAAATCCCAGGCATTCAGCTGAGGCATTACAATGATGAATTCGTTCAGCAAGAGTAAAGACATTGCTATGAATCATTTTCAGACTAAAATTTTATAATATATAATTTATATGTGTATACACACACACGCGCACACACACACATACACACACACACACACACACACACACACACACACACACACACACACACACACACACACACACACACACACACACACACACACACACACACACACACACACACACACACACACACACACACACACACACACACACACACACACACACACATATATATATATATATATATATATATATATATATGAGGAAGGTGGAAGAAGAAGACACGGGTCTTGGTTCGAGTTTATTCCTGACCGGTTTTGCTTAGAGCTTCTTCAGAGAAATTATACTCCTGAATGAAGCTGGAGATATGCATATCAGACCCGACACCACAATCCCACCAACTACGCAGGTTACGCGGAGGGGTTAGACAGAGACATATAAATGAATAAATAATTAAGTAATCTGCGCAAAATAAAGTAAAATGTGTTTCCCAAATCATATAATAAAATGAGTGAAAGTGTAAAAATGGAATGAAAAAGCTGACGTGAATGTACAATGCTCTGAGTGTGAAACCTACAGGAGAAAAGATCATTGGACATTTCCCCACCGAGCTAAGTCGTCGACGTCCTTGCATTGCTCCCATTGGCTGCGTATTTTGTCATGCATTTTGACCATTTTATATCCCCTATTTTTTTTTCCATATTGTCCACGGTAGTCAAGGTATGCCTTCTTCCACTCACACTTGGGGTTGCGTTACTGCTGCTTGGTTATGTAATTATTAATGATACAGGTAGGAAAATAAAACACTTGATAAAAACAACTACGAAAGTAGGTAACGACCTAAGTGTAGTCTACAAAACTCCCTATAGCAAATGTAAAAAGGCTTACTTTGGAAAGAGTCATACAGGTCTCCAAACGAGAATAAAGGAACACAAGGCGGATTTGAGAAAACATCGCCTTTCAAATGCTATGTTGGGCCACGTAGACAAAGATGGTCATATGTTCTATTGGCAAAAGGCAAAAGTGTTAAGAAAATGCCTAGCAAGGAAACAGAGAAAGGTAACTGAGGCCCCATACCAAGGATATGAACCAAGTAGATATAAAATGGTCAAAATACATATGAATATATATATATATATATATATATATATATATATATATACATATATATATATATATATATATATATATATATATATATATATATATATATTGTGGTTCCTAACTCCAAGTGCACAGAAGAGTTGGGACATTTACTCCACAGAGCAGGGCTGAAGATCGCCAGTTTATCCAGTACAAAGATAGATGAAATATTGAGAGGTAAGGGTAGAAGAGAACACAATATCTACAGCATGGTTTACAGGATCCCATGTGGTGGCTCTAACCTGAACTACTTCGGAGAGACAGGAAGAGGCCTACACAAGCGGACATATGAGCACAAGAGTGAATTGAGAGCCCACCGAACATCAAACGCCTTGGTGGTTCATGCGAAGAAATATGGACATTTAGCCAACTGGGACGGAGTGGAAATATTACAACAAGGGTTAGACAAGAAGAAACGAAAAAAGTCGAGGCAGCTTTCATAACATCCCTGCCCTGCTGTAACCATTGGGATGGTTTTATTAAGCTGTCCAAAACGTCCGTCTGGATGGTCCTACGGGAGTTGAAGGGCACGAGAGGGAGGGATGGGGTGGGTTATGGAAGGAACGCGGAATGATACGAGGTATAAATTGTTGATTTTCTGACCATGTATGTGCACTCTGAAGAAGCTCTGTTAAGAGCAAAACGTCAGTAATTAAAACTTCAACGATTCTCGGTGTTTATCTCACCACACCACCACTCATTTTGTCGTCCATTCTTATGTATATATATATTATGTATATATATATATATATATATATATATATATATATATGTATATATATATGTATATATATACATGTATATATATATATTATATATATATATAATTTTCTTATTTATAGTGTTTGTCCCTGTCGCTCTCCACCCTCTCCTTCTTATGCATAAAAAGGTAAAAAAAAAAAAAAAAAAAAAAAAAGAGTAGTAGGAGTACAGAAGAGGAAGGAATAGAAGAAGCCGGGGGAATCCAAGTGGAGGGAGAAGAGGAAGACCGAGAGGTGGAGGAGGGGATATGGTAGTGGAAAAGGAAAAAAAAATACGAGGAAAATCAAGAGAAGGTGAGGAAGAGGTGAAGAACGAAGAGGAGGGAACAAGTGATAGAAGACGAAAATGAGGAAAGGAAAAAAAATAAGAAAGGGAGTGTGGAGTAAAGAAAAAAAAAATAATAATTGAAATGAGTGGAGTGTGACGGTGAGAAATGAAGGTGGGGGTTCAGTAAATGGAAGTCAGTGTAACTGTGGTAGGAAAAATAAATTATAATTGAATAAATAGATAGGTAAATATGTAGTATGTGAAATGAAAAAAAGATAGATTGAAGTAAAGTAAATTAATTAAATAAAAGAAGATATAAGTATATTTCATACTTTTTTATGTTCTGATGGTTTCACATTAAGTTATCCTCTTATGCACCGTCCTTTACGCTTTCTGTATTCCGTCTCGTTTCACCGCTTCCAATCAATTAACCACGTTTTATCTATGTAAAACAATGACACACTTCTTAGTGCCTTTACTGTTAAACACAAAACGACTTCATTTACTTAAACGATGTAAGAAGAAATGAAAGGCTTCTCGTCTAATGAAGTTTCCAAGATCAACCACCGGTGTAAAAAAAAAAAAAAAAAAAAAAAAAAAAATGGTTATATAAATGTATCTCCAGTTTTTGCGTCCATACATTATCATAGGGAGCAACGATCCACATTAATACAGCGCAGAGAGCAGTTCAGACCTTCGTTTCTTCTTGGAGAGATCTATGATGTGTTTCCATCTATCTCCTATACTCGAGGAGTGAAACCTACCTCAACTTAATAGATAAGGGACAAAAAAAGGAAGACACGACAATAATTGTCACCACCACTCTTCAAATTGATATATGGTCGACAATTCTTGTGTCATTGAAGATACTTAATAATTTGGTTATGTTTCACTATCTTGAAGATTTCTCTTAATTCAATTATGTACATGTGGAAAGAACGACTAAGGATGTCTTCATGATTTAAGTCAGTAGGATATATCAGATAAGAGATTTTATATATATATATATATATATATATATATATATATATTAGTAGGAATCATTAGAAACTTTTTGGTTCCTATCTTACAATTATACAATACCGTATACCCCCAAGGGTATTGGAAAGGTACTGGGTATGGACACGTCTTTATACGACGACGTGTGCGAAAAAGTAAGAGAAGAGAGAGTAGGAGACTGGACGAGGAGAGGACACTGCTTGCCCAAGTTCGACAGTTACCAATTAACGTTTATTCGATGAAATATACATTAACTTTGTTATACAATTTAACATGGTAACATTGATAGAAAAATTAGTGTGAATACAAAGAGACTGGACGAGGAGGGGACACTAGCTTGCCCAAGCTCGA
The DNA here is from genome assembly GCF_046742065.1 of Oratosquilla oratoria. NCBI lineage: Eukaryota > Metazoa > Arthropoda > Malacostraca > Stomatopoda > Squillidae > Oratosquilla > Oratosquilla oratoria. Next base: position 82,573,999 of record NC_134784.1, on the reverse strand, counting down.
CAGTTACCAATTAACGTTTATTTGATGAAATATACATTAACTTTGTTATACAATTTAACATGGTAACATTGATAGAAAATTAGTGTGAATACAAAGAGACTGGACGAGGAGGGAACACTAGCTTGCCCAAACTCGACAGTTACCAATTATACATTAACTTTGTTATACAATTTAACATGGTAACATTGATAGAAAATTAGTGTGAATACAAAGAGAATTGATCTAAGTTAACCAAGAAGAACATTCAATATAACCTAATAGCCTATAGGCGCATACGCAGTTGCGCATAGCAAACTGTCCAAGTTTAGGGGGAAACTACCCCACCCTCCACGACATGGGGGGTGGGGGGAGAACATAGCCGTAGAGGTATAACACGGGGACGTAACAATGAGTAGATGCGTCAGATAATATGCAGTTCTCTAGAAACAGTGAAAGGTGTATCTGGTGTCTACCTG
>NC_134784.1:82533544-82541044 GCF_046742065.1 Oratosquilla oratoria | reverse complement strand
TAGTTAACGATCTATATTTAGGTCTTTCTTGGTGTTAGCTTCATACGATTCATAGAGGGAATGTTCTAAAAGGAGTTTTTTTATGTCTGGAGAGGTTGACCCATAGACAATGTGTGCTGACAATGGGCTTCAGAGGAGAATCTTAGGGACAGATCGGGAACAGGATAAGCAAGCTGGCAAACTCCGCCTTGGGTTGATGCTCTCAGGAAGAGAGAGATGGAGAGAGGAAGAGAGAGATAGAGAGTGGTAGAGAGAGATGAATAAAGAAAGAGAAGGAAGAAGAAAGGAAGAGTAGGAAAGAGAGAGAGGGAGAGAGAGAGAGAGAGAGAGAGAGAGAGAGAGAGAGAGAGAGAGAGAGAGAGAGAGAGAGAGAGAGAGAGAGAGAGAGAAAGAGAGGAGAGAGAGAGAGAGAGAGAGAGAGATGTGATAGGGATAAGGAAGAGAGGGACAGAGAAAAAGAGTAAAGAGAGGGAATAGGGGATAGGAAGAAAGCAGATAGAGAATTGGAGGAAGTAAGGAGAGGGGCTACATACCAAATATAGTTTATTCTGGTCAAAGGCAGAGAATTCTGTCATTCTGAAAGCGTCTCAAATTACAGATACCATATTAGAATTATATTTACGAGCCTTAGACTAGATATTAGAATATTCTAGATAATTCTCTTTCCGGTTTGACATTGCACTTCTTAGAATATGCATTAGCTTGTGAGGTTTGTAAAACAAGCACTGAAATATTGAAAAGAATTCGTAAATGTAAAGAGTGAGATATATGTAATGTTTCTTGTCTTTGTATTTTATCTGCTCCAAGTCTGGTGTATGATTTTTTTTTTCCTCTTCCTTTTTTATGATATTTTGATGGAAAAAGGGTTTGTGCCTGGTTGGGCACAGCATTATCAGAAACTTTTGGTGGTGTATCTCAGCTTGGCCCAGCAAAGAGATTCAGGTCAGCTGTTTTACTATCGAGAGACTGGACGTGGTCGTTTGGCGCAGACGGAGATGGTACTCGGAGCGGATGTACAGACGTACAGGCGGACGGACATGTATGTGTGTGTTTGTGTGTACGTGTGTGTACTTGTGTGTGTGTGTGTGTGTGTGTGTGTGTGTGTGTGTGTGTGTGTGTGTGTGTGTGTGTGTGTGTGTGTGTGTGTGTGTGTGTGTGTGTGTGTGTGTGTGTGTGTGTGTGTGTGTGTGTGTGTATGTGTGTGTGTGTGTTTAACCTAAGTGTATTAACCTAGTTATAGTATACAGGATACGACCAACGCTCGATGAATCCCATCTCCTACTCACCAGTGTTTCATACCTAGCAATACATGTACAGTTCCGTCGTAATATACTGCGTATCCTTGATTTTCATTTATCATATTTATATTAGAACCCATATATTGGTCGAGCGCACGCGCGTGTTTCACCATGGTATTAGATCACGTGTTGGACTCGTGGTCGACAACTATTAGCGTCCGGATGAGAGCTCAGATTTCATAATATGCGGCTCGATCCATGGGTAACTATATATTACAGTGTGATATACAATATAAAATACAATATCTTATAGGACGATATAAATTAATATCATTATTCAATGTAATATAAAGTATAATATAAAATATAACTATGATACATAATATACAATAGTGTAATACTATATAGTATTATATATATCATATGGTATAATGTGATATGATATGATATACAATATAATATCAAACATGATATACTATAATATGATATAAAATAACATATATCACAATATAATCTATAGTATAAAACAATAGAAAATGTTATATAAAATAGTATTGCATAATGTAATATAATTAAGTATAGTGCAAGTAGGAGACCAGACAGAAGTTGGAGAGATGAGCTAGAAAAGTTTGCAGAAGTGACGTGGCAGAGGTTGGTGCAGTCTTATGATTCATGGAATGGTATGAAAGAAACCTTTGTTCAGCAGTGAATTCAAAGTGGCTGACTGACTGATTGATTGATGGATTGAATCTAATATATAGTATATAATAAAATATTGCATAATACTATATAGTGTAACATAATAGGACACAACATGATATAACTCTTGGTTTGTGTAGTATACTAAGTATAATATACTGAACAATATATATATATATATATATATATATATATATATATATATGTATATATATATATGTATATATATATGTATATATATATATATATATATGTATATATATATACATATATGTATATATATATATATACATATATGTATATATATATATATGTATATATATACAGATATATATATATGTATATATATACATATATATATATATATATATATATATATATATAGTTATATATTCTGATACCCTATCACTCCAATTACTTGGTTAACTATATTTCATTTAAAAATATATTTTGGTCAGGGTTAAGGGTAAAAGTTAGGTGGGATATGGTTATGTTAGGGATTATTCACGAACTCCTCATAGGTTTTTGCAGATAGACCCCTATAACCATATATGCTCTGAAACCCTATAACCCGAGGTAATTGGATGACTATCTTTCATTTTTCTGTCTGTCTGTCTGTCTCTCTGTTTGTTTTTGTTCACGAACTCCTCCTAGGGTTTAGGAGTAGACACTCCATAACCATATATATTCTAATACCCTATCATCCCAGGTACTTGGATTACTATATTTCACACACACACACACACACACACACACACACACACACACACACACACACACACACACACACACACACACACACACACACACACACACACACACACACACACACACACACACACACACACACACACACACACACACACACACACACACACACACACAGACATATATATATATATATATTTATATATATATATATATTTATATATATATGTATAATATATATATATGTATATTTACATATGTATATATATATATACATATATTTATATATGTTTAAATATATCTATTTATATATATATATGTATATATATATATATATGTATATATATACATATATATATATATATATATATATATATGTATATATATATATATATATGTATGTATTGGTTACGGTTAAGGGTTAAAGTTATGAAGGGTATGGTTAGGTTAGGGATTATTCACGAACTCCTATGTTTTTGCAGATAGACCCCTATAACCATATATATTCTGAAACCTTATAACCCAAGGTACTTAGATAACTATCTTTCATTTGTCTGTCTGTATGTTTGTTTGTTTGTTCACGAACTCCTCCTAGGGTTTTGGAGATAGACCCCTTAAACATATATATTCGACAATAACAGGGGAAACGCCTAAGTTGTATTAGAGAAGCAGTTATCTATTTCCTGTGACCACAATGACAAAATAAGTTCCTGTTTTTTATAGTGTATGAAACACAAAATCTAGAATGAAAAAAAAGAGAAAACGAACCAACGAAGAGAGGGTTGGATATGAGCAGACTCGAGTCACCAATGGGGTAATACCGAAAAAAAAATCTTGTACGATTGATACCCCAAAGTCAAATCAAAGGTGGGACACCAATGCTTTTTCAGGGTTTCCAAGAGAAAGAGGATTATTAGGTACAAAAAGCTAATGACTAGATGAAGAGACATCTCAATGATCTAAAAAATGAATTAGATATGGTCAGAAGTGATAACGAAAGAATGAAAAATGAAGATAAAAGATAAAGCGTTGAAAAATGGATAAAAACAAATACAAGCAGTGACCAAAAAAGTTAGAGAATTAATTAAGGAGACGGATCTTCTAGAAATAAAGAATCAATGGAAGCTAGAACAAGAAAAAATAACATTTAAAGAAATAGTACAACAGCAGATAAAAGTAAACGCTAAAGAATCAGTAATTAGTTAAAGAAAATGAAAACTGGTAAGAGACACGGGATAAAAAAAAAAGTGCATTATAGCTTATGGTATTAAAGAAAACCATAATGTATACAAACACCAAAGAGAAAAAGTAGAGAAAGAAATTGCAAAGGCAACTCAGAAAGAGATGCAAGAAGAGGGACAGGAAATGGCCAAAGAGATTGAAGAAGTGCATACAATGGGACAGTACTCTAGAGAAAAACAGTATAGGCCACTAAAAACTAAAATATGGTCTCAAATAATAGCTGAAGAAGTCCTATCAAAAGCAGCAAAGCTGGCAAATAGTAAAAATTACAAAAATGTATGGATAAAAGAAAAAAAGAGCGATGATGAAAAATAGAAAGAAAAGGCACTTAGAAATGAAGCAAATGAAAGAAATGAGAGAAGAACCGAGACTGACAGAAATTGTTTATTTATTTATTTATCTATTTATCATTATTTATTTATTAATGTATTTTGTTTTATTTTATTTTATTTATTCATTTAGTTATTTAGTTATTTATTTCATATATATATATGTATATATATATATATATATTTTTTCTTGAGTACTGCACCTGAGGCTGAGAATATGGTAGATAAAAAAGGAAACAATAAAAAAAGAGAAGAAAAGAAACAATTAAAAATAACACATACCAACATAGACGGCATGGTTTCAGGACTAAAAGAACTAAATAACCTTCTGTCAATAGAGAAACCAGAAATAATGGGAATTGTGGAAACAAAATTAGAAGGTCCACTACCGTTAAATACTGCGGGACAAGGTCTATACAACCATTGAGCGAAAAATAGAACAGAGAAACAGAGTGGAGGAATCATATTTTTGACTATGAAAGGTTTAAATGTGACAAAGATAACAGAAGGAAAAATAATCCTGAATTAATTGTGATTAAAGTTGAAAACAGAAACATGAAAAGTAGAAAATTTTTAGTAATATATGTGCCCCCAAAAACGCAGTCTTGGACAGAGTGGTCATTCCGAAATACTGAGACACAAAGAATGCATTAACTGAATTACTGAAAGAAGGAGGAAACATAGTAATCATGGGTGGCTTTAACCCAAAAGAAATATGCTGGGAAGTAATGACAGTGAAATGTATAGAAGAACATTGGGAAAATATTCTACTGGATATGACCATTCAATACAAATTTACTCAATGGGTTAAAAAAAAAAAAAAAAAAAAAGGCCCGGGTATAGAAACGATGAAGAACCGTCGAGACTAGATCTAATATTCACATCAGAGCCTGAAATCGTGGGTAAAATGGAATACAAAACAATTGGAAAGAGTGACCACATACTAATATAGTTCGATAGAAAAAATGATCTGAGAAGAAATGAGGAACATAGAAAAGGAAGAATAATGTATAACAAAACGGATTTTGAGAAACTCAGAAAAAAAAATTCAAAGTGAGAACTGGGAAAACTTCTTAAATGGAGAAACAAAAATGGAAGAGAAATGGAACATATTAAAAGAAAATTACTCTTTCTTCTCCTCTTAAAATTTGCTTTGAATATATATATATATATATATATATATATATATATCTTTATATATATATTTATATATATACATATATATATGCATATATATATACATATATAAATATATATACATATGTATATATATATATATATATAATATATATCTTTATATATATATTTATATATATACATATATATATGCATATATATACATATATATAAATATATATACATATGTATATATATATATATATATACATATATATATATATGTATATGTATATGTATATGTATATGTATATATACTTACATATACCAAAGGGTTTTTCCCCTTACACGGAAGGGTAGTCAAAAAGAAAAAGGCATAGAAACCACTCCCACCCATTCCATCCTTACATATTCCACTCCCCTCCACCCTCCTCCCTTCCACCTCTGCCTACCACACCTCTTTTACTAATCTTTCTTCACTCATTCTTTCCATGTGTCCAAAACATCTCAATATTCTTTCATCAACCCTATCTCCCAGCTCCTTTTCCACCCCTGTTCTCCTCCTCACCTCCTCATTTCTCAATTCATGTAGTCTAGTAACCCCTATCATACGTTTCAGACATTTCATCTCAAATACATTCAAACCCCTTTCCTCTTCCTCCCTTATGTTCCATGCTTCTGCCCCATACAGTGCTGTCGGCACAATCATTCCTTTATATAACCTCCTCTTTGTATCCATTCCCAGATGTCTATTTCTCATTACACTTTTTAATCTACCAAGACATTTACTCGCTTCTCTCAATATACATTCTAACTCCACCCCCACTCCTCCCTTTCCTGCCACATTCTTACCTAAGTATCTAAAACTATCCACTTCCTCCAGTCTCCCTCCCTTAATGCTCACTTCCAGTCTGCTGTCACTCTCTCCCCTTGTACATTTCATCACCTTACTTTTGCCCACATTTATCTTCAGCTTCCTTCTTTCACACACCTTCTCAAACTCTGTCACTAACTTCCTCAATCCCTCTTCTGATCCTGCTACAAGCGCAGTGTCGTCAGCAAACAGCAACTGGCTTATTTCCCACTTTTCTCTATTTTCTTTAGCCATCTCCAACCCCTGACCCACTACCCTTACCACCCCATCCATGTATAGATTGAACAGCCAGGGCGACATAACACATCCCTGGCGATGTCCCATCTTTACCTTAAACCATTCCCTCTCTCCATTTCTAATCCTAACATAAGCTCTATCACACACACACACACACACACACACACACACACACACACACACACACACACACACACACACACACACACACACACACACACACACACACACACACCACACACACACACACACACACACACACACACACACACACACACACACACACACACACACACACACACACACATATATATATATATATATATATGTATATATATGTATATATATATATATATATATATATGTATATATGTATATAATGGCGTATAAACCAATCTACATTTTCGGCTGCACATAACTGCCTCCAGCCATACTCCCTCGTTGAAAAAACGTCTCTGCTTCTAAAAATAATGGACAATCCCCCCTCCCCAGAACAAAACTGCAAAATAAGAAAAACAATAGATTGTAGAAATAATAACACATGAGAATCAGCACTACCTGCCATCTGTGCAGATGCTTCTCTCGCCTCTACTTCGCTCACACCTGCGTCAGGAGACAAACAGGTAAAGTAATTAAGGAGAAGGAGAGACAAGCCAGCGAGGCGTCACTGGCGCCGGGAACGGCAATTACGAGCGGCGTCGGTTGCCAAAATTGGAATTCCAACTGAAGGAAAAGAAGTTATCGAGCATCTTGAAGGGAAGAGGAAAGAAGGTGCACATGCTCAGAGGAAAGAAAAGAAAGAGATTCGAATTGTTTGTAGAGAATCCCAGGAATCATTAGGGAGGTGAAAGATAGACAGATAGAGAGAGAAAGGGAGAGAGTGAGAGAGACAAACACACACACACACACACACACACACACACACACACACACACACACACACACACACACACACACACACACACACACACACACACACACACACACACACACATATATATATATATATATATATATATATATATATATATATATATAAATATATATATATATATAT
>NC_134784.1:82526044-82528544 GCF_046742065.1 Oratosquilla oratoria | reverse complement strand
ACACACACACACACACACATACATATATATATATATATATATACATATATATACATATATATATATATATATATATGCACGCGCGTACACACACACACACACACACACACACACACACACACACACACACACACACACACACACACACACACACACACACACACATACACGCACACACACACACACACCTTGTGGCGCAGTGGTTAGAGTTCCCAGCTGTCACTATGGTGATGCGGGCTCAAATCCCGCTCAGGGCTAAAATAATTTCACTATCGCTGCGCTGCGAGTTGTTACTCCAACTCTCGTGGGTGGTGAGTTGGGAGTGTGTGTTCGTGCATGGTCACAGCATTACCCAGAGATCGGTCATATATGAGCTCTGAGCTCATTTTTGGAGGGAAATAGCTGTCGATCACAAGTCCAACACGTGATCCAAGACCATGGCGAATCTCTCTCTCTCTCTCTCTCTCTCTCTCTCTCTCTCTCTCTCTCTCTCTCTCTCTCTCTCTCTCTCTCTCTCTCTCTCTCTCTCTCTCTCTCTCTCTCTCTCTCTCTCTGTGTGTGTGTGTGTGTGTGTGTGTGTGTGTGTGTGTGTGTGTGTGTGTGTGTGTGTGTGTGTGTGTGTGTGTGTGTGTGTGTGTGTGTGTGTGCGTGTGTGTGTGTGTGTGTGTGTGTGTGTGTGTGTGTGTGTGTGTGTGTGTGTGTGTGTGTGTGTGTGTGTGTGTGTGTGTGTGTGTGTGTGTGTGTGTGTGTGTGTGTGTGTGTGTGTGTGTGTGTGTGTGTGTGTGTGTGTGTGTGTGTGTGTGTGTGTGTGTGTGTGTGTGTATGTGCATACGTGTGCTCGTGTGTATAAACATTTATATTACCCATGTATAAATGTACTTTGTATGATCTTCCGCAGAAACTAAAATGGAGAGCAGAAGACATGTTTCAATGTTTAGTGCCTCTTTAGAAATCCCTTTTGTCAATCCTTGTGTCCCGACTCTCTCTCTCTCTCTCCTCTAGGGCTCAAGATGATCTCAATTTAAAATCTAGAATATAGATTTATAACAACATAAGAACAGAGGAGACTACAAGAGACCATAAGGCCTACACTAGACACTTCCATATCTATTTTCACGTTGTCATCCCAATGCATAAATTTATGTTATCTTTTTATAAACAACCAACAGTTTCTGCCCTCACTACATGGTTATGCCTATTTCATTAGTTAACCACTCGGTTGGTATAACAGTGCTTGCATATTTCAGCCTTAAACTTAAATTTGTCCAAATTAAACCTCTTACTACAAGTCCTACCTTGTTGTCTTCATATGATGACCTTCCCTGTATATGCACTATACACTCACGCATACATACACACGCACACACACACACACACACACACATACAAACATACACACACACACACACACACACACACACACACACACACACACACACACACACACACACACACACACACACACACACACACACACACACACACACACACACACATATATATATATATATATATATGTATATATATACATATATATATGTGTATATATATATATACATCTGTGTGTGTGTGTGTGTGTGTATGTATATATATATATATATATTTTTGCGAATAAATCACTTGAACACGTGATCAGAAATATGCTGGTAACCACTTAAGAAAAAGAAACACAGAAATCCCAAGCGCTTTCGTGTAATTCGCATCCTCAGGGGAGAATACAGACAAAAGTACAATACAAAGATAATATAAACGGAAAAGTGTAAACCTAGGAGAGGTGACAAGCCGTCATACGAAAAAATGTAGGAGAGGTCACAAGGCACCACACGGAAAATTAGGAGACCATGCCATTTGTCCACTCTTGGGGTTAACCAAAATCTCCTATACCGAATTGTTTACAAATGTTCTTAATTATGTAATTATCTAATTTATACAAACCATTACTTATGTTCAAATTGACTGACTCAGTTTGTTTGATAAGGCTACTTTCAATGATGTTCCTGTTAACAACAGGATTACATGATAAAATTGACGATGCCTTAGTCCGGTCTGTACAATGATTATGATCCCTCATGTGCACAAATAAAGCATTAGAGTCTTGTCCTGTTCTGACACTATATTTATGTTGCTTTATTCTAGTTGAGAGATCTTTACCTGTTTGCCCTACATAAAAATTCACACAATCTTTACAAGGAACCTTGTATATGCAGCCACATGAATTTTTTGGAGAATTTTTAATAATAAATTTCTTGAATGTGCATGAATTGTTGAAGACTACATTAACATTCCATGTTTTGAGTAAATATATATATATATATGCAGAAGAAATCACTTCTACGCGTGATACTAGTATGCAGACAAACCACTGGGAAAATGAAAGAGATGAGACCGAGCGCTTTCGTCTATTCAGACATTTTCAAGGTATAGATACATAAAAGAGACAAGTATATATAGTCAGAAGGTTAAGGTGGATCTCTCCCAGTGCCATATTGGCTCAAGTGTC
>NC_134784.1:82518544-82521044 GCF_046742065.1 Oratosquilla oratoria | reverse complement strand
TCTCCACGTCCATTTACGACCTACACGCTTTTCAAAGAAAGTGTTCATTATCTTCATATTGTAGTTCTCTGCAAAATTGATTAACATCTCGCCTCTGTCATTTCTTTCACCTACTCCGAACTTCTCTGGTGTCACCTTATTCATTATATAGGGTGCCTAATGGTCCACGCCATCATTATGACGGTACTTCATATATCTATGAAGAATTTCCCTGTTTGCCATCAGGGACGTACAAGTTAGCAGTGGGTCCTGCGACTGTGTTTGAGCTGCTCTTTGTCTGATCTTTCCTACAAAACCTGTTCGATGTGGGTGACCCTGTAGAGATTTCCTCTCTATCAACAGAGCTTTTGTAATCATTAAAATTCTCAAGCTTATCCACCACGTCAAGGTGTCAGCTCACGGATAGGGATGTATATGAACTGTGGGAAAAATAAGGAAAAGTTGGTTGAATATTAAGTTAAAAAAAATGTAGACCCCATCATGGCAGCGGTGTAGGGGGAGGGGGAGGATGAAAGAGATGAATGATAAGACCTAATATCTTTCAGATGAAGGTAAGATTTCTATCTCTCTATATAGCTCTTTATCTATCTATTTTTCTATCTTTCTATCTATATACCCTTAAGCTTCCTTCCCAATTATAAGGGAGGTAACCGGCCAAAGCATACACCCAGACCATACCAATCTTACACCCATCCAACACCAATAAAGGTTTAGTTTGAACAACATCTGGTGTCAGAATAAAAGATAATAACAATAACAATAATATTTGAAAATAGATCAAGGGCAATAAACGAATGATATCGTTTAGCTTAATGGAGAGGAAAATACACATAACACACAAATGCATTGAAGACGTTGTAAGGCTAAAATGAAAAATAAACATATAATACATAAAGAAATAAGTTGCAAATAGAAATAGAAAGACAGTGATGATGATATTACAAATCAAACGGGGGAGAGATAATAGAGCATTTATGAAAACCTATATATGTAATTGGAAATTAACAAAAAAGAGAGAAAACAAGACAAGAAGAAACTCGGTAATGGTGTTGGTGAGAGAAACAAATAAAAATTGAAACAGAATAATAATTATGAAAGTAAGATAAGTTGAATTGATAAATATACAATCTTCAACCTAGAATTCTAATCTCTAGATTATTATTGTTCAAACTAGATTCTACATAAGCATCTGAGAGTATGATGTTCCCCATCATATCAATCCAAAGACTTTTAATAACCTTATCTCATAGGAGGTGATAAGGTGAGAACCCGAGGGGCTGGCGCTTGGTTCAGGCACAAGGATTTGCGTCTCTCTCTTTCTCTCTCTCTCTCCCTATTTCTCTCTTTCTCTCTCCTTCCCCCGTCTCTCTCTCTCTCTCTCTCTCTCTCTCTCTCTCTCTCTCTCTCTCTCTCTCTCTCTCTCTCTCTCTCTCTCTCTCTCTCTCTTTCTGTAAATACTTTCATTTGTACCCTATATTGATAAGTGCAGGAAAGGCAGGCATAGAAGAAAAAAGACATGAGATAGCTTGATGAGAAGGGTTTGTATACACTAGGCGTAAGTTATAAAAAACGTACCAAGATCTCTCCTGTGTTCTTGCCATCTACCCTGTATAATTATATAATATAATAAAGTAGTAGCCTCTGTCTGTCTGTTTGTTTGTTTATTTGTTCACGGACTCCTCCTAGGGTTTTGGAGATAGACCCCCATAACCATATATATTCTGATACCCTATCACTTTAAGTACTTTGATAGCTGTATTTCACTTCAATAAATAAATAAATAAATAGATGAATAAATAAACCAATAAATAAATAAATAAATGAATAAACAAATAAATAAACAAATAGATAAATAAATAAATAAATAAATAAATAAATAAATAAATAAATAAATAAATAAATAAATAAATAAATAAATAAATAAATAAATAAATAAATAAATAAATAAATAAATAAAATATTTTAGCTAGGGGTGTTGTGTGGTAACACGCCACTACTGTAGTGTCCCCTTAACATGTATAGCATTTTTGTGACAAAAATTACTTTGAATAAAGAAACCATCGTATGTGTTCATAAATATCATCTACACTTGTGAATTTAATGTTAGCATAAATTATAATAGCTTTTGTAAGGAGAAAGCATGTATATATAAAACGATTGTATAATTTGATCAAATGTTGAAATATCTGTTATTTTAATTTTAATTTTTCGCGGGCTGTAATAAATACACATTCAAAGATTATCAAAGGTTGGTTAAATTCTTCTCCCTCCACAAATTATTTTTTTCTTACTTTAACATTTTATTACTATTACATTTTTCATTGAGTTATTTAATACGTACAGCTTTTCTCCACAAATTCTAACAAAATTTAAATAATCTTCATTTGCCCGCAGCAGCGAGCGGGTAATTTGGCTAGTGTTTATACATATATTCATGACACACAGGAACCCACGGTCGGAGAAAGAATAAACTTCGAATAAAGAAGAATCCTATATTTCG
>NC_134784.1:82508544-82511044 GCF_046742065.1 Oratosquilla oratoria | reverse complement strand
ATCTGCCTAGTGTAGGCCTTATGGACTATTACAGTCTTCTTCATTTTTATGTTTTCCTCCTCCTCCTCCTCATCCACTATAACAGTACGCACGCACACACACACATACACACACACACACACACACACACACACACACGCGCGCATGAAAACATACATATGTACGCATTCATATATACATACAAACACAATATCGCTCCCTAGCTCTCTATATCTTTCCTTTTTTAGATCTTCGATCATTCCAGTTATGAAAGGTGTGACTGCTTTAATCAGTTGACGAATACATTAACATAGAGAATCGTATCTTTTATGCAAGTGATATGGAATGTTAATTGACAGAATCCAAGCGCATTTCTAAAGCGTTTCATATACAGAACACTGAAAATTTATTTTGCAAAACATCCATTTTTTCTTTTTATATTTTGTTCCAGAGCTTGAATTTCGCACTCCGTGTCAAAACTTAAATTTCCATCCTGAAATACTAATGTAATGATTTGAAAGTAAGAATATATTTACTGTGATGTAATTCATCACCAATTTCGAGGCAGAAAAGTGTAATTGAATGAGAAGAACTATTAAGGCTTTGTATATCAAACAGTCACGTTTTTTGTGTGTTTGTTTTTGTGTTTTGTGTTGTACGGTTATGTACACTTTGTGAGCTTGCTTGTGTGTGTGTGTGTGTGTGTGTGTGTGTGTGTGTGTGTGTGTGTGTGTGTGTGTGTGTGTGTGTGTGTGTGTGTGTGTGTGTGTGTGTGTGTGTGTGTGTGTGTGTGTTTGTGTGTGTGTACGTGTGTATATTCATGTCATTAATATGTCTACCTTTATAGTGCTGAAAATTAATTTACAATATAACAAAAGGTTGAATAAAGGAGACGCATAAGATGTTCAAATACAATGGCCAAATCCATGCATAATCTTTATATAGTGGCTAGTCAGTAATCATACAAGCTAATGATAATAACAATTATACAATAATTGCAACATTACTCTTGAAATGTAATTTTTGACATAAAGTGGGTATTCTAAATCAAAGGTAAAATAATGGAATAGAAATCTTAGTTTATTTCAGAATGCATACGCATATACAAAGTTTCAATTCACCTATTACAATGGAGTAGGAGAGTCAAAGCATGCTTTTCTCTGAACTCTTTGTAAAAAAAAAAAAAAAAAAAAAAAAAAAATGGAGGTCTTTAGTTTGTATCACCGTCCAGGTGAGGATATTTGCGCCTCCCCCTCCCCAGTCGTTCTCCGCGTTGCCCTCGTTAAGAACATAAGAACATAAGAAATAAAGGAGACTGCAAAAGACCATAAGGCCTACACTAGGCAGCTCCGTATCTATCACCACCTGTCATCCCCATCCATAAAGTTGTCTAATCGTTTTTTAAAACAATTGATGGTTTCAGCGCTTACTACATGGTTACTAAGTTACCCTTAATGCTCATTTAATACGGATCGACTTGTCTATGAACATTTTCACACGCCATGACCACGACCACGTGTGAAAGCGTTTACAATCACTTGTGATCATTTGAGAACACGACATTATGTCGTGGACACAGCACGGCGAAAAGTCGATACGTGTGAAACGAGCCTTATTGATTTTGCGTGAAGACTTTCGGGAAAGAGATTATTGTATTGGTCAAAGTGTAAAGAATATTTCCTTTTATCTAATCTATTTTTATTTTGTTTTATTTTATTTCTATCCTCTTTTATTGTACGTTGCTTTTTCTGTTTAATTTTACATTTAGTTTAATCTGGTTAATTTTGTCATGTTAAATATTATATTAATATGTTTTATGCTACTTAATTCTTTGTCTGTTTTTTACCTTTTCTTATTTCCTTCATTTGGATTTTGTTTAATTGTTTCACTTAATCTTATTTTATTTTATTTTATTTTGCTTTATTTTATTTTTTCTATTTATATTATTACATGTTTTTTAATCTGTTATTCATTTTACTCTTTATCTCTTCATCCTAATCATTCCCATTATTATTCTATTCCATGTCTATTTAGATGTATCAAGGGTGCTTTAACAAGGATGAAACAGCCAAGGTCATCATAATAAGACAGCAAGGTAATACTCGTAGAAATGGACAAATTCAGATGGGTCAAGGGTGCTTTAACAAGGATGATACAGCCAAGGTCATCATAATAAGACAGCAAGGTAATACTCGTAGTAATGGACAAATTTAGGTGGGTCAAGGGTGCTTTAACAAGGATGATACAGCCAAGGTCATCATAATAAGACAGCAAGGTAATGCTTGTAGTATTGGACAAATTTAGATGGGTCAAGGGTGCTTTAACAAGGATGATACAGCCAAGGTCATCATAATAAGACAGCAAAGTAATACTTGTAGTAATGGACAAATTTAGGTTCAAGAAGAAAATAGACAAAAACTAGGTGCTTAAGCAAGGATGATACAGCCAAGGTCATCATAATAAGACAGCAAGGTAATACTCGTAGTAATGGACAAATTTATGTTCAAAAAGAAAATAGACA
>NC_134784.1:82488544-82491044 GCF_046742065.1 Oratosquilla oratoria | reverse complement strand
TAAAGAATCTTATGAAGTGTTTATGCATGCGACATGACTTTGTATCATGCAGATTATGGGTGTACTGTTGCGTGTTAATCTATAATATTTTATATTTATAACCTCATTACATTGAAGCTCATAAAAGCAAAATTTCATTAGCGGTTAAGAAAGATAAGTAACCCGGTATGAATATGAGAGAGTTTAATTTTTTTAAAGTAATAATGTAATGGGATATCTAGTCTTTTAGGTAGATATTTCAATTATATTCTAGTTCGCATGGTACCTGTAATTTTATTCTCTGTGCCTTAAATCTCCCTTCTAACACCCTTCACTTCGATAGTGAAGTGGTTGTAGTTTATTTTGAGTAGTTCCTTCCCTATGTTTTAGTGATTGATAATTTGGTTTAATGTCGCAAACTCCCCCCTATCAGGAAGCTCGGACGGTATCACTTACAGAGGACTTTAAAGCGTAGAATCTAATGAACCATACCCTTGGTTCAACTCGCTCGCCACAGGGTTTGTACCGTCGTCACCTCAACCTCCGTCACAAGTAGCGAAGCTATATACCATTAGGACAACGAGCATCCTGATAGTGCTTATAATTTTATTTTTGCAGCCGTCAATGTATCTGATCAATTTTTATGAGACCTCATTGGGGGCGAAATATTAATTCCAACATTTTACATACTAAGATCATGTTAGACTTATGGGCGGAATCAACTAATCACGTCTTATTACTTCAGGCTTGAGAGCGGAGCTTAATTCTAGATCAGTTAAAAACAGACACAGATAATACTATCACTATTGTCATTGTTATGGTTTAATATTACAGTTTTCATTATTATGAATACTATTGATATTGCAACATGTGGTAGTGTGACATTTGCCCATGCATTCCATCATGCACATGTTCATCTACTTTTTACTTTCATATAGCTTTGTTCTTTATTTTATTTTTATACTGCTTGATTCACTCATTCATTTGCATGTCTATTTTCTATTCTGTATATACTTCTAATCATATGCTGTATGATGACTTGTAATAATTGCTTATGTATTTATTTGACCATTCCTTTTATTCATTCAATTGTTTGTTCGATCTATTAATTTATTTGTTTATATATTTAGTTTATGTTTCATTATATTGAACGAGGTCTTTGAGCTTCATATAATTTAATCTATTCTATTCTTTAAGCGAAACTAACCTTGTTGTATAGAACTTATTTGTTTTCGTACTAATAGCCCATTTCATTAGAATGTTTATATAATTGTACATTTATTTACTTATATAGACGTATTGCTGGGAGTGTACTGTAAATATTTATCTATTCGTTTATATATTCATTTGTTAATTTATTAATTTATTCATATTTTTATTTACTGATATATTTATTTGTGTATTTATATATCTGTATCTATTTATTTATATATTCATCTATTCATGTCTATTCTTTCATTCATTTTATAGTTAATCATTATACGTTTATTTTCTTTATCTTTTTATCTAATCTTTTAGTTACACCTAGCCTTGTTGCGGAAGTGAACGGCTCTCTTTCCACGTAATTGTTTTCACGTGACTTCGCCATCACAAGCACTCCGAGGAAAAGCAGACTGGAGAAGATCTATTACTTACGAGCGTTTAAGAGGAAGAAAATATCGCGCCTAGCAAGAAGCCAGGCAAATGCATTTCTCAGTCTTCGCTCGTCCCACACCATGCCACCAACACTACGACTGGCACCATCAGCGCTACCGCTACCCCGGCCAGCACCACCAACAACGCCACCACCACCATCAGTAACAACAGCGGCAAAAACAACAACTCCTTAGCTTTCTACTGTTCCTCTTTCTTTTTCTCTTTCTCCTCCTCCTTTTTCTTCTACTACTCTTTCTTCACATCTCTTCCTCTCTTCCTCCTCCTCCTCCTTCTCGTCGTCGTCCTTCTCCTCCTCCTCTTCCTCCTCCTCCTCCTCCTCCTCCTCCTCCTCCTCCTCCTCCTCCTCCTCATCATCATCATCATCATCATCATCATCATCATCATCATCATCATCATCATCATCATCATCATCATCATCATCATAATCATCATCATCATCATCATCATCATCATCATCATCATCATCATCATCATCATCATCATCATCATCATCATCATCATCATCATCATCATCATCATCATCATCATCATCATCATCATCATCTCGCTTATGCCTCTCCCTCCGCGTCCACCACCGTCATCTCTACTTCCTCTTTTTTTCATTTCATCTTTTTTTTTCTATTTTCCTCTCTGCACACTCTATTACTCTTCCTCTTCCTCTTTATCTTTTCTTTTCTTCTTTTCGCCCTCTCTTCCTATTCCTCTCCCTCTTTTTCTTTTATTTTTTTTACTTATTTATTTTTCTCTCTTTTCTCTCATTATTTTCCTCTCTTTTTTCTCTTTATTTATCCCTCCTCCTATCACTTTCCTCTCTTTTGTTCCTCCTCATCCGCCTCATTAATGTATTTAGGCCAGCAAATAAATG
>NC_134784.1:82481044-82483544 GCF_046742065.1 Oratosquilla oratoria | reverse complement strand
TACACACGCACGCAAAAGAATATGTACATATGATATTTGTGTTTGTGTAGGCATGTATCTTCAAACTAGGGATTCCCAGCCTTCGGGGGTAGGGCCGCACACCTGCGAAGGAGAGTGTTTAAAGCTATATTTCATTTCCCCCCATAAAATATATTGTCTGGGGATAAGGGTTAAAGTTAGGTGGGGTATGGTTACGTTAGAGATTATTCACCAACTCGCAGCAACGCGCGGTTGATTTGGCTAGTATATATATATATATATATATATATATATATATATATATATATATGTGTGTGTGTGTGTGTGTGTGTGTGTGTGTGTGTGTGTGTGTGTGTGTGTGTGTGTGTGTGTGTGTGTTTGTGTGTGTACATGTATGGATATGAATACATACATATTATATATACATATATATATATATATATATACATATATATACATATATATATATATATATATATATATATATATATATATATATATATACTTCTGGGGCACAGGTTCTCGCGAAGGCAATTTTAATTTAAGTCAACTGCGCTGATAGATTTGACTATCTTCAAATGAAGGTTCTTCAGTTTATAAAAGGATTCCTTTTCTTCGTGGTTCAGATTAGGAACGAAATCATCCATAGTGTCAAGAAAAAGAAATGCGCTGATGTGTGCCGACAATTGTTATTCTTGAGGATGTAACAGTGTGAAACTGTTGAACAAATACACCGAAAACTTCAAAGTTTTTTCGCCTCACCAGGAGGCTTCTTCAGGGTGCATTCTTCAGGCTGCATTTCATTGACAACATTACCAATAAAATGCTTGTATAGTTTGTATAACCATACCCCCTCCCCACAATAATATCATCAATTTTTTTTTTTTTATAAGAATATCTTCAGGAGCGATTACTGTGAGGATAAGATATGCATTAAAGACACTGTTTTTCGAAATTGTAAACCGGTGGATGAAAATGACGTCTTACGCTTTGTAAACGCCTCATATACATGACGAGTAGTATCGCCCAGTCATATAACCCACTTCCTCACTCACTGTCCGCAGACAGTCAAGCATCAAACGCTGACCTAAACACTCCTCTCAAACTTGCCGAGTCAACATTACGTGCTCGTGTGAACAGCACTGTCAACCACCAAACGACACACACACACAGACGAACACACGCGATCAATCTAGTAGCCACCCAGTACTGACATACGATATTACGTATACTGACGGTCCTCCCCTGGATATATAATTAACATGTATGGCAGTAGACATCAATACGTAATTAATGCAGTTGCCCCACCCATGTGGGACAACAAACAACTAAAGATAAATGTTAAAATCAAAATTAAAGGCAACTCAAGAACTTGTCCATTCAGCACTTCCGTTGAACAAAAAGTAGATGCACCAGAGAGCAGACGAGTCGGTTCTTGTGACGTGCCCTAGTGTTAAGACTGTGTAACAGAGTGTAACTAAGATTCTTAAAGTGTGAAGAATAAAGAACAAAACTCAAAATGTGTGTGCAAGTAACCCCTTTCTGAGATGATGTAACGTCCCCGTTACATCTTGTGTCTACAAGTAACGCTCGATGGAGATCATGTAACGATACCGTTACACCCATCCCGTTACATCACTATCCCACCGCTGCCACCAGTGATGTAACGGGATGGGTGTAACGGTGGCTACTAGATTGATCGCGTGTGTTCGTCTGTGTGTGTGTGTCGTTTGGTGGTTGACAGTGCTGTTCACACGAGCACGTAATGTTGACTCTGCAAGTTTGAGAGGAGTGTTTAGGTCAGCGTTTGATGCTTGACTGTCTGCGGACAGTGAGTGAGGAAGTGGGTTATATGACTGGGCGATACTACTCGTCATGTATATGAGGCGTATACAGCTTGGTGATATTTCATTTAAAAAAAAAACACTAGTTCCCTAGTCTTCAAAAATGATTTGTCTGGCAGTTCTGGGATGCTGTCGAAAACTAACGTAGTCTATCAGTTCAAATGCACTACAGGAGACTGAGCTCTTTTCTCGTAGCTATATTGGTTATACGACATGCAGACCTTAGCAGACGTTTAACTCTCCATCTCAAACAGGGAGCCATCAAAAACATGTTGAACAGTATCACAAGTCTGTGTTGGATAGAGCAACCGTTGTTCATAACACTGAAGTGCTAGCCCAGTGTAATAACATTAAGGAACTTTAAATGTTAGAGGCTGTGTATATAAGGCTAATTTGTTGTCTGCTATTTTTTTTATTTAATACGTCCACGCGACTTGTTGTACATAACCTCCCTATGCATGCTAGACACGCTACTTCACCTCACCTTATTCCGACTCCTACTCTCCCCCTTCACCTCTCCCTCCCCCTCCCCCTCCCCCTCCTCAAGCTCTGAGAAAGTCTTCCAGGGTCAGGTCATCGGAGGTTTAAAGATCGCGCTTGACATAAGAATGTAGCATTCTAGTTTTTCCTGTGACCATGTAACGTATCTGTAAATTGTGTTGCCTTAACCGTTTTTG
>NC_134784.1:82468544-82478544 GCF_046742065.1 Oratosquilla oratoria | reverse complement strand
TTTGGTGAAAGGTAGGTTAAGAATGGAATCATATAAGAGGTACAAAGAAAAGAGAAGAGAAATAAAGCATAAGATAAAGAGGCAAAGAGGAGAACGGATGTGAAATGGGGTAATATTATGACAGAAAATAGTAAAAGTAATAGATAGATGTTTTGGAAAGAAATAAAGAGAGGAAAAGGAGGCGAATTAAGTAGAGAATTAATAGTAAAAATGCAGATGGAGAGATGATAGTGGAAGAGAGAGCAATAAGAGGAATATGGGCAGAGTATTTTAGGGAGTTGCTAGATGTGAAGGAAGATAGATAGGGAAAGGTAGTTGCAGTGAAAAGTGCTAAGAAAATGACAGTGATAAGTAAGGGAAATGGAGGAGAAATAGAAAAAATAGGTGAAGGTAGTTGTTCAGATGATAAGAGCAGGTAAGACACCTGGATTGGATGGGTGTAATGCATAATGTCTAAAAGAAGTACAGTGATGATGGACTGGATGGTGAGGTTAATTAATGTTTGTTGAGAGGGTAGAGTGCCTAGGGACTGGGGGAGTGCCTATACAGTTCCACTCTACAATGGGAAAAGATGACAAATGTGAGTGCAGTAGTTTCAGAAGGATCAGTTTGTTAAATGTGGTTGAGATGGCTTATGGGAGGGTTTTGATTGTGAGAATTAGGAAAGGAACAGAGGGAGTAATTGGTGAGGAAGAGTGTGGGTTTAGGACAAGTAGGGGTTATATGGATCAGATTTTTGTGGTAAGACAGATATGTGAGAGAGCTTTAGGAAAAGGTAATGATGTTTTTGGGCCTGTATGGATTTGGAAGAGGCTTATGACATGGTAGACAGGAAGGAACTGAGGGAGGTCTTACAGATATACAGTATAGGAGGGAAGCTTTTAAGAGCAGATAAGAGTTTTTATGAGAGTAGTAGAGCTTGTGTTAGCATCATAAATGGAGAGAGTGAATGGTTTGATGTAAAGGTGGGACTTCGTCAGGGATATATTATCTTGCCTTGGCTGTTCAATTTATACATGCATGGGGTGGTGCGAGAGGTAAATCCAAGGTTAATGGGTCAGGGATTGGAGATGGTTAAAGAAAATGGAGAAAAATGGGAGATAAGCCAATTGCTGTTTACTGACGACACTGACCTTGTGGCAAGTTTAGAAGAGTGATTGAGAAGGTGAGTGATAGAGTTTGCGAAGGTATGCGAGCGATAGAAGTTAAAGATAGATGTGGTTTGAAGTAAGGTGATAAGATGTACAAGGGGAGAAAGTGGCAACAGACTGGAAGGGAGTAATAAGGGAAAGGGACTGGAGAAAGTGGATAGTTTTAGATATTTTGGTGCGAATTTGACGGGAAAGGGAGATGTGGCGGTGGAGGTAGAATGTAGATTGAGAGAAGCGAGTAAATACCTTGAGGAATTTAAAAGTGTAATAAGAAATAGACATTTTGGAACGGGTGATAAGAGGTGATTGTATGAAGGAGTGACTGTGCCGACAGCACTGTATGGTATAGAAACATGGAACATGAGAGAGGAAGAGGGGTGGAGTCTGAATGTGTTTGAGGTGAGGTGCCTGAGAAGTATGATAGGGGTTACAAGGCTGAATGGAGTGAGAAATGAAGGGGTGAGGTGGAGAACGAGGGTGGAAATGGAGTTGAGAGATAGGGTGGATGAAAAAGTATTGGAATGGTTTGGACACATGGAAAGAATGAGGGGGAAAAGATTAGTAAAAGAGGTGTGGAAGGCAGAGGTTGAAGGAATGAACATGAGGGGGCTACCAAGAATGAGATGGATGGATGTGGTAAAGGGGGCAATTGGAAAGAGGGGAATCTTTATTGAAGAAGGACGTTAGAAGACAGAAAGTAGGGATGAATGGAGAATTGTTACGTATGTATGATGATGTAATGCATGAAATCAAGTGGATGGGGGATGGGGTGTTAGGGAGTATGTGTGAAAAAATAATTTGACGCCGCCCGAAAGGATTTCTCCCCATCTTCTCTTATCTGCACGAGGGGACGGAGAGGGGGGGTTGCCGATTTAATGAAGCCGCCTTGCTGTGGATGTGGAGTGTCTTGCGACCCTGCCTTTGACCCACAGTAGTGAGCGAGATGTAGGGATGACCCTTCATCCAAGAGGTGACAAGATAAAAGGGAGGGATGGTGGTGATTGGGAGTGGAGTATGTGTGGATGGAATGAGTGGGAGTGGCTTTTATGCCTTTGTTTTTGACTACCTCCCTTGTAATGGGGAAAACCCTTTGATATATATTTATATATATATATATATATATATATATATATATATATATATTTATATATATATATATATGTATATATATATACATATATATATATATATATATATATATATATATATATATGTGAGTATTTGTGTCTTTATGAATGTATTTTTCCTATGTCTGGTAAGTTTCCTCTCTCTCTCCCTTTAATATATGCTCATTTTATTTGTATTTAGTTATTGCATGCGTTAATTTTTTCTGCCTTTTCGAATGAATCATTACAGTGATTCCTTAACGGCAAAGCTCCTCCTAATAATGGTAACTTAGACTTCCCTCAGGGTGTGTTACCTGTAACATAAACGCTTTCCTCGTCATATGGGTTTTCTCCATATATATATATATATATATATATATATTATATACTATATATATATATATTATATATACATATATATACTATATATATATATTGTATATACATATATATATATATATATATATATATATACACCAAGGCTTTTTCCCCCTTACTAGGGAGGTAGCCAAAAAGGAAATGGCATAAAATCATTCCCACCCATTCCATCCCTGAAAACACTCCACACCCCTCCACCCTCCCTCCCATCTTAGCACCTCCTAGATGACGGGCCATCCCTGCACCCTGTCCACTGCCCTGGGTCAGAAGCAGTGTCACAAGACACAGCACATCCACAGCAAGGCCGCTTTATTAAATCGGCGACCCCCCCCCTTTCCGTCCCCTCCTATATAGGAGAGGACGGGGAGAAATCCCTTCGGGCTGCGTCAAAATTTTGCTCACACACACTAACTCACCCCCCATCCCCCCGTCCATTCCACCTCATGCATCACAACATCTTCCATATACAACCATTCTCCATTCACTCCTGTCTTCTGTCCTCTCCCGTCCTTCCTCAACAGACATTCCCCTCTTCCCCAAACCCCCTTCACCCCATCCATCCACCTCATCCTAGGACGTCCCCTCATGTTCACTCCCTCCACATCTGCCTTCCATACCTCCTTTACTAGTCTTTCTTCACTCATTCTTTCCATGTGTCCAAACCATCCTAATACTCTTTCATCAACCCTATCTCCCAACTCCCTTTCCACCCCTGTTCTCCTCCTCACATCTTCATTTCTCACTCTATCTAGCCTAATAACCCCCATCATACTTCTCAGACACTTCATCTCAAACACATTCAAGCTCCTTCTCTCTTACTCTCTTATGTTCCATGTTTCTGCTCCATACAGTGCTGTTGGCACAATCACTCCTTCATACAGTCTCCTCTTAGCATCCATTCCCAGATGTCTATTCCTCATTACACTTTTTAATCCACCAAGGCATTTACTCGCTTCTCTCAATCTACATTCTACCTCCACTTTCACTCCACCTTTTCCTGCCACATTTGCACCCAAGTATCTAAAACTATCCACTTCCTCCAGTTGCTCTCCCTTAATGCTCATTTCCAGATTACTGCCACTTTCACCCCTTGTACATCTCTTCACCTTACTTTTACACACATTTATCTTCAGCTTTCTTCTATCACACACTCTCCCAAACTATGTCACCAACTTTCTCAATCCCTCCTCCGATTATGCCACAAGCGCAGTGTCGTCCGCAAACAACAGCTGGCTCACCTCCCACTTTTCTCCATTTCTTTAACCATCTCCAATCCCTGACCCACTACCCTTGCATTTACCACTCTCACTACCCCATCCATTTATAAGTTGAACAGCCAGGGTGACATAACGCATCCTTGACGAAGTCCCACCTTTACCTCAAACCACCCACTCTCTCCATTTCTAATCCTGACACATGCTCTACTACTCTCATAAAAACTCTTGACAGCTCCCAGAAGCTTTCCTCCTATCCCGTATATCCGCATAACCTCCTACAGTGCCTTTCTGTCTATCCTGTCGTAAGCCTTTTCCAGATCCATAAAGGCCCAAAAAACATCCTTCCACTTTCCTATAGCTTTCTCACATATCTGTCTTGCCACAAAAATGTGATCTACACAACCTCTACCCGTCCTAAATCCACACTGTTCCTCACCAATTACTTCCTCTGTTTCTCTCCTAATCCTCTCAATTAAGATTCTCCCATAAGCCTTCCCAACTACACTTAACAAGCTAATCCCTCTGAAACTACTACATTCACACTTGTCCCCCTTTCCCTTGTAAAGTGGAACTATACAAGCACTCCTCCAGTCCTCCGGCACTCTACCTTCTCTCCAGCAAACATTAAATAACCTCACCAACCAGTCCACCATCACTGTACCTCCCTTCTTAAGACATTCTGCATGGCATCCATCCACACCAGGTGCCTTACCTGCTTTCATCATCTTAACTGCTGCCTTCACTTCATCCTTCCTTATTTCTCCTCCATTTTCCTCACTCATCACTCTCATTTTCTTAGCATTTCCCACTACAGCTATCTTCCCCTCCCTATCCTCCTTCACATTTAGCAACTCCCTAAAATATTCTGCCCATCTTCCCCTTACTGCCCTCTCCTCCATTATCATCTCTCCATCTGCACCTTTTACCTTTTCTTCTCTACTTGATTCGCCTCCTCTTCCTCTCTTATTTTCTTTCCAAAACATCTTTTTATTAATTTCAAAATTTTCTATCATACTCTTACCCCATTTTACAACTGCTCTCCTCTTTGCCTCCTTTACCTTTTTCTTTACTTCTCTTTTCTTTTCTTTGTACGTCTCATATGACTCCCTCGTCCTATTTTGTAGCCATTCTGTGTAAGCTCGCTTCTTCTCTTCTACAACCTTCTTCATTTCCTCATCCCACCATTCACTACCCTTCCTTCTATTTCCTCCTGTCCTTCTTGTTCCACACACCATCTTTGCACACTTTCTGACTCCCTCCTTGAACCATCCCCATTCCTCCTCCACACCTACCTCTACTCTACCCTTCACTCCCTCCCATTCCTCCTTCAGATTCTTCTTGTACTCCTTCTCCTTTTCCTCTTCATTTAAAGAGTTCACTCTAAGCACCTCCCTACCTTTTTCCCTTTCCTCTTTCTCCATCTGTCCTCCACTCTCAACTTACATATATATATGCATAAACTTAGAGAGGCTTGTCGTCAGCCTAAGTGATGGTAAGACAGTAAGACGGAAAATTAAAGTATGCATACATATACGTATGTATATGATATGTGTACATAATTTTTTTCTTTAGCTGAGATAAGGGTGCTGTAGCTTGACCTCTTAAACACGTAGGTGCCTGGCTAATGCCACGTTGCATTCATCTTGGAAGTGCTCCGGCCGAGATCTCCCATTCTACTGTATTCCAATTTCGTCCCAAAGATGATTTTATATATTTACTTATTTTCTATTTATTTATTTTTTAACATTATTATTATTTTAGAGGCGCTAAATCATTTTGCACCTGACGGTCGTAGAGCATGAGATCAACCCCAACTACGATCTACTTTATTTTTTCAACTTAACATATGTCATTCCATCTCTAATGAACGACCACGCCACTCATTCCTCCCCACCTCCCCCCCCCAAAAAAAAAAAAATCCTAAGCCCCGAGACTTGCCATATAGTTCAATTTTATTCGGATATTAAAGTAATATCGACGTTTGTTGACTTGAAAACACGACGAGTATTATTGACTTTTGCATTACATTGGTATTAATTCCTGCACTCTCTGAAGGTCATGATATGCCTAATTCCTTAATTAGATGTACTTTGGTTCTGTCATGTTGCAGCTAAGTTATTTTCTTCCTTTGCTGAATTCATGCCACTCATGAATCATGAAGATAAGTAGATTAATACATGTATGTATGTATGTATGTATGTATGTATGTATGTGTGTGTGTGTGTGTGTGTGTGTGTGTGTGTGTGTGTGTGTGTGTGTGTGTGTGTGTGTGTGTATGTGTGTGCGCGTGTGTGCGCGTGTGTATGTGTATGTGCACACACACACACACACACACACACACACACACACACACACACACACACACACACACACACACACACACACACACACACACACACACACACACACACACACACACACACACACACACACACACACACACACACACACACACACACACACACACACACACACACACACACACAACTCCCCGCCTACGACATTTGGGGTACCGGTTTGCAGCGCAGTGATACTGAAATTATTTCAGAACTGGGCGGGATTCGAACCCAGACCGCCGCAGTGGCAGGCAGTAACTCTACCGCTGCGCCACGAGTTTGTGCGTGCGTGTGTGTGTGTGTGTGTGTGTGTGTGTGTGTGTGTGTGTGTGTGTGTGTGTGTGTGTGTGTGTGTGTGTGTGTGTGTGTGTGTGTGTGTGTGTGTGTGTGTGTGAGCGTGTGTGTGAGTGTGTGTGTGTGTGTGTGTACCAAGTGCACACGTTTTATTGTCAGTATCTGCCAGTATGCCACCGATATATGCACTTATATGCATTTATCTGATATTTTAATACATTTTCACTTGCATTTTTCTGACAACTGGTAATGTGATAAATTCAGTTACATTATTGAAGGAACAAGGCTCATAACAGCTTCACTCTATCAGTCGCTATTAAATCCTTAGGAATTATACATGAGACCTTTGATAGACTGCCAAAACATGTGACATGATACTCGCATTTACCTGATTAATATCATCCTATTAGCTAATATACATTTTATAGGCTATTCACGGCGCAACGCGATTAACTTACATTAACCGAGGAATTTGATGAACGCGGCGGAGGACGGACGATGCCGCTCAGGCTTTAAGAGGCGATAAAACGCTTCTGGAAAAGCAAATGGATTTAGCTAAGACCATCACGACCGGATCCGCGAGCAGGAGCGCCTGAATTCGGAAGCCCTCATTGTACCAAAAAGGTATTCATTAGATTTGCAGACACAAGATCCTTCCAAAAATTCTACGTCATTCCATGGAATATGTGTTACGAATGATTCCTGAAGGCTGTCGCATCCATCCGGGTAAGAGGTCCTACCATTTTCCAGAAGCTTCAGACACTTCAATGACTGAGAATACTGAAGTGCCCCAGAGCACTTCTTTGGTCCTGAAGGTCAACTATGTATCAAGAGCTCTGTATTATGTAGGTAAAATGGATCCTCTTCTACCAACAAAAATAAGTCATACTTGTACTCCATAGGAACATAGAAATGGAGGAGGTTGCAAGAGATTATAAGGCCTACACTAGGCAGTTCCATGTCCCTTACCACCTGACATCCCTATCTATAAAACTATCTAATCTCAAAACAACCAGTTGTCTCAGCATTCCATACAAGGTCACCAAGGCTATCTTATTCGTTAACCACACTGTTGGTCCAATTCTTCCCTATTTATTTCTTAAGCCTAAATTAGTCAATCTTTTTGCATTTTGACATTGTGCGGTTCATGTTTCTGTACATTCTGTTCTGACTAAAGCTAACTACTTAACTGCCCTCACCTCTCACACCAAAGGTTAAACCATTCCATTTAACTCTTACGAATTGTGATATATTTCCTCCCAAGAGGTGTGATATATACATAAGGATCTTCCCAGGGCCTCTGCAATTGGCTTGCAAATTCCATCAATTAATTATACGTTCGTTTCTCCGCTCCTTACTTCAGATTTCGACAAAAGCCTGGCCTCCGAAGAATCCCAATGAGATAGCGGCCATTCATTAGTATCCAAAACATAAAAGAGAATTTTTCCCTCATGACCTGAGAATTAAATCTTAAATGATGTTAGTCATTTCTCCATGTACAAGGAATAATAGAGGGACACCCAGGGAATAGGAGCAAAGGTGGGTAGAAATGGATGTTAGACACCGGATAGAGGGTGATTTTCAATCATCCCAAGAGGCATTAAGCCAACCAATTAAAACAGTTAAAAAAAAAAAAAAAAAAAAATTGGGAGACATCCTACGATGTGTCCGATCCAATTGCTTCCGTCTCCAGAATCGATGTCCAGATTATGTGAGATATCAGGCACTGTGAAAACCTCCCTTTGATTGGTGGAACTAAACTTGAAGAAGAAACCTCATTGGCTGCCTGGGTTTCTATTGGCTGTCGTCCTTCTTCCGGCCGATTTGATTGGTGGGGAAGCCTTGGTGAGAAGCGACTTGATCGGTGTATGGAAATGCTAAGTCAGTGATTTTTGCATTTTGATACAATAAATAAAACCCAATTGCCGAGGGAAAGCCCGGAACGTTTCGTATTTCCTGAAGATTTTGTTCAATTGAAGTAATACCTTTAGTTCAATAATTAAAGATTTATAAGATAAATTAACCTAACAGGCTAATTCATTCAGCTAACTAGGTACCGCCATTCAATAGTGAACTCATTTAGAACTATATTGCAGTGACCCTTTCTTCTGTGACAAAAGATAAGTAATGGTAACTTAATGGGGCTGGGCGGGGGAGGGGGAGGGTAGAACTCGAACGGGTCTGAAATGGGTCGAGATTCACCACAAAGAAGGGATTGGAGTGGGGGGGGGAGGGAGGTTCTGAGCACCAGACAAACACACCAGTCTGGAATTTGACCCAAGGAAATTAACGCAGCGTGACATGAAAATATGAATCTCCCAGGAAACTGGAAACTGGAACGTGAATATAGAGGTCTGGAACGAATACGAGCGGAGACGGGATTTATTGTCTGCTTGTGCTTGGCGGGGAAGATCTGAGCAGAGCCGCGTTGTGATGTAATGACTGGAAATGATTACCCAAACGTCATTGAGAGGGAGACGTCGACGGCGCCCCGTTGTGGTATTTATTGTCGTCATCACCATCAAAACGGTTCTTGTCGACGCCGCTGGACAAGTACCGAAGAAATGAGGTGATAGCCTCTCTCTTCGTGGTGGTGGTAATATTGGTCGTGGTGATGATGGTGATGACAGTGACGATAACGGTTATGGTAGTTGTGTGGTGGTATGGGGATACTGGTAGTTAAGATGGTAGTGGTGATGGTGGTGTTTGTGGTGGTGGTAGAGATGGTAACGGCGATAGTGACGGAAACAAGACGGCGATTATATCAATAACAATGACAACAACGACGACGATGACGACGAAGACAATATGATGATTGACGATAAGACATTCAAGACCATCATGATGAATAGGATCAAGAGACTGATGGAGGTGACATCTACATCCGTGGCGTCTTGCCAACATTGTATTACTCCTCCTCGTTTTCCTCCTCCTCCTCTTTCTCTTCTTCCTCCTCTTCCTCCTCTTCCTCCTCCTACTACTCCTCTTCCTCTTCCTCTTCTTCCTCCTCCTCCCTCTCCTCCTCCTCCTCTTCCTCCTCCTCTTCCTCCTCCTACTTCTCTTCCTCCTCCTCCTCCTCCCCCTCCTCCTTATCCTCCTCCTCCTCTTCCTCCTCCTCCTCCTCCTCCTGCTCTTCCTACTCCTCCTCCTCCTCCTCCTCCTCCTCCTCTTTTTCCTGCTGCTCCTCAAATTCCTCCTTCTCCCAACGTCCTCCCCAACCAGCAATCCTTCCACGTTCCTTCTGTTCTTCCTCCTCGCCCTCCTACTAATCTCACCTTCATTCATCTTCTAACATCCTTCTCCTCCTTCCCTACCACTTTCTCCCCTATCTCACATCCCTCCTCCTCCTTCTCCTTTTTCTCCTCCTTCTCTTTCTTATTTTTCCTTCTCCTCCCATTCCTCCTCCTCGTTCTCTTTTTCCTTTCCTCCTCCTCCTCCCTCTTTCCCCCTCCTTTCCCATTTCCTTCTCAATTTCATTCTTTCTCTCCTTCTTCACTTCCTACTCCTCTCATTTCTCC
>NC_134784.1:82453544-82456044 GCF_046742065.1 Oratosquilla oratoria | reverse complement strand
ATTTACTCATAGAGGTGACCCCGACAGTGTGAAACCACACTTTACCTGAACAAAATCTGTCGGAATTAACAAGAATCATTTCCATTAAGTTTGCCTTCGGCGAGGGAATTTGTATTCACTGAAGTGCTTTGACCATACCTTATCTGAATAAAACCTTACGTCAACCACAGCCTCACATATATTCCCCTCTATTTGGACTCTCCAAAACTCAAAAATCTCTTATATTGGGAATCAAAAAAGCTCTCTGGTATCCAAAATCTTCTGAATTTCAGAAATACCCATTCCGAATATTTCAGACTTCCGAATTCCAGAGCCGAAGTTAAGTGTTGATCTCGAAGAAGTGTTTGCTGCTGTTTCGTTGACTTCGATATGTTCTTGGTCATGTTCGGCTTCCTTCTGCAAAGACCACTTCATCCACCCCCCACCCCCACCCCCACTCCTTACCAGACAGACGTTTTGTTTCATTCACCCCCCACTCGTCTCTTTTCATAGACCCCTTTCAAAAAGAAGAAAAGGGAAAAAAAATCTTAGCTCCTTTGATACGCCCCTCCCCCCCACACACGATCCATCCATTCCTCCTCTCCCCTTTCTCTTCCCCCTTTGGTTTCTTCCTCCGCTGCAGAAAATTCCCCACTTGACACCATTCACTGCCTCCGGACTGGTCTCGGGTCTCCTGGCTCCCTCGAGAACTCTCCGAGGCCATTTAGAAGTTTCTGTCTCCCCCTTTCTGGTTCTTCAGTTCTTCGGCAGACCTCTCTTCACCTGGAAATCTTGTCTTCATAATCCTTTTTTTTGGTTTTTCGCTTTTTCTCTCTTTCTCTCTTTTTCTGTCTGTCTGTCTGTTTGTTTGTCTGTCTGTCTGTCTGTCTGTCTGTCTGTCTGTCTGTCTGTCTGTCTGTCTGTCTGTCTGTCTGTCTGTCTGTCTGTCTGTCTGTCTGTCTGTCTGTCTGTCTGTCTGTCTGTCTGTCTGTCTGTCTGTCTGTCTGTCTGTCTGTCTGCCTACCTGTCTGTCTGTCTATCTATCTATCTATCTATCTATCTATCTATCTATCTATCTATCTATCTATCTATCTATCTATCTATCTATCTATCTATCTATCTATCTATCTACCTATCTATCTATTTATCTATATATCTATCTATCTATCTATCTATCTATCTATCTATCTATCTATCTATCTATCTATCTATCTATCTATCTATCTATCTATCTATCTATCTACCTATCTCTCCCTCCCTCTTTTTTCTCTCTATTTCTCTCTCTCTCTCTCTCTCTCTCTCTCTCTCTCTCTCTCTCTCTCTCTCTCTCTCTCTCTCTCTCTCTCTCTCTCTCTCTCTCTCTCTCTCTCTCTCCCTCTCTCTCTCTCTCTCTCTCTCTCTCCTCTCTCTCTCTCTCTCTCTCTCTCTCTCTCTCTCTCTCTCTCTCTCTCTCTCTCTCTCTCTCTCTCTCTCTCTCTCTCTCTCTCTCTCTCTCTCTCTCTCTCTCTCTCTCATGACAAATATCCCTTTTATTCCATAACCCATTTAGTTAGGTGCAACTCTTCATACATTTTATTCTGACAAAACCAAACGATTCTATTCATCCGATGAAAAATCCAAAATACATAGAAATGTTAAATCTGTTTGCTGCCGTCAAGTGATTTTATTTAGCAGAAGAAAGCGAAAGTGCAAAAAATTTCTCGAGTGCCAATAAGTTGACACACTGAAGTCTCACATACAGTGTTTAGTGTGGCTACACAATTTTATTCAGTTGAAATTAACTCTGAAAAACATCACGGACTTATCCAAAGCAAATGAATTGACGATTCTTTGAGCCATGCAAGGCAGACCAGACCAGAGCGTTTTTTTTTTTTTTTTTTTTTTTTTTTTTTTTTTTTTTTTTTTTGTTTTTTTTTTTTTTTTTTTTAGTTGAAATCATTAACAAAATGAGGAGAATGGAGGAGGGGGGAAGAGGGTGGATGAGGCGGTCCGTGTCTTTCATCTTTTCATCCAGACCGAGTTGGGAGGGGAGGGAGGGGGGGGAGGGGAGGGGTAGGGGAGGAACACAGGTGTACATAAAAGGCAGGAGAAGGTGAATGTGGTTAGCATTCATGGTGAGGAGAGGAGGGAACGGGTAGGGACAACGGATGAAGGAAGGGGAAGGAGAGGGGAGCGACAGTGGGAAGAGTGGGAGGAGGAGGAGGAGGAGGAAGGGGAAGGGAAGGGGGAGGGGGAAGACAAATGAAGTTTGAGAGTGAGCGGGAAGTTGAGGAAAGGGAATGGAAAGGGGTGGATAATAGATAAAGAGGAAAGGGGGAGGGACGGACAAAATGGGAGGGGAAGGAGAAGTAAGGAGGTTAGGAGAAAAGAGAGTTGGGGGAAGAGAAGGAGGAAGGTAAAGGGAGAGAAGGTAAGGGGGGGAGGCGGGGTAGGGAGAAAAGGAAGAGGAAGAGGGAGGAAAAAGTGAGGAAAGGGGGGGGTAGATTAATTAGATTAAGATATAGACGGGCATTCGTCATTA
>NC_134784.1:82418544-82431044 GCF_046742065.1 Oratosquilla oratoria | reverse complement strand
GAAAGTGTTGTGTAAATTTGTGAAGCATTTTACGAGTTTGGTATGGAACAGTGTGAGGATAGCTATATGGTGCGGAAATATGATTTATATGTGAGGAAGAGCCTGGCTTATAGGAAAAATGTTAGATATAGGCCCTCAGAACATAAATCCCAAAATGGGAGGAACCTTTGAAATATGCTTGTGAGAATCATAACGGGAGAAAATAAATGAGAATGAAAACATGCTGAATGTAGCGTGAGATAGTGAGAGATTGCATGTTATATGAAGGGAGAACTGGGAAATTTATTGGGCATGAAATAAACAAAGAATATAAGCTCTAAAATGTTTCTTGTCTTTCTTCCTTTTAGAAGCAAATTTTGGTATTCCATATCCACCACGCTTTAATATTAACTTTTGGCACCTCCAAGGTTGAATGGCAGTAGATATATATACAAACCGGTACATACATTCACATATACAAACATATGTTGCCGCGTATATGGGCACATATATATATATTGTTACGGGCTGCTGGTATGTGAAGAGACGTTACGTATAACGTCTAAGTGCTTAAGAACCAGCTCACTTCTAGAAGCCACTGTAGGACTGAACTATCTGGTCAGGGCCTAGATAATTCGTAAGACTAGAAGTAAAGGTAACAAAGAAGATTCCAGGAAAGGAATATTAAACTAGCGATAAAACTAGTAAACGAAATTATTAATGGAAAATATTTACAGGCAATCAACACAAAAGAGAATGGGCAGTAGGGTCAATGGGACCGTTACATGATTATAAGAATATGGAAATTATCGTTCAAATAAGAAACACAAGATAAGTATACAATATGGTACTATCTAAGTACAAAGAGATCAGGAACATGCATCAGAATAAGTAATAAGTACAAATATAAGTAAAGTAATGCAATGTATATCAGACACGTAATGTAGGCAAAAAGGGTGATCACTTCACACCAATCGTCTCATGAATCTAAACCTTCTAGTTTTTATCAAGAGATCAATATGTGGGAAATGACAAGGAATGAGCGGTTTCCACCGCTTATATACCATTGGACCGGAAACGGGATACTTCCGGTTAAGGGTGCGGGTGAGGAGGAGGGTAAGTTAACACGTCAACATGGGTAGTTTTAGGACCCTCGACTCGCTTGAACAATCTATTTATTTAGTAACTGTCAAACCTGTGCGCTCCGAACTATTCAGGATTTCGCTTGTCTGTTTGTTCTACCAGAGTGCGCACCTCTCCGCACGTAGGCAAGATTACATATAGTGGACGGGCGTTACTGCTTAACATTGTTACAATACATACATAGACAAGAAATATGAACATAGTTATGTAATACAAAGGAACACAATTCTATAACATAATTACACATATGACGTAATATCTAATATTACGTTACACCTCCACCGTTTGGGAAAGCTTTTCACTTTCTGTTGAAAAGCTATGTTCTAGAAAGTATGGAGTAGTTCTTTTGCGCAGGGGACAGCTTCTTGCTGTAGTAGGCGATAGTGTGAAGAACTTCGTTGTGTTCTTGCAAGAGGGCGGCACCGATACCGGTGTCGCTGGCGTCGACTTGCAGAAGAAAGGGTCGTTGGAAATCGGGTGCCCTTAGAACTGGTGCGTTAGTGAGAAGGGACTTCAGGTTTTTGAAGGCCGTCTCACAGGTAGGTGTCCACAAGAAGTCGTGGTCTTTTCTCAACAGGTCAGTCAATGGTTCTGCTACATCTTGTTTCTCAGATAAGTGAAGATTTTGTAGTATCTGGGAGTTTTCCAAGGGAATCTCAGGAGGATTAGGCAGGTTATCAGGAGGCTCTTCCGATTTTATTGTGGTAGAGCTGCAAATTGGAATTGGATCTCTGGAATGATAAGGTTTTAAGGTATTTATGTGACAGAGACGGGAACTATTTCTTCTGTCTGGAGTTTTGATTATGTAGTTGAGATCACTGGCTCTGGACAAGACTTCATAGGGTCCTTTGTATTTAGCCTGCAATGGATCTCCTGGTATGGGAAGATAAAGTAACACTTGATCTTCTGGAGAGAAAGTTCTAAGTTTAGAATTTTTATCATACCGACCTTTCATTTCTCGTTGAGCATTCGCCAAGTTCTCTCTTGCCAACTTCCAAGCTTCTAACAACTTCTCGGTGACCTGGGACACGTATTTCAAAGAAGGAACAGGTGGTTCTTCTTTCATCCATTGTTCATGAAGTATCTTTAGGGGACCACGGACTTCATGACCGAAGACTAATTCTGACGGGCTGAATCCAAGGCTTTCTTGAATTGTTGTTCGGGTGGCGAACAACAAAAAGGGGAGTCCGTCTTCCCAATTTCGAGTGTTCTCAGCACAGAAGATTCTTAACATTGTCTTGAGCGTTTGGTGAAAGCGCTCTAGAGCACCTTGTGATTGAGGATGATAGGCGGAGGAAGTTACATGATTTATACCTAGTGTTACAAGAGTTTCTCTAAACTTGTTGGAAAGAAAATTACTTCCTTGATCACTTTGAATGTTCTTGGGGAATCCTACCATAGTGAAATATTTCAACATTTCTCTGATTATGTTTTGAGCTTTAATATTTTTCAAAGGAATTGCTTCTGGAAAACGAGTGCTCATACACATGATTGTGAGAATGTACTGATTTCCTTTACTTGAAGGAGGTAAAGGTCCTACACAGTCAATAAGAACTTTTTTAAATGGCTCTTCCATTACAGGAATGGGATGGAGTGGAGCTTCTACAATTTTCTGGTTGGGCTTACCTACAAGTTGACATGTATGACATGTTTTACAATATTGGGCAACATCTTTGACAACCGTGGGCCAATGGAAATGTTGGGTTATGTTGGACAAGGTCTTTCTTACCCCTAAGTGACCTGCTAAGGGAGTATCATGAGCCAATCTTAGAACATTATTCCTGAAACCAAGAGGGAGGACTATTTGATTCCTTACTTGCCATGGCTGGTCAGCGGTTGCGGTGGATGCTCTCCATTTTCGCATTAGGACTCCGTTTTCTATATAGAAACCTCGTGACATATTTTCAACTTCTCCTGGAGATGAAACAATCTCGTACAAATTTTTAAGAGAAGGATCTGACTTCTGTTCTTTGATTAATTCTGCTCTAGATAGAGAAACTGGTGAAGAAGAAGATGGGTCAGTTTGGGAGAATAGGGATTCTAAATTATAAGTCTCCTCTTCAGATTTCTTGTACTGAGATCTGGTTACAGCACAAGCGGGAAAACAACTGTAAGTTATCTGAAGGTTCTACTGAGGTCTTAGGGTTATTTGTTACTAAGGGAGAAATGACTTTGCTTCCAGCGATGTCATTGGCCAACAATAAGGATATTCCTACTATGGGAAGAGAGTCTACTACTGCTACTTTAACCATTCCGGTTGTTAAATCAGACCGCAAGAAAACATTATGTAATGGACATTTTACAATTCCTCCAACTCCTTCTATCAATATATCATAACCTGTATATGACTCACCCAGATTCTGCAAGACAGAATTTAAAATCAGACTTTGCTTTGCTCCTGTGTCTCGGAGTATGGAAATAGGATATTGTTGTGAACTACTACTATGAGATATAGTATCTGAAGATACAAATGGTTTGAAACAAGGATCATGATTTGATGAGGGGGGTTCTACATTACTTGACAATACCGGCTTCTTTGGTAGTTTATCCTGAATAGAGGATTTTGAATCATCTGATTTTATATTACTTACAAGAGTGGGTGTCTTATTGGAGAATGAGGGTGTCAGTCTCTTTCTGCAATTAGAAATGTGATGGCCAACCTGTTTACAATATGAACAAGTTACAGGGGGATTAGTCTTAAACCTTTCCATTCTTTGCCAAGGTTGGATTGGAGGATATTGATTGAAATCAGACCTGTAACTGAAATGTGATGGGCTAGACTGATTTTCAAAGTGTTTCTTTGGGGACCAAGGATCAGAGTATTTTGTTGAATCTGGAATATATGACTTTGACTTTTGGGATTCCATTTGTCTTGACTTAGGTTTATGATTTAGTGTGAACTCATCAGCCAATACAGCAGCTTTAGTTAAAGTTTCGGGAACATGATCATCTATAAAAATCCTAAGATCTGTCTCTAAGGTATTCTTAAACTGCTCCAATAAAATCAACTGTTTAAGTCTATCTAAGGTGTCCGTTTCACTAGCCAAACACCACCTATTGAATAACCTCTCTTGTTGAGCCGCATATTCTACGTATGTTAACTGAGGTGTCTTCCTATAATTACGGAATTTCTGTCGATAGGCCTCTGGTATTAGTTCATAAGCTTTTAAAATACAAGCTTTCATATTATCATACTCGCTTTCTGCTTCTGAAAGAGAAGTATAAATTTGCTGAGCCTTACCCTTAAATTGTGTTTGAATGATTAATGGCCAATTTTCTTTAGGGATTTGTAACTGTTGCGCCAATTTTTCCCACTGAAGAAAGAAAATTTCTGGCTCTCCTTCTGAAAATATGGGTAAAAGTTTTACATACTTGGAAATATCTATATGACCTTCCTGAACTACGGGTTGTCTATCAACAATCCTAGCTTCTACTTCCGCCTTCTTTAATTCTAACTCTGCCAATTTGACTTTAGTTTCGTTCTCTCTTTCTATTTGTTTCACTTTAGCTTCCTCTTCTCTAGCTCTAAATTCTGCCTCAATTTGCATTTGTTTCAGTTTAGTTTCCTCCTCTTTAGCTTTAAATTCTGCCTCAATTTGCATTCGTTTCAGTTTAGTTTCCTCCTCTTTAGCTTTAAATTCTGCCTCAATTTGCATTTGTTTCAGTTTAGTTTCCTCCTCTTTAGCTTTAAATTCTGCCTCAATTTGCATTTGTTTCAATTTAGCTTCCTCCTCAAAATCTACTCTCCTGACCTTTAATTCAATCTCCTTAATCTTAAGTTCGGTTAGTCGTGCCTCTATTTCTAACCTATTTGAAGGAATTTGTATAGCTGTAATCTCTTCTGGAGATAAGATCTCATCTTCGATCAGATTTTCAACGAGTTCCTGAAGTAATTTTTTCTTTCGCAAACTTGTATCAATGTCTACTCCAAAGTGCTTGCCTATTTCTATCAAAGTGTCTTTAGTTTGTTTCTTTAAGAAACTTACCTTGGGATTTTGAACGAATTCTTGAACTATATCATCCATCTCTATAAGAATGTGTTAAATACCTGATCCAATATCCTTGGCAAGGGTCGCCACTTTGTTACGGGCTGCTGGTATGTGAAGAGACGTTACGTATAACGTCTAAGTGCTTAAGAACCAGCTCACTTCTAGAAGCCACTGTAGGACTGAACTATCTGGTCAGGGCCTAGATAATTCGTAAGACTAGAAGTAAAGGTAACAAAGAAGATTCCAGGAAAGGAATATTAAACTAGCGATAAAACTAGTAAACGAAATTATTAATGGAAAATATTTACAGGCAATCAACACAAAAGAGAATGGGCAGTAGGGTCAATGGGACCGTTACATGATTATAAGAATATGGAAATTATCGTTCAAATAAGAAACACAAGATAAGTATACAATATGGTACTATCTAAGTACAAAGAGATCAGGAACATGCATCAGAATAAGTAATAAGTACAAATATAAGTAAAGTAATGCAATGTATATCAGACACGTAATGTAGGCAAAAAGGGTGATCACTTCACACCAATCGTCTCATGAATCTAAACCTTCTAGTTTTTATCAAGAGATCAATATGTGGGAAATGACAAGGAATGAGCGGTTTCCACCGCTTATATACCATTGGACCGGAAACGGGATACTTCCGGTTAAGGGTGCGGGTGAGGAGGAGGGTAAGTTAACACGTCAACATGGGTAGTTTTAGGACCCTCGACTCGCTTGAACAATCTATTTATTTAGTAACTGTCAAACCTGTGCGCTCCGAACTATTCAGGATTTCGCTTGTCTGTTTGTTCTACCAGAGTGCGCACCTCTCCGCACGTAGGCAAGATTACATATAGTGGACGGGCGTTACTGCTTAACATTGTTACAATACATACATAGACAAGAAATATGAACATAGTTATGTAATACAAAGGAACACAATTCTATAACATAATTACACATATGACGTAATATCTAATATTACGTTACAATATATATATATATATTCATATGTATATATATATATATGTATATATATACATATATATATATACATATGTATATATATGTATATATATATATTTATACATATATATATGCATGTATATACGTATATATATATATATATATGTATACATATATATGTATATATATATGTATATATATACATATATACATACATATATATATATATATATATATATGTGTGTATATATATATATATATATATATATATATATATATATATATATATATATATATATATATATATATATATGCATTGATTCTGGTTGAGTTTCACAGGTGGACAAGGCTTTACCAAGTGGTCCTTTTCATTGAACTCCA
Organism: Oratosquilla oratoria; assembly: GCF_046742065.1. Classification (NCBI taxonomy): domain Eukaryota; kingdom Metazoa; phylum Arthropoda; class Malacostraca; order Stomatopoda; family Squillidae; genus Oratosquilla; species Oratosquilla oratoria. The sequence continues at coordinate 82,424,586 of NC_134784.1, read as the reverse complement.
TATTTCGTTGGATCAATATATTTCCTGTACAGGTGCCTCAAAGGAAGCTCATTTAGATGGAAGCTACAAATGGTCGATTGTAAAGGACAATGTAATTGACATTCCTTCCCTCTTCTGGGTCCATTCTTGTAACCAGTATTAAATGCCGCACTGTCAGCTTCCACTTCCTTTATCTTGTCTTTAATATAATTTTCAGGAAGCTATTTCATTAGTCCATCTGCAATAGCTGCACCTTTTCTCGTTCAATAGTTAGATGATTTAAACAGTAAGTACTAGGATATCCTATAAGCACATAGTGATCTTGAATTTCTTTTGTTCTATATCATTTGTTCCCTTTTCTTTCCTTATGGTTAGTGTTGTCTCTCCTCCCATCAAAAAACAAAATAGTATTTTTTGTATCTCCAAATCATTCATATGCGGTAAAATTCCTCCTTAACTTCTATCGTGTCCTCCAGACTTTGTGATGGTCATTTACATGGAAGCTGTCTCTAGGCGTATAATAGCATAATGGAATAGGGCTGCACTAGTAATACCAGCAGCAGTACTATTTGACACAGAATACCAATCTGCTTCTGTGGCAATTGTTGGTATATGGTATAACATTGTATGCTGTTCTCGCAAAGACTTTCTTCCATTCATCATCAGAAATGTCAGATGATAAAATTTCTTCATCCAAGACTTCGTCTGAAATTGTAGTTTTCTCTTCCCTCTTCTCTTTTTTGAGGTTCTTCTCTTCTTTCCTGAATTCGACCTTCTATGATTTTCCTTTTTTAAATAATTTGACTTGTTCTTACTTCCACTCCTTTAATTTTCATGTGACGCCAATTTTTTTTTTTTTTTTTTTTTTTTTTTTGGCCAATAAGAGGAAATTCATGCTCTCGACGAGGCACTTTCATGCTTTTTTCACATTTGCAGTCCAAGAGATCAGCACAATGCCAACCTGCTATATCAAAAAGGTGATTCAATAAGATTAAATCTTACTCATGGTGGCATCCATTCCTTATTTTGCTACCACAGACGCTTCTTCCACCAATCGGAGCAATTTGTCTTTAATATTCTTGATTGGCTGAACTGGATTTTTTTTTTTCTTTCAAATTTCAGTAAGAGCCTCGGATACTTCAGGAATAACATCATTGTTCCTCTTGTATTTATTGTGTTTTATATACTGAATATATCCTACAACCTGTTGTTTTGTTAGTTCATAACGAGGAAATTTTGGAAGTAAGGAGCCAAAGACACTGTGACTTGTTAATGTTCAGGTTCTATTACTCAGCCCTAGAAATGAATAATAGAAAGACCCGTTGATATAAAACAGAAATAATACATGTGATGCCAATTGATATAGCGAGTACGAAATTACGCCACAGATATTATTATATCTGATAAGACAACTAGTCTGACGGAGCCCTAGCCTAATAAGGATAACACTTTACCTAGTAAAAATAACAATTACCCTTTACTCAATCTTTTTTCTTTTTTCTGGTACCTTATCAAATGAATATGACCTTACCAATTTTTAACATAACTAATCCTTACCACAATCAAGAAAATCATGGGTAGAGTAAAAAAAAACTCACAACTAATAAAAAACAGAGCTTGACACAAAGATGGGAAACACGTGTTAGCTCAACCATAGTAAAGCAATTAATGACCTCTTGGTAAGGAGCAAGGAGGCATAGGAAGTGAATCTATAACATATATTCAAAAAGGTGAAGCCATATTCTCCCATAGGAAATACTGTGTAAATATCTTGTAAATTCGTCATACATCGATTAATTCATAGTGCCCTCCGTGTAGGTTACAAACAAGGAATTCCTCAATCTAAAATTGCCTAAAATTTAGATAGATAACGAACTAAAATGCAAACTTCCTACCTGTAAGAAAATTGCCCATTTCTAGTTTCAGAGACGTAAACTATAATTATTAGATACTACCATCAAAATACTAAGAAAAAGCTAATTCTTAAGCAAACTTTGGCATCCAAAAAGAGGGTGTTACATTTTTTTTCTTCATTTCCAAATTTTGTATGGTCTGCTCTACTTAAATTGAAATTAGTTGCGTTCCTACACCCTAATATATATATATATATATATATATATATATATATATATATATATATATATATATACATGTTTTAAGGGGACACTACAATAGTGGCGTGTTACCTGAACAACTTGCTTATTGTAAGGCAAAAGTCGCTTTACAGTAAGCAAGCCGCTCAGTTAAGAGTTCGAATTCCATTAGGAGACTTTATTAATTCCGTATATGTATATATACAAACATATATATATGTGTGTATATATATATACATATATATATACATATATATATACATACATATATATATATATATAGATAGATATATATATATATATATATATAGATATATATATATATATCTGTGTGTGTGTGTGTGTGTGTATGTGTGTGTGTGTGTGTGTGTGTGTGTGTGTGTGTGTGTGTGTGTGTGTGTGTGTGTGTGTGTGTGTTTGTGTGTGTGTGTGTGTATATGTATATATATATATATATTTGAATATCTGGGGAGCAGATTCTCTTGTATGCATGCATTGTTAAAATCGACAGCGTTAGTGAGGTTGTTGATCTTCTTGTGAGTATTCTCCAGTTTTCTAACCAATATTCTTCCATTTGTCTTCCGTCCTCTCCCTTCCTTCCTCAACAGACATTCCTGCATGAGGAGGAATGGGCGGGGTGGGGTGGGGGTGGGGTAGTATGTGTGAGTAAATTTTGACGCAGCCCGAAGGGATTTCTCCCCGTCCTCGCCTTATATGCAAAGGGGGACGGAGAGGGGGGGTCGCCGATTAAATGAAGCGGCCTCGCTGTGGATGTACTGTGTCTTGCGACACTGCTTCTGACCCAGGGCGGTGGGCAGGGTGCAGGGATGACCCGTCATCCAGGAGGTGCTCAGATGAGAGGAAGGGTGGGAGGGGTGTGGAGTGTATTTAGGGATGAAATGGGTGGGAGTGTTTTTATGCCTTTCCCTTTTTGGCTACCTCCCTTGGAAGGGGGAAAAAGCCTTGGTATATGTATGTATGTATTCTTCCATTTAGAGGGTGGGCATATACCAAGTTGCCAAAATGATTCATTTATTTCAACGTTTCGTCTAACAAAGAGACATCTTCAGGAAATTCTGTAACATAGATAATAATGACGTACAGAAATATAGAAAACAACATGTAAATCTAACCAATTATACAAATATAGAAGCAAATATCAATAAATGCGCAAATTCACATAAAATAAACACTATACATGGGCTGATGGGGACCGTTACTTACAATAGTTAAAGGTCTGATGAAATGACGAAGAAAACCCTTCGCTTGGTGACATATATATGCACCTAGCCGGCTTGGGTGGTGGTGGAGGGCGGGAGAGGGGGCGGGGGTGGTATCTCATTAATACGAGAAGACGAGGGTTGGGGGAGGGGTTGGGGGGTTGGGGGGTTGGGGGGTGGGGGGGTCGGTTGGGGGGAGGATGGAAGGAGTGGGTAGGAGGAGGTGGAGGGGGGGGGGGGTTTCGGAGAGAGGTCATGCTAGGTAGTAGCTTGGTGCTGCTATACAAAGCGATGACAGAAGTCATGTTGCATTGGATATTAATGATAGGACTACATTCTCTGATAAACATAGCTTCTAGAAGCTTAAGTTTATGTACATCCCTATTACTTGCTATAATCCTAGTGTTTGAAACTAGGTATTCTCGGGTGGCTGTTAGGTTATGGTATTTCTTTAAGTGATGTTTTATAGCCCCATTTTGTAAATGCATAGTAATTCTCCTACTGAGACTACATCTAGTAAAACCAATATATGCTGTATGACAATGCATGCATATATATATATATATATAGATATATATATAGATATATATATATATAGATATATATATATATATATATATATATATATATATACATATATGGAATCAATAAAGTCTCCTAATGGAATTCGAACTCTTAACTGAGCGGCTTGCTTACTATAAAGCGATCTTTGCTTTACAATAAGCAAGTTGTTCAGGTAACACGCCACTTGTGTAGTGTCCCCTTAACGCATGTAGCATTTTTGTGTCATAAAAGATACTATGATACTGATGATCTACTGGCGATAAGCGTGAAAGGGATTCGTTCTGGTCTTTACCCCCTTCCACGATTGTGTGAATAGTTGTATGGTGAAAAGGGAATATGGGTAGCAGCTAGCGACCTTACCAATCTCGGGAACCAGTAGTGTTCTGAGTTCGTACAATTTTAGATCATCAGTGGTTGAATGGTTTAAGGCGAGTGGCGATGCAGCTTCTTGGCTTCCGAGCAGCAGGTTCGAATCCTCTGCGCGACGGTCATAAAAATTATCTGATTGATGTCGCTGTTCACTAGCGAATTACTCATATATACATACCTATACACATATATATATATATATACACATAAACACACGAGTGAGTATACTGTGTATGCATATGCATACATATTACATATAAACAGGCATATGTATACGTATATACTGATTTATAATGTAAGGGAGGTACAAAGGAGAAATATAAATGTGTTTGAGATCAAGCGTTTGTGAGAAGTGAATTCATACATACGTACACATTTCATATAAACGTGCATATATATAGATATACAAAGACTTGTAATGTAAGGGAGGCAGGAAGGAAAAATATAAACGTGTCCGAGATTGAATGTGTGAGAAATATTGTCGTGGTTACAAGGACAGATACATTGAGAAATGAGGTGAAGAGGAGAGCGGAGTTGGAAAGAGAGAGGATAGATAGGGTTATTGAAATGATACATATATGGATATATATGCATACATACCCACACATGTCCATGTACACACACACACACACACACACACACACACACACACACACACACACACACACACACACACACACACACACACACACACACACACACACACACACACACACACACACACATATATATATATATATATATATATATGTATGTATATATATTATAGATATATGCACATTCATATACATGTTACAAATCTTTCTAAAAGTACCAAAGGTTCACCGGCCTTGTGAATGTCAGAGGTTCGTAACATCGGAGGGAACCCTTAGACCCTATGTCTATTACTGGGTTCAAACGGTAAAGAAACGGATTAAGGTCGCCACCCGATCAAGAACATCGGTAGAAAATCAAACTATCTTAACTTTAAAGAAATATAATCAAATAAATTTAGAAGTATGAAAATTAATACAAGTAAGAGTGACATGAAAATAATATAACAAATAGGATACACGATTACAATTAAACAGACATGATTTTACATAATGCATCTGACATTTGATTAACATACATTACACAAAAGTATCTAGTTCGATAGTTTTAACAGGATTGAACAGACGTAAGACTGGTTCACAGTTTTGAAATGTTAAGCTAATCCTAAGCCCCAATACTACAACACTCCGCGCACACTGAAATGGTACACTACAAAACTAAGTCCTAGTTAATCTGGCTCACTGCTATACCAAGGGAAAAAGGTACTAACCTCAAGGCAGTCATTTTGAATCTGATCCGGTGGAATCATTCCAGACAGAGCCTGGCTAATCGTATAGACTCGTTCACCTTCACGTGACAAGGCAATACGCTCGTAGCTCATTGGATACTACAAGGGGGGCGGGATTACCTAGCCTGACGAGCCTACATTGTTTATGCGGGAAATACAAATGAAATATTTTTACGTCACGACCTATGACGTAGCAGAGGCGCATGCGCAATGGACACTTGAACAATCAACATTATTACAAAAAACAATCACAATATTATTACAACGAAAACCATAGTTACATTAATAAATACATACAATACAGAGTAAAGAAAACAATACCTTACGGTGACACATATTTGATCATAACCAAAGTAGCATAATACGAACACACGTAACATGACATAAAATTTCCTCGAAAATTATAATTACAATTACATACCTAGGATGTATACATCACAGATGTAACAATGTATATACACGCATAGACATAGTAGTGCAGCCTGCATTTTATTTT
>NC_134784.1:82408544-82413544 GCF_046742065.1 Oratosquilla oratoria | reverse complement strand
ATATTTTCTTATCGTTTCTTATTTTTCTACTCTATTCAAATCTCCTTCTCTTTCTAATTTCTTCTACATGAATTTCTTTGCTATTTATTTATTCTTTCCTTTTTGTTCTCTCTTTCTCTTTAAGTCTTCTCATATTTTCTCTCACCATTTCCTCTCTTTTCCCCCACATCTCTCTTTCTTTCTCTTCTTTTGTGTTTCCTCTTTTTGGTTATCTTCTCTCTTTCTCTTCACTTGTCCTCTTTTTATTATTTTCTCTCTACTTCTTTACTCTTTACACTTACCTCTTTTCTCTTTTTTCTTCTCTTTCCTTCCTTTTCTATTCTCTTGTCTTCTTTTTGTATTTATTTAATCTTTGTTTCCTTTTCTCTTTACGTTTATCTATTCTTTATGTCCTTTTTACCACATCTGTTGTTTTCACTTTTTTTCCCTTTCACATGTTCATTGCTCATAATATCTATAATTATTTCTATCACTCTTCTTTTTGCTTTACAATATCTATTCTCTCTTCTTTCTTTACTTATCTTTATTTGTCCTCTCTTAATTTATTTTCATATTCATCTTACATTTTCTCCTCCCCTCGTCTCCTGATCTTAAATGCTGTAGATCATTGCCCCCCATATTTTTTCTCTATTTCCCTCCATTGTAATTTGCGATCCCCTTTCACAACCCTTCCCTCCCTCTCCACCCCCCCACCCACACCCACGTCGTACCTTGTCAGCGAGACGAATTCATCTATGTCTGCTGTAATGACACGGCCCTTATAAGGCACCTACACTGGAAACACGTACAATAGGGATTCAAAAATGAAGCCCGAATTTTGTTTTGGGAAACAGAGACGCTTTGTTTTTAGGGTGAGGCTAATTGTCATTGTGTTTACTGCAGGTTCAAAGTAATGGTATGACCCATTGACAGTCTCTCTGAATAGGACTTTTTCTTCTGCCAAAGCTACCTGTGTACACGTAAACGTTTAAGTAAACAATTTTACATCAACATGTACGTGTGCATAAACAAAAAAGTATGTACACACACACACACACACACACACACACACACACACACACACACACACACACACACACACACACACACACACACACACACACACACACACACACACACACACACACACACACACACACACACACACACACACGCACACAAACACAGACACGCACGCACGCACTCACATTTACTGTATATACGAGCGCAAACATACACACACACAAACACACATATACACACGTACACACACACACACACACACACACACACACACACACACACACACACACGCACACACACACACACACACACACACACACACACTCACACACACACACACACACACACACACACACACACACACACACACACACACACACACACACACACACACACACACACACACACGCACACACACACACACACACACACACACACACACACACACACACACACACACACACACACACACACACACACAGATTGGTTATAAAATAGGACGAGGAAATCATATGAGTCATATGAAAGATACAAAGAAAAGAGAAGTAAAGCATAAGATAAAGGAGGACAAGAGGAGAGATGTGAAACGGGGTAAGAGTATGACAGAATTATTTTAAAGTAATAAAAAGATGTTTTGGAAACAAATGACGAGAGGAAGAGGAGGCGAATGGAGAAGAAAAGGTAAAAGATGTAGATGGAGAGATGATAATGAAAGAGAAGGCACTAAGAAGATCATGGGCAGAGTATTCTAGGGAGTTGCTTAATGTAGAGATGGATAGGGAGGGAAAGGTAATTGCAGTGAGAGGCACTTAGAAAATTACAGGGAAAAGTGACGAAAATGTAGGAGAAATAAGGATGGATTAAGTGAAGGCAGTTGTTAAGATAAAGTGAGCAGGTAAGACACCTGTGTTGGATGGATATCATGCAGAATGTCTGAAAAAAGGAGGTACATTGTTGATGGACTGGCCCGTGAGATTATTTAATGTTTGTTTAAGAGAGGGTAGAGTGCCGAAGGACTGAAGGAATGCCTGTATAGTTCCACTTTACAAGGGAGAAAGGGACAAGTGTGAGTGTTAAAGTTTTAGAGGGATCAGCTTGTTAAATGTAGTTGGGAAGGCTTATGGGAGGGTTTTGGTTGAGAGGTTTAGGAGAGGAACTGAGAGAGTAATTGGTGAAAAATCAGTGTGGATTTAGGAGAGGTAGGGGTTTGCGTAGATCAAACTTTTGTGTTAAGACAGATGTAAGAAAACTATAGGAAAAGGTAAGGATGTTTTGGGGGCATTTATGGATCTGGAAGATGCTTATGGCAGGGTAGACAGAATGGCACTGTGGGAGGTACTGCAGATATATTGGACAGGAGGAAAGCTGTTAAGAGCAGACAAGAATTTTTACGAGAGTAGCAGAGCTTGTGTTAGGATTAGAAATGAAGAGAGTGAGTGGTTTGAGGTAAAGGGGGAACTTCGTCAGGGATGTGTTATGTCGACCGAGCGATTCAATTTATACATGGGTGGGGTGCTGTGAGAGGTAAATGCAAGTGTGACGATTAGAGGATTAGAAATGGTTACAGGAAATGGAGAAAAGTGGGAGATAAGCCAGTTGTTGTTTGCTGACGACACTGCGCTTAAAGTAGGATTAAAGGAGGGATTTAGTAAGTTAGTGACAGAGTTTGGGAAGGTGTGCGAAAGAAGGAAGTTGAAGATAAATGTGGGTAAATGTAAGGTGGTGAGATGTACAAAGGAAGAAAGTGGCAGCAGACTGGAAGTGAGTGTAAAGTAAGAGAGACTGGAGAAAGTGGATAGTTTTAGATAGTTGGGTGTGAATGTGGCAGGAAAGGGAGGAGTACAGGTGGAGGTAGAATGTAGATAAAGAGAAGCGAGTAAATGCTTACGGGATTAAAAAGTGCAATGAGAAATAGACATTTGGGAATGGATGCTAAGAGGAGATTGTATGAAGGAGTGATTGTCCCGACAGCACTGTGTGGGGTAGAAACTTAGAACATAAAAGAGGAAGAAAGGAGTTTGAATGTGTTTGAGATGAGGTGCCTGAGAAGTATGATAGGGGTTACTAGGCTGGATAGAGTGAGAAATGAGGAGGTGAGGAGGAGACCAAGGTTGTAAAGGGAGTTGGGAGATGGGGCTGATGAAGGAATATTGGGATAGTTTGGACACATAGAAAGAATGAGTGAAGAAAGACTAGTAAAAGAGGTGTGGAAGGCACAGGTCGAAGGAGTGAACATACTCGTAAGGTGTCGACCTAGGATTTGATTAATGGACTGGGTAAAAGGGGCATTGGGAAAGAGACGAATGTCTGTTAAGGAAGGACGAGAGAGGACAGAAGATGGGGTTGAATAGAGAATGGTTGTGTATGGATGATGCTGTGATGCATGAGGGGGAGTGGGTGGGGGTAGTGGGTGAGGGAGAATGTGTAAAAAATAAATTGACGCAGCCCGATTGGATTTCTTCCCGTCTTCTCCTTTTCTGCATGAGGGGACAGAGATGATAGGGGATCGCCGATTTAATGAAGCGGCCTTTGCTGTGGATGTGCTGTGTCTTGCGACACCGCTTTTGACCCAGGGCAATGGGCGAGGTGCTGGGATGACCCGTCCTCCAGGTGTTCAGATAAGAGGGAGGGAAGAAGTGGATGGGAGTGGAGTATGTTGGGGATTGAATGGTTGGGAGTAGTCTTTATACCTTTGGATTATGGCTACCTGCCATGTAGGGTGGAAAAAGACTTTTGTATATGTATGTTATGTGTATATATATGTATATATATATATATATACATATATATATGTATATGCATATGTAAATATATATCTATATATATAATATATATATATATATATATATATATATATATATATACATATATGTATATATATATATATATATATATGTGCAAGGAATCACATCACCGTGATACAAAAATGCCAAAATAACTACAGGAGAAGGGAAACTTGTAGACAGTAAGTATTTTTGTATATTACATCTTCAGACTATATGAAAGAGATACAGAGTTGTGTTTAAATGTAAGTATCAGGTAGCAACCGTACCGGGGGGGGGGGGGGGATAAAATATAATGCGGGAAAGGGAGGTGACCTTACCTCTATCGACCTGACCAACACATAAGGTTCAATCTGGATTGGATTATCAATTTATCACATTTAAGATGACCATAGCTTAAGCTCATATTTTTATCAAACGTGCCTGATATTAAACAGGATTCTATTATATTTCTTTCCTGTAAGATTTTCCTTTTGCTCAAATTGTTGCCCTAGGCCAATCAATATGATGATTGTATAATGCTTTACGTTGAAATAACGCATTATTTTCCTGGGCAGATCTCACACTATACTTATGTTGGGAAACCCTTGTTTCCAATTTTTCCCAGTTTGTCCAATTTGCCCAGTATAAGATTTGTTATAATTTTGGCAAAAATAAAATTCCCTGCCAAGATTGTAACAAATATTATATTTGACAAACTGGGAAACACTTGGAAACAAGGATTTCCCAACATAAATATAGTGTGAGATCTGCCTAGGAAAATAATGCATTATTTCAACATAAAGCATTATACAACCATCATATTGATGGGCCTAAGGCAACAATTTTAGTCAAAGGAAAAAGCCTACAAGAAGAAAATACAATAGAATCCTGCTTAGTATCAGGCACGTTTGATAAAAATATAAACTTAAGCTATGGTCATTTTAAATGTGATAAATTGGTAGTCCAAATGGTGACCAAGATGTTTCCGCCAGGTTGAACTTTATGTGTTGGTCAGATCGATAGAAGTAAGGTAACTCGTAACTCCCCCTCCGCACTGTATTGTCTCCACCCCCCCCCCCCAACGGTTACTACCTGATGCTTATATTTAAACACAACTCTGTATCTCTTTCATTTAGTCTGAAGATGTAATATATGAAAGTACTTACTGTCTACAAGTTTCCCTTCTCCTGTGGTTATTTTGCATATATATATATATATATATATATATATATA
>NC_134784.1:82386044-82396044 GCF_046742065.1 Oratosquilla oratoria | reverse complement strand
CCTCTCATTTTTCCGTTCTCATTTCCCTTCTTCATTATCACCCTTCTTTAGGCCCTGTTCACACTTAGTGATTTCAACCGCAGTGGTTTCAAACGCGGCGGTTCAGTGACAACGTAAGTCAGTGTAGGCGTCTACACACAACTGCGCAATTTATCCTTGACTATGCGCTACCGCCGCGGTTTCTGTCCGGTTCAAACCGTTAGTGTGAACAGGGCCTTAGTGTTCAGCGATCTCCATGTCCGCCTTCCAATACCACCCTCACATCTCTTTCGACCTCAACTTCGCCAGTCCGTTTTCTTCTCATTTACATTTATCTTCAACATTATATTTCCTTGGTCCTCCCCATTCCTTCATCTCCATACTCATCTCTCCACTCCCTTCCCTCCCTCCCCACCTCGTACCCTTTCTATTAGGCGTATGCTTTTAATGATAATAATGTAGGCTAATGAGGACCCCCCCCTTTCCATCCGCTAATCTGCAATTCTAACTACATTTGGCCAGACACAGGGAGATGCGCCAGGTCTTCCTCTGTCTTCAACCTGCACCGGATTAACTTGGTCAACGCGGAAACATATGATATTAAGTTTTGTTTTTGGTGAAGAACGGGACGGTTTTTACTCACTTGTAAGTGTGAGTGAGTCACGACGAAGGGGAAGGTTTGATTGAGGATTACCAATTTAGGTTCAATTCACCCTATAGCTGTAATAGATAAATGAATGAATTGATTTATCAATTAAACAATAATAAATGAATGAAAGAATGAACGAAAGATAAATCAACAAAATAGTAAATCAAAGAAACAAATAAATAAATATGAATAAGTGAAAAGATATGAATAAATAAATAAACTAATTTACTAATCTATGAAACACGTCAATGTGTTGAAAGGGTCAAGTCTGAAAAGAAAACAGAGGTCACTGCTGAGGGGAAGACTTTATAAAAGTGGAATCATTTTTGTCTCACCCCACCTTCCCTCAGAACTCTTCGTCCCCCCTCACCCCTTCTCGTCACCCCACTCACCCCTTTTATTGAGGAGGTGGATAGCGAGGGGAGAGGGTAGCAGACGGTACATGTGGCTTTAACACCTTCATTAAAGTAACCCAACATCCCACTCACGTATAGAGGGAAGTGAGAAACCCCAGATGGACCAAAGCCCTGTCATTTGCGGCAAGCCACTGGGCTTCTTAGAGGAGATTTACACATTCTAACGCGGTTCGTCGAACGCGGTTCGACAGACACGTGTTTAAAGTGATGTGTGAACGTGTGAACGGGGTATTTGGTTGTCGAACACTGATTAAACCCCAAATACCCCATTCACACGTTCACACATTACTTTAAACACATGTCTGTCGAACAGCGTTCGACGAACCGTTAGTCCTATGTTGGTTCGCTTCGCCGTCTAGCCAGGGCTGTCGTGAACCAGCACAATATAGCCCGCAGCGGGTCCCGGGAATCGAACTCACGACTAACTGCTCATGAGTTCGACACGATACCCAATGGGCTACCACGCGGCCCATATAGTTACATGAGGTTCACGTTAGTTCGTCTTGAGATCAAAAGATTTTCAGCTGAGTCGATAAAAGGACAATACTAGAAGGATCCTCAATCATTTAAGAATGTTTTTGTCCCTTTTCTTTTTTCTCTTTTTTCTCTTTTTTTTTTGTTCCTGAATAAAATCGCGTGAAAGTTTAGCCAAAATCGTCATATACAAAAATCTACGACACTGAAAAGAGGTTAGAGAAATAGTAAATGTGAAATTTACAGAATGTGAAGATTGGGGATTGAATTTCACGAATGTGGGAAAAGGATAGGAGATGAAAAAGCAGGGCGATTCCGTGTTGAATGCGAGACTGGGACCGTTCCAGAATTGTTCTGAAGGGTTCCAGGACGATTCCAGAATAGTCCGAGAAGGGTTCCGGGATACTTTTGGGGGCCGTTCCCGGATAGTTCCCGAATTGTCTGGGGATCGTCCTGGTAGTTCCCTTTTTTTTTTTTTTTTTTTTTGCCGGATCGTCAAGGGATCGTTGCGATAATGTTACGGGATCGTTACGATAATGTTCGGGATCGTTACGTTAATGTTACGGGATCGTTACGGGATCGTTACGTTAATGTTACGGGATCGTTACGATAATGTTACGGGATTGTTACGAAATCGTTATGTTATCGGTACAAGATCGGTAAAGTAGTAGTTACGATAACATTACAAGATAATTACGGGATCGTTACGAGATTGTTAGGGGTCGTTGCGATATCATTGCGGAATAGTTCAAGATAATTCCAAGATCGTTACAGTATCGTTACGGTATCGTTACGAGATGATCGCTACGAGATCATTATGAGATCGTTATGGGATCGTTACGAAATCGCTGCAGGATCATTGCGAGATCGTTACAGGATCGTTACCTGATTGTTACTGGAGTCCTGATGATATCGTTACGGGATTCGTTACGAGATAATTACGAGATAGTTACATAATCGTTACGAGACCGTTACCAGAGTCGTCACAACATCGTTACGAGATCGTTGCCGGAGTCGTTATAACATCACAAGGAGATCGTTACGAAATCTTTACAAGATCGTTACGCGATATTTACGAAATAATTACAATATCATTACGAGATCATTATTAGATCGTTACGGGATCATTACGAGATCGTTACGAGATCGCTGCGGGATCATTACGAGATCGTTACAGGATCGTTACGAGATCGTTACTGGAGTCCTGATGATATCGTTACGGTAGTCGTTACGAGATAATTACGAGATATTTACGGGATCGTTACGAGATCGTTACAAGAGTCGTTACAACATCGTTACGAGATCGTTACGGGAGTCGTTATGAGGTCATTACCGGAATCGTTATAACATCGTTACGAGATTGTTACGAAATCTTTACGAGATCGTTACGCGATTGTTGCGAAATCGTTACGAGATCGTTACGAGATTATCATGATATCATCCCAGAATTGTTCCAGAAATATCCTGGAATCTTTGCGGGAGGTTCGTAGTATCGGTCTGGGAAAGTCCCAAAATCAGTCTTGGGATGTTCAAGGAATGTCTTGTTTTGGGATCGTTCCTAGTATCGTTTTGGGATTGCTTTGAGAAGTTCCTAGTACTGATTTAAGAATTTCCGGGAAGGTCCTATTGTCGGTGCAGGGGTGTTCCGGGAAAGTTCCAGGAAGTTCCTAGTATCGGTCCGGGAATGTTCTTGGTAGTTCCTAGCATCGGTCGTGGAGTGTTTTGGGAGCTTCCTAGCATAACACTGGAAGTGTTACGGTAAGTTCTTAGTAATGGTCCAGGAATGTTCCGAGAATTTTCCAGTATCAGCCCCGTGAATGTTCCTAGTATTGGTGCATGAATGTTATGTGAAGTTCCTAGTCTCGGTCTGGAAATATTGCGGGAAGATCCCACCACCATTCCGTGGACCGTTCCGATATAATCCTAGGATAGGAGGATTATGACCTTAGGATGTTCGTCTTCCTAGTCTTGGGCTCGTTGTGTTAGCGTGGTATGTTGTATATCATACCATTATTATTGTACTTGTGTGTTGCTTATTTGGGGAATTATATGTTTGTTGTTTTATCATTTATTGTAATTATGTGTAATCATTGTGTATATTTGTAATTATATTGGATATCGCAAATCCGATGCACGTCTTTTGGCGCGAATTCGCAGCTTGGCGTCAGTTCGGAGCCAGCTCTCTTTGTATTCACACACATTAGTTGTCAGTGGTATCAGAGATTACAGTGTACTTCCCACTATTTGACTTTCATTTCTTGTAGCCACCCGGTACATCGTGATAACCTTCGCTTCTTGAATCATCTCGAGTGTTAAGACTAATTCACCATCCCACTCCCACTTCCTCGCACTGAGAAGTGAGAAACCCCTAGTAAGGCAAAGTCCTGTTGGTTGCGGCCAAGCTGCTAGATTTTCTTAAGCCGATGTCGGGTCGCCTCCACGCTGGGCCAGACTTTCGGGAACCAACGCGACAAAGCCCACAGTGGGTCCCAGAAATCGAACTGACGAGTCCGAGACGGTATCTGTAAAGGGAAAGGCGCAGAAAGAGAAACTCGGGAGTCTTATTTTAATCTCAAGAAAAATGTTGCCGTGGTTCTTTGATGTTTCTTTGTTCCTGTGTCTTGATGTGCAGAGAGAAGAAACGACTCCATGTTTCACAGCCGTGGACAAATTTAACACACAAACACGGGTCTCTTTATTATTATTATTATTATTATTAAGTTTATTTATTCATTTATTTATTTATTCATTTATTTGTTTATTTATTTATATATTTAATTATCTATTTATTTATTTGCTTGTTTATTTATCTATTTGTTTGTTTATTTATGTATCTATCTATTTGTTTGTTTGTTTGTTTGTTTGTTTGTTTGTTTGTTTGTTTGTTTGTTTGTTTGTTTGTTTGTTTGTTTGTTTGCTTGCTTGCTTGTGGGGGTGAGTGGAGAATGGCTATGTAGATGATACTGTGACGCAAGAAAGGGAGTGGTGGGGGGATGGGGGTTTTGGGAGAGGTTATGTGTGAGTGATATTTTGACGCAGCCCGAAGGGATTTCTCCCAGTCCTCTTTTTATGGGTGAGGGAATGGAGATGGGGAAGGAGTCTCCGATTAAGTGAAGCGGCCTTGCTGTGGATGTACTGTGCCCTGCTACATTGCTTCTTACCCAGGACATTGGGCGGGATACGAGGATGACATGTCTCTCACGATGAATTAAGATGGAAGAGGAGAAAGGGTGGTGGACGGAAGTGGAGTGGGTGGGAGTGAAGTGGATGGGAGTGGGTACTTTCTTTTTGACTTGGCTACCTCCCTGGTATAGTGAAAAAAAAAACTTTGGTATACAGAATAGAATGTATTTGTTTTTTTCATTTTTTTTTATTCATTTACTTGTCTATTTATTCATTTATTTATTTGTTTATTTATTTATTTTCATTTATTTATCTATTTGTTTATTTATTTATTTTCATTTATTTATCTATTTGTTTATTTATTTATTTATTTATTTATCTATTTATTTGTTTATTTTTTATTTATTTATTTATTTATTTATTTGTTTATTTATTTATTTATTTATTTATCTATCTCTTTATTTATTTAGCTATTTATTTGTTTATTTTTTATTTGTTTATTTATTTATTTATTTATCTATTTATTTATATGTTTATTATTTTTTGCAATGCAAACACCATAATCATTAATATAATATTCTTTTTCTTTTACAATAATTCTAATTATTCTTAACCCATAATCATAATTATACGAATACAAACAAGGGAAGTCAGCGATTCCTATGGAAGGATAGAATTAACAATGCATTAAATGAAAAAATAAGTAAGAAAAATAGGGAGTGTGGAACAGAACCAATTACGATATAGATAAAGAGAAATAAAATAAAATAAAAGTTAAATACAGTAAGAAAGATCGAAGCCAAATAAATAGAAATATAATGTACACAAAGTAGAATAGAATGAAAAAATAGATAATGAGTAAATGAATCAATTAAAAGTGAAATAGTTAAGAAAAAATAAGAAATAGTTAGAAAATTAATCAATCAACCAAATTAGAATAATAACAAAGTAAAATAGCCCTAGAATAAATGTAAAATAGATGAAAATAGATAATAACAAAGTAATATAGAATTAAAGGATAAATAAAAAGTAAGGCGAAGAAATAAACAATTAATAAACAATGAAAGTAGAAGAAGAAAGTAACATAATATAAAAACACGATGAACATAAAGTAGTAAAACTTGAATAAGAAGTAAGTCATAACTATTTGAATTATTGAATATAAAAAAAACAATCAAAATAATTCAATAAGTAATTAGATCCAAATAGCATAACAAGAATACAAAACATCATAAATAAGGAAATAGATAATAGATGGAGTACAGTTCATTTGGTTTCTTTGCCACATTTGATGTGTGAACGTGTGAACGGGGTATTTGGTTGTCGAACAACGTGTCCGACAACCAAAGGCCTCTATTCCCGTAAAGTCTCAAAGCTAACCCGAGGAAGGGTCCTGTGGGAAACTCAAATACGATTCGGCTCTTTCAAAGGAGACGTCTCCCCGTCTTGGTATTTTTCAAATTTTAGGAATAAATTTCCTCCCGTGTGATCCCTCAGCTGTTGCAAAAAACAAGTAAATAAATCAATAGATAAGTAAATAAATAGATAAATAAAGAAATAAAGAAATAAAGAAATAAAGAAATAAAGAAATAAAGAAATAAATAGAAGTATAATCAATAAAAAGAATAAATATATAAATATATAAAAAGGTGAATAATTTAATCAAATGACTAATGAATATATTAGTAAGTTAATGGATAAATAAGCAAATATATATATACATATATATATATATATATATATATATATATATATATATATGTATATATATATATATATATATATATATATATGTATATATATATATATATGTATATATATATATATATATGTGTGTGTGTGTGTGTGTGTGTGTGTGTGTGTGTGTGTGTGTGTGTGTGTGTGTGTGTGTGTGTGTGTGTGTGTGTGTGTGTGTGTGTGTGTATTTCAATGTAAGAGAAGATTTGGAATCTGGGATCCATATTTGAAAACTGTAAACACCAGATTCAATTGAAGGGTTTATTTGCCCGACGTTGTTTCGATTCCCGTCCAGGAATCGTCTTCAGGGGGTATAACGGTTACAAGAATGTGAACTCATTATAAATCGCCGAAATGGTAAACCTGATAAAGGTTCACCCTCTCAGTCAATTGTACAAAGTATACTTTACAATAATAAAATAAATACATTACAATAGAAATTAAATACCAAATAGAAAAAATAAATAAATAAATAAAATTCAAATAAAAGTTACATATTTGTGAACATAAAACAAGCGAAGCAAAAGTAACCATAGGTGACACACAGTAAAAACAACAGGACAGAGATGTAAATAGAAGTTGACCAAATGTCCGAAACGAAGAAGAAACAAACGGCTAAATTAAAAACAAAAAATACACAAGAAAAAAAAGAAAAAAGATCAAATAAGTTACAAGGCTGTGAACAAAAAACAAGAGTAGCAAAAAGCCTTAATTATACGTAACACTAACGTGAACACTTCAGAACATAGAACAAGGACCAAATGTCCTCAAAGAAATGTCAAGGGTAAACGGCTAAATTACAACCAAACAAATAAAACCAAACAAAATAAAAAGAGTAAAGGGCAGTGAACATAAAGCAAGTGTGACAAAAACATCAAAACGAAACCCAAAAGTAAAAACAAAACATAATCCAAAGACAAAAAAAAACAAAAAAACAAAAAAAAAAAAACACAGAACACCAACACATGATTGATTGGGATGGAGTGACAACTCTACACAAAGAAAATAACAAAAAGAAAAGACTATTCTTGGAAGCATGGGAAACTAAGAGCAACTGCATAAACAGGTGCATTGACCTCAATCCTATTTATTTAGGCACGAGGAGTAACACATGCTAATTCCTCTGTTCTGTCTTCTAGTCTCCGTCTGCTTCTCTTCGACCTGTCGGTTTTTGGCCGACTTCCTTTCTCGAAAGCGATCTCCCAATGCACCTCTTCGACTCCCCCTTCCCGTAACTTTTGTCCTCCTTTACAGTTGTAGTTTGCTTCCTTTTTCTCTTCGGTTCTTCTTTTATCTTCTTTGCTTTTATTTGTCTGCTTGTAATGTAGTCATTTGTTATTGAGTCCTTATTCCTCCTGTCCCCCACTTCCTACTTCGCCGGACATTTTTTTTTTTTTTTTTTTTTTTTTTTTTTTTTTTTTTACGTCCTTGAATTATGTTTTGCTTTTACTTTTGGGTTTCGTTTTGATGTTTTTGTCACACTTGCTTTATGCTCATTGCCATTTACTCTTTTTATTTTGTTTTGTTTTATTTGTTTGGTTGTAATTTAGCCGTTTGCCCTTGACATTTCTTTGAGGATATTTGGTCCTTGTTCTATGTTTTGAAGTGTTCACGTTAGTGTTAAGATTGAGGCTTTTTGCTACTCTTGCTTTTGTTCACAGCCTTGTAAATGATTTTATTTTTATTTGTTTTTTATTTATTTATTTATCTATTTATTTATTCTTGTGTATTTTTTGCTTTTAATTTAGTCGTTTGTTCCTTCTTCAGTTCGGATATTTGGTCCACTTCTATTTACATTTCTGTCCTGTTGTTTTTACTGTGTCACCTATGGTTACTTTGGCTTCGTTTGTTTTATGTTCACAAATATGTACCTTTTTTTTTGTATTTAATTTCTATTGTAATGTATTTATTTTATTATTGTAAGGTATGCTTTGTACAATTGACTGAGGGGTGAACCTTTCCCAGGTTTACCATTTCGGCGATTTATAATGAGTTCACATTCTTGTAACCGTTATACCCCCTGAAGACTATTCCTGGACGGGAATCGAAACGTCGGGCAAAAATAAACCCTTCAATTGAATCTGGTGTATACAGTTTTCCAATATGTATGTATATATATATATATATATATATATATATATATATATATATATATATATATACATATAAAGGTGCACATATATATATATATATATATATGTATATTATATATATAAAAATGGAAATGGTCAAAACTAAAATTTTTGAACGAAAGTGCGTGACCCGAACAAAAGGTAACAGGGGGTCGTGGACCGGGGTGAGTGTTTTAACAGTGATCTGGCGCGGGGACGGTCTGGAAGAAAATGATTTATACGGTTACTATACACAACAACATGGGTGTATTCTTCTAATATAAAAAAATTTAATGGTTGCTTACGCCGTCCGGTGGTAATTCGGTCACACCTTCGCGTTTGGTGGTAAATCGGTTACACCGCCAACTACGGTGAAGAAGAAGAACTGGAAGAAGAAGAAGAACTCGAAGAAATCGAAGAAGAAGAAGAGGAAGAACTCGAAGAAGAAGAAGAAGAAGAAGAAGAAGAAGAAGAAGAAGAAGAAGAAGAAGAAGAAGAAGAAGAAGAAGAAGAAGAAGAAGAAGAAGAAGAACTCGAAGAAGAAGAACTCGAAGAACTCGAAGAAGAGGAAGAAGAAGAACTCGAAGAACTCGAAGAAGAAGAAGAAGTAGAACTCGAAGAAGAAATCGAAAAACTCGAAGAAGAAGAACTCGAAGAACTCGAAGAACTCGAAAAAGAAGAACTCGAAGAGCTCGAAAAAGAAGAACTCGAAGAACTCGAAAAAGAAGAACTCGAAGAACTCGAAAGAGAAGAACTCGAAGAAGAACTCGAAGAAGAAGAACTCGAAGAAGAAGGAGAACTCGAAGAAGAAGAACTCGAAGAACTCGAAGAAGAACTCGAAGAACTCGAAGAAGAACTCGAAGAAGAACTCGAAGAACTCGAAGAAGAATTCGAAGAACTCGAAGAAGAACTCGAAGAACTCGAAAAAGAACTCGAAGAACTCGAAGAAGAACTCGAAGAACTCGAAGAAGAACTCGAAGAAGAACTCGAAGAAGAACTTTATTTTCCAAAAAAGGGGCGTAGCCCAAGGCGCGCAGCGCCCGCGCCTAAGGCGCAGCGCCGCAGGCCAAGGGTGAGGCACCAGCGGAGAAGGTACGAAGAAATCGGCATTTCTGGAAGTGGGTTACTGATGTGAAGAAGATTAAACCTTCCAACCTCCTACTCCGGAAATGAGTCATCACCGGAAATACAAACTCCCGGGGACACATCTCACTCAGACTCAGAGAATCTTTACGAAATATTACCAAGAGAATCTTTACGAAATAACGCTGAGAGAATCTTTACGAAATATTGCCAAGAGAATCTTTATACATAAAAACGGAATTACGGAATTCTGACAAAAGAATCTTTACGAAATATTAATGAGAAAATATTTACGAAATATTGCCAAAAGAATCTTTACCAAATGTTAACAAGAGGATCTTTACGAAATATTACCAAGAGAATCTTTACGAAATATTGCTAAGAGAATCTTTACGAAATATTGCCAAGAGAATCTCCACTCCACTAAC
>NC_134784.1:82356044-82368544 GCF_046742065.1 Oratosquilla oratoria | reverse complement strand
GATCCCACGGCCCAGTTTATATACAAGCTTGTAACGTCGTTTAGTCTTCCGCTGCAGGATGTCATCATAGCCTCGCACCATGGAGTTCCCCACCACCAAGAACTTCTGATTTTCAGACACTTCATCCTCCAGCCGAGCTAAACGATTGGCTAGAGCCAGCGGTTCTCCGCAGGGCACCCGCTTACCGAACGCGGGCTTGACAAATAAGATCCCACGGAGAACCACTCGCTCATGGCAGTTTCAGTAGTTGATGAGGTGGTACGCTCTTTGTGTTGTGAGAGGATTCACTCTTCTCACAAAGTGCACACTTGAAAAGATGAATCTCCTCCTCACACATCCTGAGACAGTTCTCCAGGTTCACACAACCTTCAGAAGTCATTTCGCTCCTCCTTCGGCAATGCAAACGGCAAAGAGAAAACATAGAACAACAAAATAAACAAATACACGAAGCTTACTCTGCATACCTTATACTATTATTCCTACCCTTGGAGTACAGTAACAGACTACTGTTTTGATTTTAGATTACTAGAAAACTACACTTTATCTTATACCTGTAACTGTATAGCGCTATACGTATACAATTACAAAAACAACACAATCACTTGTCACTATTCGAAGATATAAAGTTCACAAGAAGTAGTAGGCTTAACAAGAGGTATTTGCTAGCTGGTGTCTCGGGAGAAGATAAGTTCTCAAGCTGAGGTCACGTAGAAGACTTAGCTGAGGTCACAGAGCAGACTGAGCTGAGGTCACGGAGCAGAAAAGATGATATATATATATATATATATATATGTATATTGTTACGCTCTCCCATTAAAGCCCAATCTTATTTGGAAGAGCGATCCTACCTCCAATCATTAGCACAAGATTGAGACTAAATGGCAGGGTAACAATGTACTGCATATCAAATGTATTAAGACTCGCATTTTTTTTTTCTTAGTCGGTATTTCATAAGTTTAGGTGTCTGATAGATAACTCAAAGTGGGGTTGAGGTATATCAAACTAGAGTATAACTAACGTATTTTCATATTCACTTAACACTTCTACAGACACTTATTCTATGCCTACCAGGACCACCAACACCACTAGGGTCCACCTAACATACTTAACCTAATGATTATAGGGAGCGGAAAAAATGGCGTCCGCTCTGAACGGGTTCAGAACCAGAGAGAGAGAGGGAGAGAAAGGTGGCTTACTTCATGATTGCGGTCACTATGGTGGTCGCAGGTGCCAACTCACCATACTATTATTATTTATTTTATTACAGTCAGGGCGAGTGGAATAGCATACTACACATACAGACATCATTAACATAATAAAGTACAATTTGTAATATGAATAAAATTCTAGCTAACTAAGATAAAGAATGACAAAGAAATAATACACAAAGAACATGGGGAATTCCTATTTCACACGATCTATAATTCATGAAGGCGTGAAATAGGGCGTGGCTACAAACTAACTGAAACAGGTGGTTAAATAAAAAGCAGATTTTTTACAAAGAAACACCTGGACTTGTGGCCACGCAACACCCCTCCCCCAAAAGAACACGCTTACAAGGGTTGTAAGCAAAGAATCACTTGACCAAGGTCAATCAACACTATAACACTTAGGTTTGCACATGGGTAGTTCGGGATGGGGCATCAGCCAGCACATTATCTTTCCCACGAATGTGCGCGATCTGTAAATTGAAGGGCTGTAAGGCTAATGCCCACGGCAGAAGGCGTTGATTAGTATTTTTCATTCGTTCCACAAATGTCAGGGGATTGTGGTCTGTAAACACTTGCACAGGGTGAACTGTGCTTCCTACGTATACCCTAAACGCATCCAAAGCCATAATCAAAGCTAAAGCCTCCTTTTCAATGGTGGCATAGTTCCTCTGCGATTTGAGGAACTTCTTTGAGAAGTAACACACAGGATGTAGCACACGATCCTCCTCACCCTCTTGTAGAAGCACGGCACCGGCACCAACTTCGCTGGCGTCGACGTGGATGGTGAACGGCCTCTGGAGATCAGGAGCACGTAGGACAGGAGTATTTGCCAGCAGAGTCTTCACGCTCTCGAAGGAGTCCTGGCAACCCTGGCTCCACTTGAAGGAGGTCTTGACACTCAGGAGGTCGGTGAGAGGAGCCACCACGGGGGAAAAATTGGGACAGAAGCGACGGTAGTAACCCGCCATTCCCAACAGTTTCATTACTCCCTTCTTGTCGCTTGGGGCAAGATACTGCAGAATGGCTGCAATCTTGGCGGCAAACTGTTGGACCTCCCCCCTTCCGACCACGTGCCCCAGGAATGTAATACGGGCATGGGCGAACTCACTCTTGGCGAGGTTCACTGTCAGACGGTGTGCTGGCAGAACAGCAAAGAGGGCCCTTAGGCGGTCCACATGTTCTCCCAAGGAGTCGACACACAGCTGCATAGAGCCATCGGGCTTCGTCACCAAGACCGCGGGAGAGGCCCAAGGACTGCTACTGGGCTCTACAATACCGACCTTCTGAAGACGTTGTACCTCCTCACGGACGTACTCCCTCTTGAATGCGTTCAGGCTGTAAGGACGTTGGCGGATGGGCCAAACTCCGTTGGTTTCGATGTCGTGCTATACAGCTGAACAGGGGTGAGGATGGTCACTAAATATATCACTATAGTCTTTCAAAAGAGAGATGGCCTAACTTTGCACTGTGATTATCGAGTATTTTGGAATTTTCCACCTTAGTATAAGAGCCACTTTGGAGTTCAGAGAAGCTGTTTTCCTGATCATTATCACATGCAGGCACTACAACACAAGCGGGCAAGAGAGGTTCAACACTTGCCTCCCTTTCATTACTCTATCTCACTCGGTAGTGTTTAAGCAGGTTGACATGAACCAGACGTTTTTTTTTTTACGCCTGTCTGGTGTGTATATAACATAATTGGCCTTCCCTACTCTGTCTCCAATTTGGAAAGGTCGCTCATACTTTACCTGGAATGGGTGTGCCTGCAGGGGCAAGAAAGCTAACACCTTATCACCTACGCTAAATTCCATAGGCTCTACCTGATGTGTTTTGTCAAACTACTACTTCATCTTGATCTGAATAGATTTTAAATGGGCATGAGCCAGCCTCAAAGCAGCTTTTAATTTGTTCCTAAACTTAGCAACATATGGTACCAAGGGTGTGGCGCTATTTTCCAGCTGCCAACTTTCTTTGAAGGCTTTGAGAGGTCCTCGCACCTCATGGACATAAATGAGTTGCAACTGGGAGAATCCTAAGGATTTTTGAACTGAGTCCCTAACCGTTAATAGGAGCAGGTCAACCCCCTCGTACCAATCCTTCCCAAACTCCAAGCAATAAGTGCGCAACATGCGTTTGAATGTCCGATAGAATTGCTCCACCAACCCTTGGAATTGGGGATGATAGGCTGAAGACCTAGACTGTCGGACACCCAGACTCTGCATTACCTGATGAAACAATCGGGAAGTAAAATTGGATCCCTGGTCTGACTGCACTACTGTGGGAAGGCCTACTTGCGTAAACAAGTGGATGAGGGCTCTCACCACATTCTTGGCTGTGATGCGGAACAAAGGGAATGGCTTCTGGATAATGGGTGGCACAGTCTATCATGGCAAAGAGAAACTGATTACCTCGTGGGATCTTTGACAGACGACCAACGCAATCTATGACAATTCTGCCAAAGAGTTCTTCGTTGACAGGGATAGGTTGTAGAGGGAACGGTTTAACACTGGGGTGCGGTTTCCGTGCTACCTGACAACGGTGACACGTACTACTATAGGAACTAATCTCAATCTTCATTTTAGCCCAATAAAAATGAGCTAGAATTTTTGCACTAGTCTTCCTAACTCCCAAATGCCCTCCTACTCCATCATGAGCAATACCCAGGATCTTCTTCCGTAATGGGTTTGGGACCATTATTTGATGACGGACAGACCAAGGGTAATTTGCAGGGGAATCAGTAGGACGGAACTTCCGCATCAATATACCTGAGCTAAGGTAATAACAGTTGAATTCTGACTTAGCTTCCTCTTCACTAATAGCTCTACGGAAACAACTGGCTAGTTCAGGGTCCTCTTTTTGGAGTTGAGTGAGCTTACTCCTAGTGACTGGGGAGGAACCAAAACTATCCAGGGTGGTAACATTGTCTCCTTCAGAGTCGTTTTAGCTATCAAACTTATCCTGAAGGTCACCGGGTGGAGGAGAAAAAAAAATCACCTAGATTTAAATCAGCAAGGTCAGGCTGAGTAGAAACATCCTCTGTGATATTACTAGGTTGAGGGGGGGGGTAACCACACCAACATGAGCAACCTCTTTATGCTCGCTTGCATGAGCCTCCACCCTGCGGCTCATGTTACGGGTGACGGCACATGCAGGGAATATGCCCGGAATGTCTGCCTCTAATTGGGAGGTATTATTCTCGGCAGAGGGACACGAGGTGACTATGGCATTAGGTAACATCTTGCCTCCTGCGAGGTCATTTCCTATCAGGACTGAGACTTCTTCTACAGGTAACTTGTCGACTACTCCTAGCTGGTCATAACCTGTCCTAACATCTGACTGCAAGTATACTTGGCATATAGGGATACGTGACCCGCCTGTTAAACCGTTCACAAGGACCCAACTCCCAGTATAATATGCATCTATCAAAGCAGCCACATCCTTTGTAATTAGTGATAAGACTGAGCCTGTGTCTTTCAGAAGCTTTATAGATGTGGGCGGGCTACCTTGATCAAGGGCTACTGAACCAGAAGAATAGAACGGTTCAAATGTGTATAACATAGGCGGGAAAGAGTTATCTGGGACAACTAATGGGCTAACAGCAGTGAGACAGGGCTCCAAAAAACTTTCCGATTGCTCGGCCACGTTGATCGAGAGAGAGGGGGACCCTTGGAGAGAAGCCTTTTTCTGTTGTAGTTTGAAACAGTCATCAACATGATGTCCTGGACTTTTGCAATACTTCCAATAGCTCTTCCCTCCAGTAAGGGTAGATCCCCTGGTCTCACCATCACCGAGTTTACCTGAGGTAGATGAAGCAGACGATGAGTGGGCCGGCGGTCGAGGAGGCTGTGGAGGTCCAATTGACTTGGGGTCCCTAGCAGGGGGGAAAATTTATGGGGAAGGCAGGGTGAGACCTGGAATGCATTCTAGGATTAGTCAATTGGTAATAGTCGGCCGCTGGGCCAGCCTCTACCAAGGTACGGATACCTCGCTGATCCAAATGGGCTCGCACTTCTGGAGGGATATTATTTCTAATATCCTCCATCACCGTCAATTCTTTGAGTTTGTCCAGGTCTACGTGAGCCTCCTCGCTTTCCACCCACCGGGTGAACAAGCGGTACTTTTGCCTGAAGTACTCCACGTAGGTATCTTGGTTGAATTTCCTACATTTCCTGACTTGTTGCCGGTAGGCTTCAGGAACAATCTGGTTGGCCTGTAATATGCTAGACTTAACTATATAATAACCACTACTCTGGCTTTCGGAAAGCGCAATAGAAATATCAAGAGGGGGCGCCATACACCAACTGCGTCCACTGGCTGAATGGTCCTTGATACATGCGAGCTAATTTCTCAAAAAGCGAGAAGAGCTTGTCTGGTTCGTCCTCGTTAAACTTTGGAATATTAGGTGTATGTTTTTCTCTACCAAAGGCAGAAGTAACAGGACTTTAAGAATTGAGTCTCTATTTCTAGTTCCAGCTTCTTAAGTTCAACCTGTAAGGCTAAATCTTCCCGTGAGGCAAGGATGAGTTTATTTTCCTCTAAGCACTCAAGAATTGTGTCCTTTAAGGGGTTCTTATTCAAGCCGGATCACTCACTTATTTGGTAATAATGTACAATGGACTCTAACTTGGTTTTGTTAAGCTTCCTTACCTCTTCGACTGAAGGCTCCTTTACGAAGTTCTCCAAGTTGAACAAGTTGAACTTAAGATGTTGGAAGACAAAGAATAACAAAATGTTGCTGATTAGTTAGTTGGTAACTAATTATGAAGTAATGAAATACCTATAATAGGGATTGGTCACACAAAAATATGGTAATGCAAGCTGTTAGCTGGTATCGCAAGAGCATGGAATAATGGCAACAAACCAATCGCTTGTCATCTGAAACACATTCAAAGATGCGAAGAAAATTATAATGATGATATATAAATAAACAAATAAGTAAATAAATAAATAAATAAACAAATAAATGAATAAGTAAATGAATAAATAAATAAATAAATTAATTAATTAGTTAATCAATTAATTAACTAATACTATAATAATAATAATAATATAAATAATAATAAACAAAATAAATAGATAAGTAAAGTTAAATAACACACAAACACAGAAAAACGGAAACTTTTGAAAATCCAACAAAAAATATTGAAAGCAACTGAATCGCAACAATTTGCCTTTTAAGATACAGTAATCCAAAATATCAATGTTTAAGAATTACGTGCTGTAGATGGCGTCCTCCTGTATGTATGCATTCTTCCATTCTGCTGTTAATATTCCCATTGCTCGCTGCAACATCTCAGCTGAGATACCCCAAATTTCGTCTTGAATTATTTGTTTTAATTCATCCATTATCTTTGGCCGAGTTGTGTAGACCCGACTCTTCAGGTAGCCCTACAAGAATGTCACTGAATCTTCTCATGACACGGTTACCGAACTATTATTGTACAGCTGCCAATGATTGCCTTGAAGTGTGGGATGTCTCACCATCCTGTTGAAACCAGGTTTCTGCTTCGTGACCTCAGTTAGAGAGCTCGTTTTCTGCAGAGACACCAGCTGGCAAATACCTGTGAAATTTATATCTCCGAATAGCGACAAGAGATTGTGTTGTGCTTTTGTAATTGTATACGTATAGCGCTATACAGTTACAGGTATAAGAGAAAGTGTAGTGTTCTATCAATTTAGAATTAAAACAGTATTCTGTTACTGTACTCCAAAGGTAGGAGTAATAATATAAGGTACGCAGAGTAAGCTTCGCGTATTCATTTTATTTAGAGACCGCTTTGGTTTCTTTTGTTGGTTTATATTTTCTCTTTGTCGTTTGTATTGCCGAAGGAGGAGCGAAATGGCTTGTGAAGGTTGTATGAACGTGGAAGACCGTCTCAGGATGTGTGAGGAAGAAATTCGTCTTCTCGGGAGTGCACTCTGTGAGGAGTGAATCCTCTCCACAAAGAGCGTTCCACTTCTTCCCCTTCTGCCGCTGCCGTGAGCGAGTGGCGCTCCGTGGGGTCCCGTTTGTCGAGCCGCGTTCGGCAAGCGGGTGCCCTGCGGAGCAACCGCTGGCTTTAGCCAATCGTTTTGCTCTACTGAGGGACGAGGCTGAAAATCAGGAGTTCTTGGTGGTGGGGGATGCGATGCAATGGAGATCAAAGGATTACGATGGGATCTAATAATAATGGAGGACAAAACATCACAACTGGGTGTAATGATAGTGGAGGACAAAATATCACGGAAGGATATAATGTCAGTGGAGAACAAAATATAATTTTAGGAAGGGACGCCGGACAGAATGTCAAAGAAGGACAAAATATCACGATGGGATGTAATGACAGTAGAAAGCAAAAGATCACGATGTTTCTGTAGCTTATAAGTCCCATTTATCCTCTGTCATATGTACTTTCCTCAAGAGGGCTACAGTTGATAGCCGAGGTTTATTTTTTCCGATTGTCGGTTTCTTGTGTGTTCTTTACAAATGTGCTACTACATTTCTGTTTATATATATATATATATATATATACATATATGTATATATATATATATACATATTTATATATGTACATGTATATGCATACATATATCTATCTATCTATCTATCTATATGTATATATATATATATATCTATATATATATACTATATATACATATGTGTGTGTACTGTGTATATATATATATATATATATATATATATATATATATATATATATATATATAATGTGTGTGTGACTCACCATGGTCTTAGATCAAATGGGTCACCACCATCACCACCAGCAGCAGCAAGAATAATATGATCATCATCTTTACTAACGCCACCAGCAACAACAAGAACAACAGGAACAACGTCATCATTTTTACTACAACCACCACCCCATAACCATCATCTTCATATTCTAAGCGATCATGTGTGTGTGTGCACGCGCAAACTCCTGGGTATTCAAGCAAATATGTATCGCCATATTTTCCTTCACAAATTAAGATTGAAAATGATCGACACGTGGAGTATTTTAGCGCTTACACCCAGACTCCACCCAAAGGATTAATATTCTAAAGAAACTAACCAACACATAAGTAGTTGTTTCACGTTACCATCAGCCTTCGGAGACATCAACGTATCCCATGTGATACAAATACTTTACAAATATATATTTTGTTATTGTTACATAGGTACTATTTTGTTTGAATATTATTTTTGTTATAGGGAAATAATTGTGTATAAAAATATGATAGATTATTAACAACGAAAAATTATTTGTGTACTTCTGATTGTAGTACTGGTCATTTTTATATGTTCACATCGTTTGTTCAGCTTTCCATAAATTTACAATGTAAGATGATAATAAGAACATAAAAACATATGAGTGGAGGAGACTGCAAGAGACCATAAGGCCTACACTAGGCAGTTTCATGTCCATTACCACCTATCATCCTCGTCCATAAAGTTATCTAATCTTCTCTTGAAATAATATTTTTTTTCTGTGCTCACTACATGGTTACTAAGCCTATTTCATTCATTAATCACTCTGTACGTAAACCAGTTCTTGCCTTCTTCGTTCGTAAACTTAAATTTGTTAAATTTAAGTTCATTGATATGAATCCTGCCCTGCTGTCTTAATATGATGTCCTTGCCTGCCCCTCCCTTGTTAAAAGCTTGTATACATTTGAATTTCTCTCTCAGATCATCCCTAACTCTTCGTCTCTCCAGAGTGTAAGTTAAGTTGCCCTGACCTGTCTTCGTAATGACTGCATAATTACATACATACATACATACATACATACATACATACATACATACATACATACATACATACATACATACATACATACATACATACATACATACATACATACATACATACATACATACATACATACATATATACATACATACATACATATACCAAAGGCTTTTTCCCCTTTGCAAGGGAGGTAGCCCCCACCCCAAAACAAAAGGTATAAAAACCACTCTCACCCAATCCATCCCCACATACTACACTCCCATCGACCCCTTCCCTCCCTCTTATCTTGGGTCTTCCTGTATGGGGGATCAACCCTGCATGATTAGTACTTATTAAGTCGGAGAATAAGTTGTCTTGACCATCACTCTTCTCATGTCTTTTTTCCCTTGTAATATCATTACTTCCATTATATAAAGACAGTTCTCTATATTAGGAGAAAAAAATCTTATATATCAGAAACACTATGTAATGTTCTAATACATTTTGGTAAAGTATTTAGTTTTGAATATTGGAGAATTCCGAACTTTAGGAATTATATATATATATGTATATATATATATATATATATATATATATACATATATATATATATATATACATACATATATATATATATATATATATATATATATATACATGTATATATATATACATAATATATGTATATATATATATATATATATATATATATATATATATCCTGTATATATATATCGCAAGTATCATTACTGAAGTTGTTCTTAAATTGCGTAAATACCAGGCTTTATAAAAAAAATAAGACATAAAATCTGGAGTCTTACATCTTACTAAAAGATGTCCTCATATGCCCAGCCTCTTACATTTGCAAGCTCCTCCCCTTTTCTGATCACAACAACCGATGAGAGGTCTCCCAGAAACGTGATGTCATAAACATTCAGCGAGACGACCATTGACATGCATACTTAAGGGAGGGGCCTATGTGTCAAATAGTATGGTGCAGATGGTTTATGAATATGAATTATGTAAAAAGTTATTGTATTCTTTTTACTATATAAAACCATTCTTTTCTTATTTTGATTTTTCTCTTTGCAGGTATTGGTTTCAAGCAGATAATCGTACTGAAGTTTGGTAACGTATAAAGTCATTCATTTAACCAGTCAGTCAGTCAATCAATCAATCAATCAATCAATCAATCAATCAATCAATCAATCAATCAATCAATCAATCAATCAATCAATCAATCAATCAATCAATCAATCAATCAATCAATCAATCAATCAGTCAGTCAATCAATCAATCAATCAATCAATCAATCAATCAATCAATCAATCAATCAATCAATCAATCAATCAATCAGTCAATCAATCAGTCAATCAATCAATCAATCAATCAATCAATCAATCAATCAATCAATCAATCAATCAATCAATCAATCAATCAATCAATCAATCAGTCAATCAATCAATCAATCAATGAACCAATCAATCAATCAATCAATCAATCAATCAATCAATCAATCAATCAATCAATCAATCAATCAATCAATCAATCAATCAATCAATCAATCAATCATTCAATCGACCAATCGATCGATAAATCTATCAATCAATCAATCAATCAATCAATCAATCAATCAATCATGGAATCGACCAATCGATCGATAAATCAATCAATCAATCAATTATTCAATCAATCAGTCAGTCAGTCACCAATATAGGAGTCAATGGCAGAAAATAGACTTCTCTTAACCTCTTCCGCGACTGCACCAACATCTGCTATATCGCTCTTGCAAAATTTTCCTTTTATGAACCTGTATTAACCACATCCCGTTTACTTTAATTTGATGAAGCTTTTCTTAACCTATGTTGCTGAATAGTTAGTTTCTAATTTTTGCACATCTTTGAATTCTAGATTTGGAATATTCACTATTTTTGTCCATGTGAATGGATGTCTTGCACAAAGATCTTGTTACTTGAATGGGTAACAATTTTGTTCTTCAACAGATAGTTATCATTACTAATATACCTTAGTTGATAAGCAGCTCACATTATCTAAAAGAAACACCATTAATCCTAAAAGGAGGAGGAGGAAGATTGGTAGGAGGAAGAGGTGGAGGAAGAAGAGGAGAAGGAGGAAAAAGGGGAGGAGGAGGAGGAGGAGAAGGAGAAGGAAGAAGAAGAAGAAGGGTAGGAGTAGGGGGGAAGAAAGAAGAGGATGAGGAAGAAGGTGGAGGAGGAGGAGGAGGAGGGGGAGGAGGAGGAGGAGGAGGAGAAAGACGGGAATGAAGAAAAGGAGGAGGGAGAAGAGGAGGAGGAGGAGGAGGAGCGAGAAGAGGAGGAGGAGTAGGATAAGGAGTAGGAGTGGCAAGTCACATAACTTAACACTGTATCCCTTCCATTCCATCGCAAACACATTCCAAAAGGCAGAACCGAAAATCTGCAACACCATGACTATTTAGTAAAATCAAATTTTGATATTCATAGGGCTTTCGAGTAGCGGAGCCTACACTAAGTCATAAAAGGCGTGATTTCGCCATGTAAACGCAATTTGGAGGAGCAGGTGTTTCCAGGTTGTTACTGAACTGCGGCAGGAAAGGGAAGGCGGTTAAGCAGCGTTCGATTTGGTTAGAGACAGTTTAGAGCGGATATACCAATTAAAAACACGGTAAATTTTTTTAGAAGAGTTAATGCCGGTTAGGGATTGTTAAAGAAGTTTAAAGTTGGTTAAAAAATGTGGTAGAGAAAGAAAAGACGATTAAGGAGCATTAAAATTGGTTAGAAATTTATCTTGATGGTTAAGGACGATTATGTCGATTAAAATCGATTAAATTAGTTCAGAGGAGTTGAGGTGATAAATTATACAAAGGGTGAGGGTGGCAGTGAGTTGGAGCTAAGTCTTAAAGAAGACAGATTGGAGAAAGTGGATAGTTTTAAGTATTTAGGGTCACATGGAGCAAGAAATAGAGGTAGAGGTAAACTGTAGAGTGAGAAAAACAGTTAATGTATTTGAGAAATGAAAATATCATGAGAAACATGAGATATAGGCATCTGGGTGCACACACAAAGTCTTAAAGAAGATAGATTGGAGAAAGTGGATAGTTTTAAGTATTTAGGGTCACACGGAGCAAGAAATGGAGGTAGAGGTAAACTGTAGAGTGAGAAAAACAGTTAATGTATTTGAGAAATGAAAATATCATGAGAAACATAAGATATGGGTATCTGGGTGTAGACACAAAGAAAAGAGTATATGAATGGGTGATTGTGCTTACAATACTATAAGGGACAGAGACGAAGAGTGGAGGTATAATGGATCTGGCAAATAGGATTGATGAAACAATACTTTGATGGTTTGGGTATAGGGGAAGAATGGGAGAGGAGAGACTAACAAAAGGAGTGTGGAATGCAGAGGTGGATGGTGGGAACTTGAGGGAAAGACAGAAAATGAAATGGATGGATGGGATGAAGAGGACTTTGAATAAAAGGAGAGTGTCTGTTGATCAGGGAATGGAGAGGGCAAGAGATGAGTATGAATAGAGAATGGTTGTGAATAGATGAGATATTGAAGCGGCCCTAAGGGATTTGTT
>NC_134784.1:82346044-82351044 GCF_046742065.1 Oratosquilla oratoria | reverse complement strand
GTATACCACATTCGCTTGCTTTAGGGTGTTGTTATCTTTTGTCTGGTTATTCTTCATGAACAGGCTAGAGACGGTTGTGTTTTTGTAGTATATAATTATGGCTAATTTTTCTTGTGGGTTGATACATGTGACATTCCTTGTGATGATTTCTTTTAAGACCCGTTTAAGACCCGTTCGTCAGTTTTATATGCGGGTGTCATTTGATTCTTAAAGAAAATTTTGTGTATAGTCTGTGTGGGTTTTTGTTCCTGTTGAGTTTGGGTACGTGTCAGAAAGAGGTTGATTTCTTTGTCTATGATAGTGTTTGAGTAATTGTTGTTGATGAGTATCTGTTTCAGTCTCAAGAGTTCTGTGTGAAGTAAGTCCCAAGAAGAACAGTTACGAAAGGCACGTCTTAAATATGCTCGAATGACGCTCAGCTTATACCTATCAGGGCATTCACTGTCGGCATTCATGCATCGTCCAATGTCTGTGTCCTTCCTGTACACTTTAGTTTCATGTCGGTCATTTCGGGAATTAACAAGGACGTCGAAGAAGGGGATTTTGTGATGTAGGTTAAGCTCATATGTGAAGTTCAGGACTGAGGAAGATTCCATGGCTTGTTGGAGATCTCTTAGGTGGGATTTGTTCCTAATTTCCACGAAAATGTCGTCAACATATCTGCAGTACAGGTGTGGTCTTATGTCAGGGTTTTGAAGTACTGAGTTTTCCAGGTTGCACATGTAAAATTCTGCAAAGGTACAACCTAACGGTGAACCCATTGCAACGCCTTCTATTTGGTAAAAGAGATGTCCTGTTGGGCTCTTAAAAGGGGCTTCGGTCGTGCAAGCAATGAGTAACTGCTTCAAGATATTCTCAGGAATTTTAGGAGGGGGCAGTTGGGGGTGGTGGTAAACATTATCCATAATGATGTTTATCGTGGGAAGGACGGGTCTTAAAAGAAATCATCACAAGGAATGTCACATGTATCAACCCACAAGAAAAATTAGCCATAATTATATACTACAAAAACACAACCGTCTCTAGCCTGTTCATGAAGAATAACCAGACAAAAGATAACAACACCCTAAAGCAAGCGAATGTGGTATACCAATACTCCTGCTCCGAAGAAGGTTGCAAACTTCTGCCTAACATGTATTATATTGGTGTTACCACTACTTCACTTAGCCGAAGGCTCACAATGCATGCCCGCGATGGTAGCATACGGAAACATATGACTCACTATCACAACAGAAATCCCACAAGACAAGATCTAGTTAACAATACCAAAATACTCAAACACTGTAACAATCACAAAAAAAAAAAAAAAAAAAAAACTGCACATCCTGGAGAAAGTCTACATTTCACAACACACACCAATCATCAACATACAAACAAACACATTAGGCACCTTACTCCCAAACAAAGAATCCGTCACACCAGGACAAAATTCCCCTCAACAATATGACATACAACATCAACGGACATCTTGTCCAGTTCCCCCCCCCCAGTCATTATAATCTGACTCGAACCTCTCCCAAGTCCACCTCACCGTCCAGCTTCCCACCCCCGCAGTTATTATGATCTGACCCGAACCTCTCCTAATTCCACCTCACTGGAACCATAAAGCCTTGTCATTTTGTAACTCCTTAGCATAATTGACATGGACCTTTTCCTGTCATTTCATCTGCCTGAAGATGGTTGTATGTAACAACCGAAAGCTTGCGATTGTATTTATATAATTAGTGTCAATATACCATGGATCTCGGTAGACTTGTGTTTAATCTACCCCTGGACTATAAGAAACATATAAGAAGAATGGAAAAAACAACTAAGAAGATAGTTGAAACTGAATTAGCATTGGTCTTTAACAAGACATGTCTACAAGAAAATTTACTGCCAAAATATACTAATATATATATATATATATATATATATATATATGTATATATATATATATATGTTTAGTAGGGGAAGGTAAGGACCCTGTAGTTTGCGTGCCGGGGCCAATAATATAGCTAAGTTAGGGAGTGAGGAATTGTTTGCGCTGTTCCGAGATGCGCTAGACAAGATTAGAAATAGGGGAGGTGTTCCTGTTGTATGTGTAATCCTTCCGAGGCGTAGAGTTGGAAGCATGTGGCATTCCAGGGTCATTGCAATGAATTGCAGGCTGGCAAAAACATTGTAAGGCCAATGGATGGGCATTTGTCGATAACTGGGACTGCTTTTACGGTAGGAATCATCTATTTACAAGGGATGGGTTGCACTCGTCGCCCAGAGGATTTCGGTTCCTTCCTGAATCCCTTGACCGAGAAGTAGGCATCCTACATTTTTTGTTTTTGTTTTTTCGGGTAGATTACGTGGGAGCAGGGGGGGAAGTATCGGAATATAGTTTAGACAATAGAAGCAACTTAGAGAGGGACTGTGAAAAGAATCACCAAAGCAGGTGGAAGGAAGATAAACTTAAAGTTTACTATACAAATAGCAGAAGCATAATTAAAAAAAATTATTTACTGCGAGGTAAAGCATAGCTATTACCGAGTCCTGGATCAACATGGCTGATAAACATTTCCTTCCGGAAATCGAAATAGAAGGATATAAGTTTTTTCACAATGATAGGATTGGCAGGAGTGGAGGAGGTATAGCACTTTTCGGTAAAAATACAATAAACTGTATTATCAACAATTCGATTAAGGAATAGGACTGTACGGAATCAATTTGGGTAGAGATTAGAGGCAAGAAGAAGGAAGTTATTATTGGCGTCTTGTACAGACCTCC
The DNA here is from genome assembly GCF_046742065.1 of Oratosquilla oratoria. Lineage (NCBI taxonomy): Eukaryota > Metazoa > Arthropoda > Malacostraca > Stomatopoda > Squillidae > Oratosquilla > Oratosquilla oratoria. The sequence continues at coordinate 82,348,287 of NC_134784.1, read as the reverse complement.
TAACCTCATTATTGAGCAGACTGATCCCCTGATTAATGAAATTCGCAGAGCGTCCCAGTACAAAAACATTGTGATCATGGGAGATTTTAATTATAGAAACATTGACAGGGAGAATTTAATAGGATATCAGGAAACAAATTAATTCCTAGATGTGGTGCAGGATAATTTCCTAAAACAAGTGATTACCGATCCTTCGAGGGGAGTAAATACTCTGGACTTGGTTTTAACTAATAATGAGCACCTAATGAGTAACGTAAAGGTGGGATATAGTCTAGGCTCTAGCGATCATCAAGAAATAAGATTTGATATTATTTGGGAAGAATTAAAAGTATCAATAACGTCCAAGTACCAGACTTCAGGAGAGCAAATTTTGACAATACAAAAATCTATTTGAAATTGAATATGAAATGTCATGCGGACGTTTCAGACATTGTCGAGTCTTGGTGCGTGACTGGAGGTCAGATCACGACCAGAGGTCGGGTCACGGAGGGTAATATGCATACCTTGGGTCAGGTCATTTGGGGGCGAGGGCTCAACAGACAGGTCAGCGATTTAGATGAAATGTATAGTAATCTAATTGATTTAATCATTGATGCACAAAATGCATTTATCCCCCTAAAGTCAATACGGAAAAATAGTAATACTCCCAAATGGATAACGGACAGATTGAAACATGAAATTGGTATGGAAAGAGGACTTTGCGTAAAAATAAAAAATAAAATGGGGAAACGCACCTTAGATCAAGATATAACGAAATGACAAAGCTGGTTAAAAAGAATATATACAAAGCGAAACGCAATTATGAAATTAAGGTTGCTAGTCAAGCAAGATCCAACCCAAAGAATTTCTTTCATCTCTATAGAACAAAAAATAAAGAAAGAATAGGACCAATTAAAAATGATGAAAATGTCATGATAGAATCGGAGAAAAAATGAGTGAGGAGTTTTACAATTATTTTCTATCGGTGGTCCCTAATGAGAGGTTAGATAAATTAGGCTACCTGACTGCGATCCGATTTTCAGAGGGGATGAAGAAAGTAGTCTATCTAATATCATCATTAATAAAGTAGAAGTAGTCAAGCAGATTGAAAGACTTAAAACTACAAAATCTACGGGTCCAGACGATTTTTTTTCGAGAATGCTAAAGGAGTGTAAATTTGAAATCTGCGAGACGCTGGTTTTGTGCCTACTACTTGGAGGGAAGCAAGCGTTATTCCTGTTTTTAAGAAGGGAGATAGATCGTCTATATACAACTACAGGCCAATCAGTTTGACATCGGTTATAGGAAAAAGGCTTGAATCAGTAATACTAAATAGACTCCGAGAACACATCTAAAGACATAATTTAATTCGTGATTCACAGCATGGTTTCTCCAAGGGTAAGTCGTGTGTGACTAATCTTCTATCCTTTTACATTAAAGTATATAAGGCGTCAGATAACAATGATAATTACGACATTATCTACCTTGACTTTAGCAAAGCGTTCGACAAGGTGCCACACCAGAGACTACTAAATAAAATCAAAGCCCATGGCATAGGAGGAAAAGTGTTAGAATGGATTAGAGCTTGTATTAGTAACAGAAAACAGCGGATCACCATTAATGGAATAAAATCTAGGTGGGGCAATGTTACTAGTGGGGTCCCCCAGGGCTCAGTTTTGGGTCCCTTGTTGTTCATTATGTACATAAACGACTTAGACGACGGGATAAATAATGATGTTAGTAAGTTTGCGGACGACACTGAAATTGGACGCCTAATTAGGTCAGGAGACGACGCAGAGATTCTGCAGGATGATCTTAGCAAATTGTTCATATGGTCGATGAAATGGCAAATGAACTTCAATATCTCTAAGTGTAGTGTGTTAAACGTAGGGATACACGACCCCGAAAATAGATATAGTTTAGATAACACGCTTTTAGAGAAAACTAAGTGCGAGAGAGACCTGGAAGTTTTAGTGAGTTCGGACCTTAAAACCAGGAAACAGTGCATTAGCGCCAGGAATAAAGCTAACAGAGCATTAGGTTTCATTGCTAGGGCGGTAACGAATAAAAGTGCAGAGGTAATCATTAAACTCTATCTAGCGATAGTTAGACCCATCCTTGACTATGCGGTACAGTTTTGGTCTCCGTCCTACAGAATGGACATCAATTCACTAGAATCAGTACAGAGAAGAATGACCAAATTGTTATATGGACTCAGAAATTTGCCTTACGAAGTGAGGATTAGGCACCTTAACTTACACTCT
>NC_134784.1:82331044-82333544 GCF_046742065.1 Oratosquilla oratoria | reverse complement strand
TCCCTTTACTTTGTACCTCTCATATGATTCCCTCGTACTATTTTGTAACCAATCTGTGAAAGCTCGCTTCTTCTCGTCTACAAACCTTCTTTGCTTCCTCACCCTACCACTCACTACCCTTCCAACCATTTCATTCACCTACACGACTCCTTCAACTTCTCCCATCTCAGCTCCTCTTGGATATATACGGTGCCCCTAGGCGAAATTTGACCTACCATCAAAATAAAACTTAGTTAATCATGGTGTATCTTAAAGATACTACAGTCAAAATCATCTTTATCTATTATCTATCTACTGGTCAGACTTCCTTCTAATTCTGGTCACTCTACTTCCTCTACCTCCTCCACCCTAATTAGCCTCCTCCCCATTTTTTTTTTTTTTTTTTACTTTGGCGAAAATTAAATGAAATGTTGTGTAAATATAAAGAGATTTGATGCAATGTCAAACTCACGAGAGAAAATCAACATAATGACTTGAACAACTCGAACAATTTTGCAACAAAATTTTACAGAAAAAACATTATCTAATTATGTCATTTCTTGATCTCAACCTTCCACACCCACTACACACACTATTCCTAAATTTGAACATCTACCAACATTCTTAACTTTTAACTAAACTTGAAAGTGATATTTAGACCAGTAAGACAAAATATTTTATAAAATTACATCACGATACAAGAAGGCTAATCAGATTCATCAAACTGTTTGAATTGGGACCTATTCGATGGCAAGGAATAGTCAAATTTAGTATAAAATAAATAAGTAAATAAATAAGTATAGAGTGGTTAGTATCTATACTCCTTCGACACTGGTGTGCTGCCGACTTGACGTCATAATACGTCACAGAAAGGAATGCCATGATTGGCCAGTTTAACTTTCTCGTCGACGGTGGGCGTATTCACTCACCCAGTCATCGCGCCAACTGATGACCTTATTGCAGGGCGTCATAGAGGCGAAGGGGAGGTAGGGGCATCTCACTGTGCAGACAGCAGAGGAAGGCGCAAGTATTTGTTATCTATAATTATGAATAAAATAGCCTGGCGGCAGACAGAATAAAGAATAAGTACCCCCGCTGTGGAAGGGAATATGTAATGATGAATCTGTTCACTATCTTGAAAAAACTCTTCTGATAAAAATCTAGCTTGAGAAACAAGCAATGTGCTGTTATGTCGACCAATGAGGTATTTTATTTGTTTACATATTTTTCTTTATTACTTTTGTCAGCCATCATTCTTTGAAAGGTCACCAGAGGAGACAGATACCAAATGACCTTTAGCATTAGATTACATTTTCTTTTACCTTTATTAAGAAATTTTCTTTAATACCAACGTCTTACTTTAGATATTTCATTCTGGTTGAACCATGACGATATTATTTCGGCAGAGAAGAAAATATGGGTACAAAGAGTTAAGGTTATTAAGAGTTTATCAGATTCTTTATAAACACGACCAACAAAGGGTCTGACCGCTCCTCTACAAGAGAACTTTATCCCTGATGAAATAACAACAGAAAAATAAATACCAAAAACAACCGGAGTACTTCTCGTCACGATGTACATTTCTCAGGATCAAACCTCCACATACCAACATCGAATTCCATTACAATATTCACAAGAGATTTTCTGGTACATAGGGTTGTTGACATTCTGACTACCTCCGTGCTGAGTGTTATAGGCAACAGAGTATTGTACAGGGAAAGTTTAAATTGACTGAAATCTATATAGTGGTAACCTTCATGCCCCCACCTCAACATTCCACTCCATACATTCTCTCTCTCTCTCTCTCTCTCTCTCTCTCTCTCTCTCTCTCTCTCTCTCTCTCTCTCTCTCTCTCTCTCTCTCTCTCTATCTATCTATCTATCTATCTATCTATCTATCTATCTATCTATCTATCAATCAATCTTTCTCTCTCTCTCTCTCTCTCTCTCTCTCTCTCTCTCTCTCTCTCTCTCTCTCTCTCTCTCTCTCTCTCTCTCTCTCTCTCTCTCTCTCTCTATCTATCTATCTATCTATCTATCTATCTATCTATCTATCTATCTCTCTACCTATCTATCTATCTATCTATCTATCTATCTATCTATCTATCTATCTATCTATCTATCTATCTATCTATCTATCTATCTATCTATCTATCTATCTATCTATCTATCTATCTATCTCTATGGCATCTATCCCAAAGATCCTTTATATGAAGAATATTTAAAAATGCCTATTGACTATTGACCTGCCATTTTTCTTTGACTTTACTTCATGTCAGCCTTGTGGATGGAAAAGGAAGCCTTCTTTAAATATCATGTAGCAGTTATTATATCACACAGCTGTACGATTGATAAAAAAATATTTACAAATGGGGACCCTTCAATTGTTGAACACACACGCACACACACACACACACACACACACACACACACACACACACACACACACACACACACACACACACACACACACACACACACACACACACACACACACACACACACACACACACACACACACA
>NC_134784.1:82288544-82291044 GCF_046742065.1 Oratosquilla oratoria | reverse complement strand
AAATCTCAGTGTTTTCCTCTAAGGTCTCTCATAATAGAAGCCCATGGTATAACATTATCAAGTAAGAAACTCTAGTATAAAACTTAGAACTTAAGAAAAAAACTCATCGGATTAATTCTTATCCTAAAAAGATAGAACATTCCTATAGCTACTGAAGAAGGGTCTTGAACCTGAAATCACGACCTAGCTAATATGATTACATACAGCCAAGTCATAAATTTCCTTTCTAAGGAACACAAATCTATAATAAGGTATATGGAAAATACCTTTAAGAAAATAATTAATGAACAACTAGCCATCACTTTTAATTATATATATATATATATATATATATATACATACATATATTTATATATACATATATATACATACATATATATATATACATATGTATGTGTATATATATATACATATATATAATATATATATACATATATGTATATATATATATGTATGTATGTATGTATATATATTTGCAAAAGAACCACAGGAGAAGGGAAACTTGTAGACAGTAAGTACTTTCGTATATTACAACTTCAGACTAAAACAGATACAGAGTTGTGTTTAAATGTATCAGGTAGCAACCGTAGGGTGGAGGGGTGGGAGACAATACAGTGCGTGGGGGGGATGACCTTACCTCTATCGACCTGACCAACACATATGGTTCAATCTAGGGGATATATCTTGGTCACCATTTGTGTTATCAATTGATCACATTTAAAATGACCATAGCTTAATCTTATATTTTATCAAAAGTGCCTATTATTAAAGATGAAAAAGTTATTTGGTTCCAATACGTAGACGATATTTTGATATTTTGTGTTTCTGGCCTAATAAGCGATGATTTCCCTATTAATCTAAAATCTAAATAACAACAGCTTGCCCCTTTTGGATGTTGAAATAATTAGAGATGATGGTATTCTGAAAACAAAAGTCTACTGTATAGAAAACCTACCAACATTCTTTCCTATGTTAATTTTTATTCCAAATTTCAATCACCATAAAAAGATTAGTTTTTATTTCCATGTACTTGAGAGCTTACAGGATTTCAGATCCTGAATTTATTGGTGGCAAAATTAGAACTATCCAGAATATTGGAGAAAAGTTAAGATATCTCAATCACGTTTTTAATCAATGTCACAATATTGCCAATAAACGTTTTTATAATCACAAAAAAGGAAACCATAAAGTACTTAATACACTTGTTTTTCCTTTTATGAAAGCTTTCTTAGTATTGTCAACTTATTCAAGAAATTGGATATCAAACTAGCTTTTAAATATGACCATACCATTAAGAAAGTTTTGATTAAGAGCAGCCAGCCTAACAACAACGGTGTGGTCTATAAAATTCCATGCCAAGATTGCAATAAATTTTGTATTGGACAAACTGGTAAAAACATTGAAACAAGGATTTCCCAACATAGATATAGTGTGAGGTCAGCCCAGGAAAACAATGCGTTATTTCAACACAAAGCATTATACAACCATCATCCTGATTGGTCTAAGGCAACAATTTTAGCCAAAGAAAAGAACCTGTATAAAAGAAATGTAATAGAATCTTGTTTAATGTCAGGCACTTTTTATAGAAATATAAACTTAAGCTACGGACATTTTAAATGTTATAAATTGGTAACTCAAATGGTGAGTAAGATTAAACCATATGTGTTGGTGAGGTCGATATAGGCAAGGTCATCCCCCCCACCCCACATTGCATTGTCTCCCCCCCCCTACGGTTGCTACCTGATACTTACATTTAAACACAACGCTGTATCTGTTTCATTTAGTCTGAAGATGTAATATACAAAAGTACTTACTGTTTAAAAGTTTCCCTTCTCCCGTGGTTATTTTGCATTTTTGTATCACGGTGATGTGATTGCTTGCATATATATATATATATATATATATATATATATATATATATACATATCATCTTGAAAAGAATTTTTCAAGAAGTATATTATGATGGGACAATAATTTTGGAAAAGCTGAATGATTTCAGAATCGTTTCAGCATAATCTAACTTTTCTTACAATAAATACAACAGTCATTTACTTGGGACTCTAATGAATAACGATGCACTGTCAATTCTAAGTATTTCTACATTAAGTTATATCCTTTGATTTTCTATATAAAATACTGTGAATGTTTAGCTTGAGAATATAAGTGTATGGGACATAAGAAATTTTGGTTATCCATTAATATTTGCAAAGCTGATTTTGTTTCTAAAAATATAATTTGCAATACTCTTGATTTTGTCTTTAGTCATTCTTATCCTTTTTATCTAACAAGATTTTTGCATTCTTGGAAGTAATGATTATGTTATTATTTGGATTTAATTTGTTCATGAACATAATATACAAAGAAACTATTGCGCTCAACAATATTTCCTTCTTCGAGTAGTGTGAGCTAAAATTGTTTTTGTTTTGTGTGTGTGTGTGTGTGTGTGTGTGTGTGTGTGTGTGTGTGTGTGTGTGTGTGTGTGTGTGTGTGTGTGTGTGTG
>NC_134784.1:82263544-82281044 GCF_046742065.1 Oratosquilla oratoria | reverse complement strand
CGAGGCATTGAATGTCAATGAAGGACCAAATATCAATATAGGATAAGGTGTCAATAAATAACAGAATTATAATGTAAGGCATGACATTGAAACTCAAAACGTATCAAAAAGAAACAATCACTAGTTTCTTAATACCATGTACTTTAATGCTTGTTGTATTTGGAACAAATTCCAAGAAATACAGGGGTATGTCAAAAGCGAAAATCTCGTTGTAATAGGAATAACCGAGATATGGTTAAATGGTAAAGAGTCTGAAGCTGAATTTAATATTGCGGGATTTAAACACTTTCATCAGGATAGAAACCACAAGAAAGGTGGGGGTGTTCTGTTGTACGTTAAAAACAATGTCCATGCCTGTATTTTAGAGAAAGTAAAACAAGATTCATATGATAGTTTGTGGGTAGACTTAACCCAAACAAATAAACAAAATGGATGTAGGTGTAATATATAGGCCAAAGACATTATCATTTGTAAACGACAAACTGTTGCTTCAAGAACTGGCATTTATTCTATATTATTTATTTGTGTTGTTATCATTTGTCTGTTTGTTTATTATCATTTGCTTGATTCTCATTTATTACTAGTTACATGTCAATTTATTATCATTTACTATTTACTATTTTGTTTATTGTTTAATTATACCTATGCATTTATTTATGTATTGTATTTATTATTTACATTATTATAGTTTTTATTTATTCATTTATTCATTTTTTCATTTACTTATCTATTCATTTATTTATTTATTTATTTATTTTCTTGTTTATTTATTTATTTTTTCGCATGCGACCTAGATATGGACCAAAAGGTCTCTTGTCGGCATGCTCCTCCTTTGTAATCCTTTGTTATAAACGTGAGCTATACACGTTAGTAACAGCGTAAACACACTATCGGAATCATGTAAAAGGTACTCAGCTAGAGACTTATTTGTAGAGGTGAGCCCATTCAAGAGAATAGATGACTCCCTTCCTTGCTTCATCTATCAGCGCAAGATGATTCGGTTCAGCTGAGCGATGAACCCTGGCTTGAAAAGGGAACCCGAGGTTCTCAACCTTTTTCACTCAATTTCCACTTTTATCAATTCTCAACATTCATTCGATTCCCCTTCATATTCCTCGAGCCCCCCGCCCCCCCCAAAAAATAGAGATAAATCAATAAATCAATAAATAGATAAAATCTTGCTGAAGAGAAACCCTTTCTTTAATAACAAAGTCTACAATCATAATTATGTTCGGCAAGGACAGAGTAATGGATTTTCTTTTCTTCAGATTCTTCACATTATATAGAAATGTATAATGAGTAACAGCAGGCAATGACCTTCTCAATATTCTCGCCATGGCTCCCAGGTTGAGAACTACTGTTTTATAAACCAATAGAGACCTTTGTCAGTCCTGGGTGGGTCACTCAATTCTTAAAGTATGACATACTTATGCAGTTTTGTGGATTTTAGAGCAGCGTTTATTCATCTTCCCCATATTCAGATTCCCTTAGTAGGCAGGTATTGGTAGTCCACCACCATTAATATATTGTTCAAAGGACTAGAGTTGTTACACTTTTCTAAGGAGCAACGTTTATAATGGCCCCATTATTTTATTTTCAACGCCTCATTAAGTGTGCTAGCACTCTAAGTTAAGGATCGCTACACAAGTGATTAAAATCAAATTAGGTAGAGTCCTAGGTCGGGCTGAAATAAAAAAAAGTAGAAATGGAAAAAGAGAGAGAGAGAGAGAGAGAGAGAGAGAGAGAGAGAGAGAGAGAGAGAGAGAGAGAGAGAGAGAGAGAGAGAGAGAGAGAGAGACAGACAGACAGACAGACAGACAGACAGACAGACAGACAGACAGAGAGAGAGAGAGAGAGAGAGAGAGAGAGAGAGAGAGAGAGAGAGGCAGGCAGAGAAACAAAAAGAGGAGTGTAATAGGGAACCTAGGCATAGAGGTAAAGTTTAATTTTCTAAAACGATCTGTTTCAAGAGCTCTTGGCTGTTGGAAACGTTGTGCTCACCTTCCTCGTCCCTCTCTGTCAACAAGTCCCTCTCACTCTCTTCCCGGTCTGAAGATCTCTTGGCCAACGGTGCCATGTGACCGCTGACGTCATATCATCCACAATGCCGCCGGGATTAAAGAAATATTGACCAGAGGGTCCTTTCCCTCAACATTGGATTCTTTTCCTGACACAGGAATCATTGGACTAGCCTAACCTAATCTACCCTAACCTGACCTAACCTAACCTGACCTAACCTAACCTAACCTAACCTAATCTAGACTAAGTCAACCTAACTTAACCTAACATGACCTAACTTAATCTAATTTAACCTAACTTACCATGAGTTTTTTGTCTAATAACATACCCATCATGTATGAAGGGCACACACACACACACACACACACACACACACACACACACACACACACACACACACACACACACACACACACACACACACACACACACACACGCACGTGTGCACGCACACACAGCGTGACACCACAACCGTAGGTCCCCTTACCGGAAAAGACAACTAGGTAAATACCCGCATACACACTTATACATACGCGCGCAAACACACACACACACACACACACACACACACACACACACACACACACACACACACACACACACACACACACACACACACACACACACACACACACACACACACACACACACACACACACACATATATATATATATATATATATATATATATATATATACGCAAACACACACTGGACATCGAAGCGAAAGGAAGAGCAGCGATTGAGCGCATATCTAGCGGTTTTGTCGCCGAACACGAAGGAAATCAGTTGTTATTGTACGGGATGGGTAAGCTGTGGTTCTCGGGTGACCGGTAAAGAAATCCAGTTCTTGAAAAAAGTATAGTTTTGGCAAAATGGAGAAAGAAAAAGAAGAAAGAAAAATAAACGAACCAACGATAAGAGGACTGGATATAAGCACAGTGGAAAGTCCAAGAGGTGTCATCCCCAAAAGAACTTTTTGATAGATACTACAAAGTAAAACCAAAGGTAGGAAAATAACAGTTTTTCAGGGTCTCAAAAAAAAAAAAAAAAAACAGGTGAAATGGGTAAAACCTTAGATATAGATAGAGAAAATAAATGCAGTAATGCATTAAGAGATCACGAAGTAAAGGAATTAATGGAAGAAATCATATATTTAAAATATCATTACCGAGCTGTACTTAGGGAATTGATTACTTTGCGTAGGATTACTGAGCAGACGATTAAAGAATTAAGTAACCTAAAGAGCGAAATTGAAATTCTCAAAAGAGAAAACAAAAGAATGAAGAATGAGGACAAAAATAAAAATGAAGAACTAAAAAAGGAGGTCAAAGAGCAATTTCAAGTAGTGACCGGAAAGGTGGAAGAGTCAATCAAAGAAACAGACCTCACTGAAATAAAAAATCAATGGAAACAAGAACAGGAAAATTAAAGAAAAATATCTTTTAGAGAAAAAGTACAAAATCCGATGGAGGAAAATACAAAAAAAAAAAAAAAACAGTTATGAAAGTAATTAGAGAAAAGGAAAATTGGGTGAGAGATACAGTTGATAAAGGTAAGTGCATTGTGGTCCATGGTATCCATGAAAAACATGAAACGTATAGATACCAAAGAGAAAAAGGAGGAGAAGGAAATGGCTAAGGAAATTTTGAAAGAAATACAGGATGAAAGACAAAATTTTTATAAAAAAAAAAATCGACGAAATCCACAGGACAAGCAAATGTTCAAAAGAAAAACAACATAGAACTCTGAAAATAAGAATAAGAACTCAGATGATAGCCGAGGAGGTATTATCAAAAGCGGTTATATTGGTAAACAGCGAGAATTTCAAACATATATGGATAAAAAAGGAAATGAGTGATGAGGAAAAAGAGAAAGAGAAAGCTCTCAGAATTGAAGCCAGTGATAGAAATGAGAAAAGAACAGACGGGAAAAAAGTAGGTTTTTTGGAAATTGTTGGACTTGACTGAAAAAATGGTACATAAAAAAATGGAAACTTAAACCAAAAAAGAAAAAAAATATGAAACTAAAAGTGGGATACACAAATATCGATGGCATAATCTCTGGAATCAATTAACTAAGTGACTATCTAGAAATAGAAAAACCTGACATTATGGAAATTGTAGAGACAAAACTGAAAGGATCTCTATCAACAAGCATAGTGGGACAAGGTTTATACAACCACTGGGTAAAAAATAGAACAGACAAGGAGAGAGGAGGTGTCACGATATTAACCAAAACGGGTCTAGATATGACAAAGATTAATGAAGGTCAAGGCAATGTAGAAATAATTATGATCAAAATTGTAAACAAAAAGATGAAAAGCAGAATTTTTTTAGCAGTGTATGTACCACCAAAAACACAGGCTTGGTTGGATAGCGAATATTCTTAGATTACTGGAAGACACAATAAATGTGCTAAACGAGTTACTGAAAGAGGGTGGAAACATAGTAATCATGGGCGATTTTAATGCAAAGGATATAATCTGGGAAATGATAGTAAAAGAGGGAGAAGAAATTTGGAGCAACATTCTACTGAATATGACCATTGAATACACCCTAACACAATGGGTTAAGGAAAATACTAGATATAGAAACAATGAGGAACCGTCAAAACTAGCCTTAATATTAACTTCTGAACCAGATATTGTGAACAAAATGGGGTATAAAACACCGATTGGAAAGAGTGACCATATACTAAGAGAGCTTGAATTAAAAGAACAGAACAATGTAGGTAGGAATGATAAACATAGAGAAGAAAGATTAATGTATAACAAAACGATTTTGTAAAACTAAGAAAAAAATTCCAAAACACAAACTGAGATAAATTCTCTAAAGAGGAAACAACGATGGAAGAGAAATGGAACATATTCAAAGAAAAGTACAAGTAAGGAATTAACAAATATGTACCAAAAAAAGAAACAAAAATATATTTATAGAAAGTGTTGGTATAATAAAAGGTGTAGTGAGGCTAGAGACAGGAAAGACAAAGCCTGGAAAAAATGGAAAAAGGACAAAAAAATCTAAATGGCAAACATATATAAAACTTAGGAACGAATATGTGAATATACGCAGGAAAGAAAAAAGAAATTATGAAAAGATATTAAAGACAAATGTAATGACCAACCTAAACTCTTTTACAGATATATAAATGAAAAACTAAAGGATAAACATGAAATAGTGAAATTGCGTGAAGGAGATCAAGAATATATAGATGGCACAGAAATGGCAGAAGTTATGATCAGACATTTCAGGTCTGTTTTTACAATTAAGAGTTCACAATTTTGGGAAGATGAACAAGAAAGATCACCCAAAATGAAAGAAATAAAGGTAATACAAAAAGAAATAAGAGACCAAATAAAAAATCAAGATGTTAGGAAATCGCATGGACCGGATGAAATTGCAAATTGGATACTGAAAGAGTGTATAGACAAATTGACAGACAAATTATACAAGATAATAGACTTCTCACTCAAAGAAGGAAAAGTATCGCAAGATTGAAAAGATGTAAACATAGTACCAATATATAAAGGAGGAAATAGGGAAGATCCTACAAACTTCAAACCGGTATCCCTTATAAATACAGTAGCAGAAATGTACGAAAAAAAATAATCAGAAACAAATGGACCAAACACTTGGAAGAAAATATAATAGTAAATCCTAAACAATTTGTCTTTAAAATTGGAAGATCGTGTATCACAAACTTAATTTGCTTTTGCTCGAAATTAATTGAAATAATACAAGAAAGAGATGGCTGGGCAGATTGCGCCTTCTTGGACTTGCAGAAGGCATTTGACAAAGTGCCACATAAAAATAATAAGAAAATTTGAAATAATAGGAGGAATACAAGGTAAGCTGCTGGAATGGATGAAGGATTTCTTAATTGGGAGAAAAATGAAAGTTGTACTTAGAGACAAAGATTCGAACTGGAAAGATGTGAAGAGTGGCGTCCCGTAAGGCTCTGCATTGGCTCCTTTAATGTTTGCCATATACATAAATGATATGGATGAGGGAGTAAATTGTTACATGATTTTTTTTGCTGACGATGCCAAATTACTCAAGAGAAGAAGAACAGAGGAAGATTGCAGATCGCTGCAAGAAGACCTTGACAAAATATGGGAATGGAGTCAGAGATGTGAGATCAACTTTAACATTAAGAAATGTAGCATAATGGAATTTGGAAAAACAAAAATAGAGTATCGGGTTAATATAAAATTGGAAACAAGGAAGTCAAAAAAGTCGATTCAGAAAGGGACCTGGGAGTAATCATCTCAAGTGACTTGATACCTGATAAACATGTCATTAAATTATTTGGAGAGACTTTTAACTTATCAAGATCAATGAAAGTGGCCTTCGACTAAATGGATGAAGAGATGGTTAAAAAAACAGTGGTTACACTGATAAGACCTAAACTAGAATATGCTGCAACACTGTGGGTACCTAGCACAAAAAAGAACATAAGAAAATTAGAAAGAATCCAAAAAAGCAACGAAAAAATGGCACCTACACTGTAAAATATGACATACGAACAAAGATTAGAGAAATTACATCTATCAAGACTGGAACAGAGAAGAGAAAGAGGTTATTTGTTGACCATTTACAGAATTATGAAAGAGATGGAAATTTTCGATAGAGACGACTTATCAAAGTGGGACAGAATAGGAACAAGAGGACACGAAAAGAAGCTAAAGAAGGACAGTTACAGAAGAGACCTGAAAAAGAATGGCTTCCCACATAGAGTGATTGATGTCTGGAACAAACTAAACGGAGAAACAGTGAGTGCCAAAATTATACACGAATTTAAGAATAAACTGGATGCGGAGAGACACGAAAGCGGGTCACTACGAGCATAGCTCTCGTCCCGTAAAATACAACTAGGTAAATACAACTAGGTAAATGCACACACACACACACACACACACACACACACACACACACACACACACACACACACACACACACACACACACACACACACACACACACACACACACACACACACATATATATATATATATATATATATATATATATATATATATGACTCGAAAGTGGTACCGTGTAAAACTTAAAAAATTGGCATACTTGTACAAGGTCAGAGCATTATCCCTAGATAGGGCCATATATGAGCTTTAAGCTATCATACGGGATGATATTAGTTGTCCAGCGCTTGATCCTAGACCGTGGGGAATCGTGCATAATTTTGGAAATTATTACACCATCGGTACAGAAGAAGTAATTTGAGAACCCTTGGGCCACTCTTCAGAGTATTTAAAATCTGTTGGTGTTGAAGGGGATAGCATTTATGAATGAATGTTATTGAGTAACTATCATTATTCCTTCAGCCTACAGCGACCACAGTAATATTTAAGATAATCTATAGAGCACCGGAACAAGACTGGTTTTTTCACTGGACAAATAAGGAATAAACAAATAAACAAACCAACAAGAGAACAAATAATCAAGTAAATAAATAGATAATTTAGAGACAAAGAGATGAAATGATGAATAAATTAATAAAATGATACCTGATTAACTAACAAATGAATATGTAAGTGATTACAAGATCAAACAATAAAGAATAAGCGTGTGAACTAATGAGCAGATGAGTAATAGGGAATATACAAATGAGAAATGTATGCAAGCTATGATTTGATTTTCATTTGGTTTTATATATATATATATATATATATATATATATATATATATATATATATGTATGTATTATTTATATATATAAATGTCTACATATATATATATATATATATATATATATATATATATATATATAATTTTCACTGGCATCAATGAGATAATGAATATTCACTACAAACGAACACATATTGCTAAACAAATGTCAAACAGATCACCACTTGAACACAACATTTGACTCTAACCTAACACAACCGAGTAAAGCGTCGGTAAATTAGTTAATGTTATTAGATTACTACTTCCACAATGAAACTGAAACAGTTTCTAATATCAAGAATTGCAGGAAATATACGTAAAAGATATATGACTTAGATAAGGACATTCTCCAAAGCCTCTTTTAAATGCGCATACAGAACAAGTCTATCTGTTTCATCTTTCTCCTGCTCCTCCTCCTTCTGTTATTCCTTCTATTCTTCTTCCTCCTCCTCCTCCTCCTTCTCCTCCTCCTCCCTCCCTCCACACACCTTTCAGCATTCCACAATCATTACACACTGTTGTCAATCTTCACCACCTTATTCCTTTCTACCTCAATTTCTAACATCACACTCACCCCCCCCTCCGCCCCTGACTCTCCTTCCTATTTCCCCCAACTTTCTCTGTTCCTCACTCTCTCCCCTCTTCATTTCCCCCTTACTTCCCTCTACTCCTCACTGTCTTAGCCTTCCCCAACTGCCACATATCTCATCTCCACCCACCTCGCTTACCACCTGCCTCTCTCTATCTCTCTCTCTCTCTCTCTCTCTCTCTCTCTCTCTCTCTCTCTCTCTCTCTCTCTCTCTCTCTCTCTCTCTCTCTCTCTCTCTCTCTCTCTCTCTCTCTCTCTCTCTCTCTCTCTCTCTCTTCTTCTCTCTCTCTCTCTCTCTCTCTCTCTCTCTCTCTCTCTCTCTCTCTCTCTCTCTCTCTCTCTCTCTCTCTCTCTCTCTCTCTCTCTCTCTCTCTCTCTCTCTCTCTCTCTCTCTCTCTCTCTCTCTCTCTCTCTCTCTCTCTCTCTCTCTCTCTCTCTCTCTCTCTCTCTCTCTCTCTCTCTTTCTCTCTCTCTTTTTCAGTCTCCTTTCTCGGTTATAGCCCAACTAAGGACTAATCTGATTTTTTTTTTTTTTTTTTTTTTTTTTTACAAAATGCCTCCTGGTATGCCATTTTAAAGACTAAATTGGAGGGCAGGTTTGGTACCATGGGTAACTGGATTATTGGCTTGGCAACATCCCCGGCCAGCGTTGTTGAAATCTGCCTGGACGGGCTATCCTGGTCGAGTTTCCCACTGCCCGCACCATGACGGACAGTCGCGCCACCCGCTTGTGTCCGGGGTCTTTCCATATCTGAATTAAATCATCCGGTAATAAACAGACCTCGTAAGCACTTACACGATAGGTTTCTCTTCGTTTGTAAATAAAAGTTGAGAAAGTCCCAAATCAGTGTGGCCATTTGCCAAATGCAGCGTCCCCACATCACATTCTCAACCCCCTTATTGATATAACTTTATTATTTATCCGTCCGATATAGATTAAACTAAAGTTATATATTATAGATATGCATGTGTAGATACCCTGAGCTTTTTCATAAAGATAATTTAATTATATACCAATAAAGTTTAGACTTCAAATAATTTGAATTATGAAAAGATGGAATGTTTGCATCCATTTGTGTTGGTATCTGGTCCTAGGTGAGAAGACTACACCACCTTTGCCTTTATGCGCTTTAGGAAGTGTTGGGGCAGGTAACAGTCATTGCTTCAAATCGGAGAGGAGCGCGGGATTCGAACCCACAACTAAGCAAATGCGAGACCAGCATGCTTCCGACTATACCACGGAAGAGGCTATCACACTGGGCTTCCATAGGCTTCACCGTCGCCGACCGGTGAAAGTTTGAGTATAAACTATTTCGGTTATAATATCTAATTTTTCAAATCTCCGAATATAATATTATTTTTCTGTCATATATAGCTAAGCTGAATGATGAACTAAGAGGCTGTAAACCTATAGAAATGTTAGAAATACTGCTGAAATTTTCTCATAAAAGACTAAATTTCTGTAAGCGCAGTCATATCCTAGTTATTCAGGTAGAGGTTGGAGGTAGGATTTGGAGAGGAACATACACCAAGAGGCACTTAGCTATGGCTAAAGCCGTCACATTTGATTGTTGTGACAGGTAACAGTCATCTCTGGGAATCGGAGTGGAGTGCGGGATTCAAACCCACAACTAAGCAAATATAAGACCAACACGCTTCCCGTCTGTGCCACGAGATTAGTGAGGCTGAAAGGGTTATTACACTTAGGTATTTTACCTTCAACCTCCAATTAATCGGCGGTGCCGCCCACGTCCAGAACTTTTCCCGCCGTAAAATCACTTCGGTAATCTATTTTGTTTTCTCAGCAACTTATATAGAATGACATTTGATATGCAAGGGAAAAATATTTTCTCAAGCATATCAGGTTCTTTCCTGAACTCTGCGGGTTGTAAATGTGGTTCAATAATCGAAGGAAAAATAGCGCATTGTGATAACGCTTTAATGAAACTACACAAACAACAGCTCCATTGCCTTCATCATAGTGACAGCCTAACGCCGGCTATAAAAATACACATTTGCCATTATGTGTTGAGATATTATCCTCTTTCGTCACTTTTATAGTAATGCTTAGTATTAATTATATGTAATAAATAGTAACATACTAACGACATCTATGGAGCAGACGATAGAGTTTACTTGTTCGATTGCGCGTTGATGACTCCAAATCGGCGAGTTTTTCCAAGCACGCTTATATGAAAATATCTACATCTATATTTGTATCTATATATATATTTATATCTATATCTATATGCATGTATATGCGAATAAATCACAAAAACACGTGATTCACAAAATATGTAATAAAACCACTTGGAAAATAAAATGAAAGGTGACCGATTGTTCGATTGCGCGTTGATGACTTCACATCGGCGAAGTTTTCCAAGCACGTGCACTGCACGCAAATATAAAAAGATTTATTTCTATATTTATATCTATATCCATATTTATATCTATATATATATGCATATATATGTGGATAAATCACAAAAACACGTGATTCACAAAATGTGTAATAAAACCACTTGGAAAATAAAACGAAAGGTGACCGAACGTTCTCGGCTATTTAAGACGAACACGTTAGGGCACCTTTCATTCTATTTTCCAAGTGGTTTTATTACACACACACACACACACACACACACACACACACACACACACACACACACACACACACACACACACACACACACACACACACACACACACACACACATACACACACACATATATATATATATATATATATATATATATATTGAGACATTGTGACAAGTTGAAAATGTGGAAAAAAAAAAAGAGTCACGGGACTCGTTCCGAGTTTATTCCTAACCAGTTTCGCTTGGAGCTTCTTCAGAGGAATGTATATATGTATATATATATATATATATATATATATATATATATATATATATATATATATATGTATATATATATGTATATATGTATATATATATATAACATGTAGGGGCAGACCAACCTTGGGTGGTATTTGCGATATGATCATTGATACTTGAGCATATTATGGCAGCATATAGGTTATCTTTTTCATCTTAGTTTATTTATCTAATAGCTTATTTATGTTTATCCGTCTGTTATATTCATTATATATCTATTTATCTATTAAAAGATACTTGGATGGGAGAGGAGGTGGGGGGGGTGGGGTGGGGGTGGGGGTGGGGGGGGGGTGGGGGTGGATGTACTCAAAGCTTTCTCTGGGTATCTCCCTTATCTAGGGGAGGAAACCTAAAGCTATATAGATGGATGTATAGATAGAAGGGGTAGATATAAAAGAGAGAGAGAGAGAGAGAGAGAGAGAGAGAGAGAGAGAGAGAGAGAGAGAGAGAGAGAGAGAGAGAGAGAGAGAGAGAGAGAGAGAGAGAGAGAGAGAGAGAGAGAGAGAGAGAGAGAGAGAGAGAGAGAGAGAGAGAATTGTCTATTATCAACCAGAATATAATGCGTAAAAACCGTCTTCTTAACTCACGGAAAAGTACTTCAGTATAACTTAGGAGCTCATCAAGTCTGTTGTTCTGTTACGATGACGTCACCTAGACAAGGTTAGGTAAACTAAGTCACTGTGTTAACGGTGATTTCATTCTGACTGACACTGCACGGTTTTATTTTTTCTATTATATATATATATATAATGTATTTTTTTTACTAAATAAATGTCATTATATTTAATAAGTTGATAAAGAATTGTGATATTATATTACGAAATCTTTGCAAATCTTATCAACTAAATTAAAGCAAAATGAATAGGAAATTGTTGGGAAAAGACAATTCAGTGATATGGGAATCATACATACACACATAATTGCATATACCAAAGTCTTTTTCCTCCTTACAATGAAGGTGGTAAAAAACAAAGGCATAAAATCCACTTTTACCCATTCCATCCCCAACATACTCCATTCCCATCCCCCCCCCCCACTCCCTCTTATCTTGGCTCCTGGATGACGGGTCATCCTTGCATCTCACCCACTGTCCTGGGTCAGAAGCAGTGTCGCAAGACACAGCACATCCACAGCAAGGCCGCTTCATTAAATTGGCGACTTCCCCACTACGGCCCCTCATGCAGAAATGGAGACGGGGAGAAATCCCTTCGGGCTGCGTCAATTCATTTCTCATACATTCTCTCTCATCCCCATCCTCCACCCACTCCCCTCATGCATCGCATCATCATTCATACACAACCTTTCTCCATCCACCCTTATCTTCTGTCCTCTCCCTTTCTTCCTCAACAGACAGTCCCCTCTTTCCCAATGCCCCTTTTACCCCATCCACCCATCTCATCATTGGTCGACCCCTCATATTCCACACCTCTTTTACTAATCTTTCTTCACTCATTCTTTCCATTTGTCTGAACCATCCCAATACTCTTTCATGAACCCTATCTCCCAACTCCTTTTCCACCCCCGTTCCTCTCCTCACTTCCTCATTTCTTACTCCGTCCAGCCCAACAAACCCTATCACACTTCTTAGGCACCTCATCTCAAACACATTCAAACTCCTACTCTCTTCCTCTCTTACTTTCCATGTTTCTGTCCCATACAGTGCTGTCAGTAGAATCACTCCTTCATACAGCCTCCTCTTAGCGTCCATTCCCAAATGTCTATTTCTCATTACACTTTATAATCCCTCAAGGTATTTACTTGCTTCTTTTTAAAATGTTGCTTTTATTGAAAGTCCTGCACGTGGTAGGGGCTGCTACAGGGGTCTAATTGAAATGAATAAAATGCTTTGGAGGTAGTAGAACAAAAAGTACTTTCTAGTGTATGAAAGCACTAATCTAGGCTGTCTTAAGTATATGTTCAGCATGATAAGTTATCAAATTCAGGTAACAGTTCCTTAAAGCTCCTGGTCACGGCGCAAAGGTTAGGAAGGGTATCCACTCTGAGTGATCGACCCAAACCACTGCTAACCTCGGAAATGGGCTGACCTCTCCATCAGCTTCCTCCAGGTATCGCCATTGCAGTTGCATACCGTGGATACCGTCCCCTGTATGACCATTTGCATGATTGAGGGCCGGGGGGGGGGGTTACCAATCCCGCAAACCACACACACACAGAAAAAAGGGTATAGTTACCAACATTTCCAGTTAAATGTTTCGTTATATTTCGTTGCATTTCATCAGATGTCCTTAAAGATGGCATTACACTAAATAGCATGCACATACAAAAAAAGGGTATAGTTACCAACATCTCCAGTTAAATGTTTCGTTATATTTCGTTGCATTTCATCAGATGTCCTTAAAGATGGCATTACACTAAATAGCATGCTACTATTTTGAGTAGAAATTACTTCAGTTACAATATTCTAGACACCCGTAAGTAGTCAGATTCTCAGTATACGACGCAAGAGTAATTTGATATTTGGTTATCTGAAAAACAAGAGATTGTGACCGAAGTCATTTTTAGTCAGACGAGGTTGCGAAAGCAAGTAGCATGCTAGCGAGAAATGCCTAGCATACTGTCATCTTAACATTTGAAATGTGAAAAGTTGGAATGCACTAGTGTACTACACTATCCAATCCTCCCCCCCGTTCCCCTCGTTCTTTTGTTTTCTTGATCGTACAATATTTTTGTGGTTGTGAATCTCGTGCAATATTTCTGTGGTCCTGAAATTCGTGCAATATTTCGTTTTGTTCCGAAGCTTTTGCTTGTTTTCCTCGTCCTATACCGTTGTCCCAGTTTTCATTTGGCACGTTTTCCCTCTTTTTTGCCCCTGAACTGTTTCAGCGATCCTCACCCAACGGACTGACTATGTAAGGAGAGGTCAGGGTGAAAATTCGCCCTCAGGGTGAATTTTTTTTTCACTCACCTCACCACCCCAGCGTACGGATTGTTGTTATTAGTTTATGTCAGTCTTATTATTATTATTCACTTTTGCAAGGGGGGACGGAGAGGGGGGTCGCCGATTAAATGAAGCGGCCTTGCTGTGGATGTGCTGTGTCTTGCGACACTGCTTCTGACCCAGGGCGGTGGGCAGGGTGCAGGGATGACCCGTCGTCCAGGAGGTGCTCAGATGAGAGGGAGGGTGGGAGGGGTGTGGAGTGTATTTAGGGATGAAATGGGTGGGAGTGTTTTTATGCCTTTCCCTTTTTGGCTACCTCTCTTGGAAGGGGGAAAAAGCCTTGGTATATGTATGTATGTATGTATTATTATTCTATTATATTTTCCACATTCTTTCGTTAATATTATATATATATATATATATATATATACATACATATATATATATATACATATACATACACATATATATATATACATATATATATATATATATATATATATATATATCGATAATTTTTATGACAGTTGCATGCAGGGTTCGAACCCGCTATACTCGGCTCTCCGTAAATTACCTGTATGGCGCCCTAGAGCCGAGTATAGCGGGTTCGAACCCTGCATGCAACTGTCATAAAAATTATCGGTTTGATGTCGCTGCCATTAGCGTATTTTACAAAGGATTACAAAGGCGGAGCATGCCGACAGGAGACCTTTTGATCCATATCTAGGTCGGATGCAAAAAAAAAAAAAAAAAAAAAAAATAATATTAATAATAAATTAAAACTATAATAATGTAAAAATAACAAATAAAATACATAAATAAATGCATAGGTATAGTTGAATAACAAACAAAAAGGTAAATAGTAAATGATTATAAATTGACATATAACTAATAGTAAATGAAAATCAGACAGACAAATTATAACAAAACAAAAACAAATAATATAACATAAATTATAATCATTACAGCATCTTACTTAGGTATTTATCTAAATGATTCTTAAAGCTTCGAACTGAACTACATTGCACTACCTGTGCAGGAAGTTTATTCCATTCATTAACTACACGGTTGGCAAAGTTGTTTCTACCTACTTCCAAATTGAATCTATTTCCGGACAGTTTGAGACCATTGTTTCTTGTCTGCTTCTCATTCAATGTGAAAATTTGGTCACTTTTGATGTTGTCAATTCCCTTTAGAATCTTAAAGACCTGTATCAAGTCACCTCTGAGTCTACGCTTTTTTAGGGAAAATACATTCATGTGCTTAAGTCGATTTTCGTATGATTTATTTTTGATATTTGGAATCAGTTTTGTGGCTCGCCGTTGTACTTTTTCCAGTCTGTCAATGTCTTTAATGAGATTCGGTGACCATACGGAAACAGTATATTCCAAATGTGGACGAACTAACGATTTATATAGCTTGTTAATGAGTGATGGACTTTTGAAATCAAAAGATCGCGCAATCAATCCCAGAATCTTATTTGCTTTCTCAGAGGCTGAAATACACTGCTTGGATGATTTGAGGTCGTTACTGATAATTACGCCGAGATCTTTTTCACTATCGACTTTTGTTAACGAATTTCCAAATAACTTGTAATCGTACTTACTGTTATTTTTACCTATGTGCATTACCTTGCATTTACTTGTGTTAAATTTCATTAGCCACTTTTCACACCATTGCTGTAATTGATCTAAATCTTCTTGAATATCTAATTGGTTTGAGTGATCATTTGCCACTCCGCACAGTTTTGTATCATCAGCAAATTTGGAAACAGTAGATTTTAGTCCATGGTCTATATCATTTATATATACTATGAATAGAAGTGGCCCAAGAACGGAACCCTGAGGAACTCCACTTGCAACACTTTTCCATCCAGAAGTTTTTCCATTTAAAACAACTCTCTGTTTTCGACCTTTCAACCAATTACTAGTCCAACCTAATAGGCTACCACTTATTCCATGCAAAGCTAATTTAGTAAGTAGTCTTTCGTGTGGGACGGTATCAAAAGCTTTTGCAAAGTCTAGATATATTAAATCTATATTGTTTCTTTTGTCATAATTAGAGATAACTGTGTTGTAGAATTCAAGTAAGTTAGTCACGCAAGAACGTTTCCGTCTGAAACCATGCTGGCTATCATTTATCAAACGGTTACTTTCTAAATGATATTCGATATCATCTCTGATGATAGTTTCCATTATTTTTCCTACGATCGAAGTCAAACTTATAGGCCTATAGTTATTTGGTTTCTTTTTGTCACCTTTTTTGAATATGGGAGTAACGTTAGCTAGCTTCCATTCTCTTGGGACATCTCCGGATATGATGGCTTTCTTGAAAATAATTTCTAATGGAACAACAATCTCATTTTTCATTTCCTTTAAGATTCTTGGATGCCAACCGTCAGGCCCTGGTGTTTTATTAACTTTGAGTTTGTCTATACACCTTTTAATTTTTTCTTTTGTTATATTTACCGTAGTGAGTAAGTTTACCCCAGACTTTTCACAGGTTTCAGTTTGGAATTCACTTTGAGGTGTTTCGTTTACGAATACCGAGCTAAAATAATTGTTTAAGATATTACACATTCCTTCATTTGAATATTCAAGTTGACCGTCAGCAGATAATAGTGGACCAATGTGATTCCTAACAACCTTTTTATCTCTAATGTAACTATAGAATTCTTTGGGATTCTCTTTGGATTTATCAGCGATGTTCATTTCGTATTGTCGTTTTCTTTTCCTTATTGTCTTTTTTAAATCTCTCTGTATTGATACATAACTTCCATAGTCATTAGATGCACCCGAGCACTTATATTTCTTATAAGCCTGTCTCTTTTTAGCAATACTTTTTTCAGTTTCTTTGTCGAGCCACTTTGGGCGAGCCTGATTTGGGGGACGTCTGTCCTTAAAAGGAATGTAAGTTTGAATCATCTTAGTGAGCGTATTTTGAAATATTTCCCACATCTGATCTACAGGCCTTTCGTTTAATTTTGCCTCCCAATCTGTAAGCTGAAGCTCCTGACGTAGTTCTATGAACTGAGCTTTACTGAAATCGGGTATTTTAGAAGCACAAGTATCTATTCTAAAATTGTTTAGGAGTTTGAATCTGACTAAATTGTGATCGCTATTTGCAACAGATTCACCGACTTCTACATCAGTTACCAAGCTTTCGCGGCTAGTGATCAATAAATCGAGCAAGTTTCCATATCTTGTGGGCTCTTTTACATGCTGAATTAAGTAATTGTCACCAAGAAAATCAATCAAGCGACTACCTATATGGCCATGTTCATACATACATATATATATATATATACATATATATATATATATATATATATATATGTATGTATGTATGTATTCTAATATTTGCTCGTATTCATGCATTCGGTCATAAATCATAACCAATACTTCAACTATTTA
>NC_134784.1:82251044-82261044 GCF_046742065.1 Oratosquilla oratoria | reverse complement strand
TCCCCAAAGCCCCCTTCACCCCATCCATCCACCTCATCCTAGGACGTCCCTTCATGTTCACCCCCTCCACATCTGCCTTCCATACCTCTTTTACTAGTCTTTCTTCACTCATTCTTTCCATGTGTCCAAACCATCCTAATACTCTTTTATCAACCCTATCTCCCAACTCCCTTTCCACCCCCGTTTTCCTCCTCACCTCCTTATTTCCCACTCTATCTAGCCTAGTAACCCCCATCATACTTCTCAGACACCTCATCTCAAACACATTCAAACTCCTTCTCTCTTCTTCTCTTATGTTCCATGTTTCTGCCCCATACAGTGCTGTTGGCACAATCACTCCTTCATACAGTCTCCTCTTAGCATCCATTCCCAAATGTCTATTCCTTATTACACTTTTTAATCCACCAAGGCATTTACTCGCTTCTCTCAATCTACATTCTACCTCCACATTCACTCCACCTTTTCCTGCCACATTTGCACGCAAGTATCTAAAACTATCCACTTCCTCCAGTCGCTCTCCCTTAATGCTCACTTCCAGTCTACTGCCACTTTCACCCCTTGTACATCTCATCACCTTACTTTTACCCACATTTATATTTAGCTTTCTTCTATCACACACTCTCCCAAACTCTGTCACCAACTTCCTCAATCCCTCCTCTGATCCTGCCACAAGCGCAGTGTCGTCCGCAAACAACAGCTGGCTCATCTCCCACTTTTCTCCATTTTCTTCAACCATCTCCAATCCCTGACCCACTACCCTTGCATTTACCTCTTGCACTACCCCATCCATGTATAAGTTGAACAGTCAGGGCGACATAACGCATCCTTGACGAAGTCCCACCTTTACCTCGAACCACTCACTCTCTCCATTTCCAATCCTGACACAAGGTCTACTACCCTCATAAAAACTCTTGACAGCTCCTTGGTGCTTTCCTCCTATCTCGTATATCCGCATAACCTCCTTCAGTGCCTTTCTGTCTACCCTGTCGTAAGCCTTTTCCAGATCCATAAAAGCCAAAAAAACACCCTTCCCCTTTCCTATAGCTTTCTCACATATCTGTCTTACCAAAAAATTTGATCTACACAACCTCTACCCATCCTAAATCCACACTATTCCTCACCAATTACTCCCTCTGTTCCTCTCCTAATCCTCTCAATCAAGATCCTCCCATAAGTCTTCCCAACTACACTTAACAAGCTAATCCCTCTGAAACTACTACACTCACACTTGTCCCCTTTTCCCTTGTAAATTGGAACTATACAGGCACTCCTCCACTCCTCCGCCACTCTACCCTCTCTCCAGCAAACATTAAATAACGTAACCAGCAAGTCCACCATCACTGTACCTCCTTCTTTTAGACATTCTGCATGGCATCCATCCAGACCAGGTGCCTTACCTGCTTTCATCATCTTAACAACTGCCTTCACTTCATCCTTCCTTATTTCTCCTCCATTTTCCTCACTCATCACGGTCATTTTCTTAGCATTTCCCACTGCAGCTATCTTTCCCTTCCTATCCTCCTTCACATTTAGCAACTCCCTATAATATTCTGCCCATCTTCCCCTTACTGCCTTCTCTTCCATTATCATCTCTCCATCTGCACCTTTTACCTTTTCTTCTCTACTTGATTCACCTCCTCTTCCTCTTTTAATTTCTTTCCAAAACATCTTTTTATTACTTTCAAAATTTTTTGTCATACTCTTTCCCCATTTCACATCTGCTCTCCTCTTTGCCTCCTTTACCTTTTGCTTTACTTCTCTTTTCTTTTCTTTGTACCTCTCATATGACTCACTCGTCCTATTTTGTAACCAATCTGTGAAAGCTCGCTTCTTCTCTTCTACAACCTTCATATTTGTATATATGTATATATATATATATATACATATATATATATACATATAGATATATACATATGTATGTATATATATATATATACATACATATATATGTATTTATACATATATATATATATATATATATACATATATATAAGAAATTTGCTAGTGAACAGCGACATCAATCAGACAATCTCCTTGACAGTGGCGCACGGGATTCGAACCCGCTGCATCTGGACCCATACTTCCAAGACACCCGCCCTACTCCGCTCGACCATCGTCGGTATAAACCCATGAGAACTCATCGTCAATCTGACTATCGAGATTGGGGAGGGCGCTCATTGCACCCCATTCACCCCATTTCACCCCATGTCCAACCGCACACGTGGGAGGGGTAAGGACCGGAACGAATCCCTTTCACGCTTATCGCCAACTTAACTATATGAGAAATTCGCTAGTGAACAGCGACATCAATCAGACAATCTCCTTGACAGTGGCGCACGGGATTCGAGCCCACTGCATCTGGACCCAAACTTCCAAGACACCCGCCTTACTCCGCTCGACCATCGACGGTATAAAACCATGAGAACTCATAGTCAATCTGACTATCGAGATTGGGGAGGGCGCTCACTGCACCCCATTCACCCCATTTCACCCCATGGCCAACCGCACACGTGGGAGGGGTAAGGACCGGAACGAATCCCTTTCACGCTTATCGCCAACTTAACTATATGAGAAATTCGCTAGTGAACAGCGACATCAATCAGACAATCTCCTTGACAGTGGCGCACGGGATTCGAACCCACTGCATCTGGACCCAAACTTCCAAGACACCCGCCTTACTCCGCTCGACCATCGACGGTATAAAACCATGAGAACTCATAGTCAATCTGACTATCGAGATTGGGGAGGGTGCTCACTGCACCCCATTCACCCCATTTCACCCCATGGACAACCGCACACGTAGGAGGGTTAAGGACCAGAACGACCTCCCCAATCTCGATAGTCAGAGCGGAGTGATTGGGAAGTGTGGAGTTCCAGGAAAAAATCGTAGTGGAGAGTTGATCATGGAGATGTGTCTCGAAAGAGAGTTAATGATAGCAATTATAGTGTTTAGGAAGAAAGTCAAGCATAAGTACACATGGGAGAAGGTGGTGGATGGAAGGGTGGCAGATAGAGCGTTAATGGATTATATAGTGGTAAATAAGAGTGTTGTAGGAAGAGTTAAGGATGTACATGTTCTAGGGGGAAAGAGTGGGGAATATCAGACAATTTTTTGGTGGAAGGTAAGTTGAGAGTGAAGGATAGGTGGAGAAAGAGGAAAAGGGCAGAAGGTAGGGAGGTACTTAGAGTGAACTGCTTAAATGAGAAAAAGGAGAAGGAGTATAAGAAGCTGAGAGAGAAGTGGGAGGGAGTGAAGGATAGATAAGGACTAGGAGTAGAGGAGGAACGAGGATGATTCAAGGAAGGAGTCATAAGGTGTGCTAAGATGGTGTGTGGAACAAGAAGGACGGGAGGAAATAGAAGGAAGGGTAGTGAGGGGTGCAATGAGGAAACAAAGAATGGTGTAGAAAAGAAGAAGCAAGTTTTCATATGTTGGTTACGAATTAGGACGAAAGAATCATATGAGAGGTACAAAGAAAAGAGAAGAGAAGTAAAGCATAAGATAAAGAAGGCAAAGAGGAGAGCAAATGAGAAATGAGGCAATAGTATGACAGAAATCTTTGAAAGTAATAAAAAATGGAAAGAAATTAAGAGTGAAAGAGGAGGTGAATCAAGTAGAGAAGAAAAGGTAAAACGTGTGGATGGAAAGATGATAATGGGAGAGAAGGCAGTGAGAGGAAGGTGGGTAGAGTATTTTAGGGAGTTGTTTAATGCAAAGGAGGATAGGGAATGAAAGATAGTTCCAATGGGAAGCACTAAGAAAATAACCGTGATGAGTGAGGAAAATGGAGGAGAAATAACGATAAGTAAAGACAGCTGTTAAGATGATGAGAGCAGGCAAGGCACTGCGTTGGTTGGATGCCATGCAGAATGCTTGAAAAAAGGACGTACATGGATGGTGGACTGGCTTGTGAGGTTATTTAATACTTTTTTTGGAGAGGGTAGAGTGCAGGAGGACTGGAATAGTGCCTGTATAGTTCCACTTTACAAATGAAAGGGGGACAAGTGTGAGTGTAGTAGTTTCAGAAGGATCATCTCGTTAAGTGTAGTTGGGAAGACTTATGGGAGAGTCTTGATTGAGAGGATTAGGAGAGGAAAAGAGGGAGTAATTGGTGAGGAATAGTATGGGTTTAGGACGGGTAGGGGTTATGTACATCATATTTCTTTTCTTTTCTTTTTTTTTGTGGTATGACAGATATGTGAGAAATCTATAGGAAAAGATAAGGATATATTTTGGGCTTTTATGGATCTGGGAAAGGTTTAAGACGGGGTAGACAGGAAGGCACTGTGAGAGAAATTGCGGATATATGGGGTAGGAGGAAAGCTGTTGAGAGCAGACAAGAGTTTTTAAGAGAGTAGTGGAGGTTGTGTTACGATTAGAAATGGAGAGAGTAAAATTGTTTGAGGTAAAGGTGGGACTTCGTCAGGTATGTGTTATGTCACCTTGGCTGTTCAGTTTATAAATGGATGGGGTAGTGCGAGAGGTGAATGCAAGGGTGGTGGGTCAGGGATTGGAGATGGTTAAAGAAAATGGAGAAAAATGGGAGATAAGCCAGCTGTTGTTTCCAAACAACACTGCACTTGAAGCAGAATCAGAGGAGAGATTGAAGAAGTTAGTGACAGAGTTTGGGAAGGTGTGCGAAAGAAGGAAGTTGAAGATAAATGTGGGTAAAAATAAGGTGATGAGATGTACAAGGGGAGAAAGTAGCAGCAGACTGGCAATGATTATTAAGGGAGAGAGACTGGAGAAAGTGGATAGTTTTAGATACTTGGCTGAAAATGTGGCAGGAACGGGAGGAGTTGGGGTGGAGGTAAAATGTAGATTGAGAGAAGTGAGTAAATGCCTTGGTGGACTAAAAAGTGTAATGAGAAATAGAGATTTGGGAATAGATGCTAAGAGAAGATTGTATGAAGGAGTGATTGTGCCGACAGCACTGTACGGGCAGAAACATAGAACATAAGTGAGGAGAAGAATGGAAAGAATGAGCGATGAAAGGTTAGCAAAAGAGGTGTGGAAGGCAAAGGTGGATGGAGTGAACACGGCTTAGGATGAGATGGATGGATGGAGTAAAAGGGACATAGGGAAAGAATGGAATGTCTGTTGAGGAAGGACGGAAGAGGACAGAAGATAGAGGTGAATGGAAAATGGTTGTGTATGGATGATGGTGTGATGCATGAAAGGGAGTGGGTGGGGGATGGAGGATGGGGGATGAGGGAGTATGCATGAAAAACAAATTGACCCAGCCCAAAAGGATTTTCTCCCTACCTTCTCCTTTTTCTACATGAGGGGACGGAGGGGGGAGGGGGTCACCGATTTAATGAAGCAGCCTTGCTGTGGATGTGCTGTGTATTGCAAGACTGCTTCTGACCCAGGGCAGTGAACAAGATTCAGGAATTACCCGTCATCCAGGAGGTGCTAATATAAGAGGGAGGGAAGAGGGTAAAGGGGAATGGAGTATGTAGGGGATGGAATGGGTAGGAGTGGTTTCTAAAACTATGACAGTGAAAAATAGTTTGTTACAAGCATAAAAAAAACCCAGTAAGCTAAGGAATAGCTGTGTTGTACAACAATGTTAGTTCTTGATGTTTATTAAGTCCACAAATGTCGGTATGGGGGTCTTCTTATACCGGTCGATGCTTGCTTTGATCGGTTTGATGGTATTGTGGTGCCGCACCTGCAGCCGTGGTAGTGGTACCTGTGGAGCTAACAGGTTCCGGTACCGAGGATGTTTAACTAGGGTGACCGCAAACGACCTCAGACTCTGAAGATAACGGTCAGGAAGGGTAGGTAGTCCTAGTGTGGTGAGAGTGTGCTGATAGCTGGTGTATTCTTTGCCAAGGATTGTGCGACAGCCTCTTTTCTTCACTTTCTCTAGCTGCCGCTGCTGCGTGACTGTGAGTGAGGAGGGCCAGGAAGGTGATGCGTACATTTCACCTCCCCTTGTCACCACTGTCACTTAAATTTGACTTGTAATATCACACGTCTCAAGGCCCCTTGCCTCTCGTTACGTGAGTTTCACTAATATTCAAGTTCCTCTTAAGCAGTAGGCCCAATGCCTTCTTTTTCCTGTAGTCTCACTATTTTCTAGGCCCCATGCCTATTCCTCTCGTCCTTTGGGTTAATAAAAGGGTGGTGAATTTTCTTTCTTCTTTCACTGTAATTTCACCTTCTGCTTACACTCGGGATCTCTTTCTCTCGTCTCTACATCGTCTCCTAATCCTCTCTCGACACCCCCTCTGTATCTTCTCTCGATCCTCTCTCTATATCTTCTCAGACGAGATCCCGTATCCTACGCTAAGCTATCTTCGTCTGACGTCACTAATTTTTCTAAACCAATCTCCGGTGACTTCTCAAGTAAATGTCACTCCTTATGGGCGTGACTTTGAATTCATGCACCAATAGTTTTTTCCTCCTTCTCCACCTTGCACCAATCCGGAAAGCCATTACAATGCCACTAGCAAAAATTGTTTACCTCAGCATTAGTCAAACGAAGGTAACCTGCGCTTACAAAGTTATGATTACATAATCGAATATAAAACAGTCACCACCATCGGTGTGTTTACATAGACAAAACGTCGCCCTCACATAGACATAACATCGCCCTCGAGCAGGCGTCGAGTCTGAATTATTCTAATACCCTAGCTCATTTCCATTCGTACACTACCGGCCTCTTACATACATCAACTTGGGTAAAATGAAGGAAGTGATGTGTGTGTGTGTGTGTGTGTGTGTGTGTGTGTGTGTGTGTGTGTGTGTGTGTGTGTGTGTGTGTGTGTGTGTGTGTGTGTGTGTGTGTGTGTGTGTGTGTGTGTGTGTGTGTGCGTGTGTCGATGTAATATATATTTTCCTCGTAAATGGAACACAGTGGATTCCACGCCAACATCAGTGAGCCAGTGGCAGTGTCCACTGGGGATCTGTGTCCCCATCAACCGACTTGACGGTGACTCAAAAAATTAATGTTTCTGACTAACCTCAACACACGACCTCCCCCACCCTCTCTCTCTCGCTCTATCTATCTGTCTGTCTATCTATCTATCTATCTATCTATCTATCTATCTATCTATCCATCTATCTATCTATCTATCTATCCATCTGTCTGTCTATCTATCTGTCTTTCTATCTATCTATCTATCTATCTGTCTGTCTGTCTATCTATCTATCTATCTACCTCCATTTCTCTCTCTCTCTCTCTCTCTCTCTCTCTCTCTCTCTCTCTCTCTCTCTCCTTTTCTCTCTTTGTCTCCTGTCTCTCTTCATTTCTTTCCGCTACCTCCCTCTTTTCCTCTTCATACCTTTGGTTCATTCTTCTTTCTTCTTGTTTATTTCGATTTGCTTCCTATTAGCCCATTGCAGCTATTTTTCTAATCTCTATTACATTTCTCTTTTCTCCTCTCGACTCTTCGCCTCCTTTTTCTTGTCTTATTTTATTTTTTTCTATTTATTTGGTTTTATTCTATTTTATTTTATTTTATTTTATTTTATTTTATTTTATTTTATTTTATTTTATTTTATTTTATTTTATTTTATTTTACTTTATTTTGTTTAATTTCATTTATTTTTATCTTATTACTTTCTATTTTGTTTTTTGTCGGGAGATTGTTGTTTTATTATTCAGTGGAACATAAAGGTCAATCAACAACTCTAAAAGTTTTTTTTTTCATAATTTATTTCATTTAGTATAAAAGAGATACGGTAATCGGAAGCGTACTGGTTGTGGTTCGAATCCTGCTCTCATCTCCGATTCCTAGTAGTGATTGTTACCTACTCCAACACTCCATAGGGAGCATAGAGGTTGTTGCGTATGGAGTTCTCTAGACTGTCTGGCCGAACATTCCCATCTCCCTGAGGAACGCAACGGCTGAAACGAGATTTTCCCACAAATCCCTTATAAAGTGTAAATTCCGTTGTTGGCTTCCGTGATTGTGTACAATGCAGTCTCCCATAATGTGTTTGTATGGAACGGGGTGAAGTGTTGCATCCTGGACAGTTATCAGTGATGTGATTATTCAGCCTCTTCTAGTAGGTCCTGTTCACCTCCGCTACATAGATTCTTACTACACCATTGAACAAAGGTTGCGGCTTCGACCGTAGATACTCAGCGCCTCCTAATGTAGGTTCCTCACTGCCTTAAAAGAACTTATCATAGGGTTTCCTCTTGCAGACCCATGAGAATGACATAGTCTTAACACTCCAAATCCTGTGAAGGGAACATTGAGGAGGGGGACGATAGCCCGGCAGCAGATGCGCCTTTTTCTGCTTAACCTTGCATTTGGGCATAAAGTTTTTCTTATTGGTCTAAAATGTTTTCTATACATCCACCTTCAATTATCCACCTGCTAGACATCTGTCAGCCTTGAGCAATTTTAAGTATGTGGCTCACCATATGTTACTATAACTCAAACAAGAAAAGTAAAGTTCCTTTGTTTGGGACTGTTTTTTGTTGCTTATGCTGCTGACCAAGAATGGGAAATGACGTCTTTTAAAAATGCAACTTCAAAACTGCTAACTTATTTAATACCTATTATATTTCCTCGCAGGTAATGACAGAAAGGGAGAAGACATGCTACTTTGGGAAGGTGCATGCATGCAACAAAAGAGATCCCTTTTCATAAGCGATTGTTGGAAGAATAATCAAAGCTAGGAAACTGTATGGTGATGGTTTGCACAATGAATTGGAAGATCAAGAACATTCCAAGAAAAAGTTACCAATCAATGCTCACCATAAGTATGTGGATAAGTACTGTCATCCAAAGGCAATTAAAAAAAAAAAAAAAAAAAAAAAAAAAAAACTTTAAGGGACAAAGGCCAATAACTTCAGGTTATTCTAGCAGTAAGCTAAAATAGCAAGGTGATCAAACAATTCAACATTCATTCCTCTTCAACACTGTCTTTTTTGTGGGGAAAAATGTGACAATGAGAAAGACTCTAAGAATCCAAGTCGCTGGTGACCAGCCTATGTTTTCAGGCAAGAAGACACACACGGGAACAGAGGTTTAAAGGAATCTATTTTAGAAGTGTGCAACACACTGAAAAATAAACAAGCAGAGTATATTCTAGCCAGACTTTCAGGGGTTCTTACTAATTTGCATGCAGGAGACATCAGGTATCATGTTGATTGCAGATGCAAATTCTTGAGTTCAAGAAACATATAAGCTGCACTTCCGGAAATATTCAATCCTACCAACATAGAAACATTAGACACAACATTTCATTTTGTTGTCAGATTCCTTGACAGAAACAGATCAAACATATGGAGCTCAATTGCCATATTTCATGAATACCAAGTTGAAGGTGTAACAAGTCTTTCTAGTGGACAGTTGATAGAAAAGTAGATAAATTACTTTAGAGGAGACTTGATTATACTCACTTCCCCTGTAATAGTAGCAAATTTGCTACATAGCAGCAAATTTGCTACATATGATGCCTGGAGACAATGATGGCACTGAGACAGTAGAAAGTTGGTAGAAAAGCTGGTAGATTACTTCAGAGGAGACTTGATTATACTCACTCCCCCTGGAATAGCAGCAAATTTGCTACAAAGTAGCAAATTTGCTACATATGATGCCTGGAGACAATGATGGCACTGAGATAGCCATTGATAAAGTGGCTAAGAATTTTTTTAGAGAGATAAAAGACATTGAGATTAACAGTGAGAATTATCACACTCACATCAACAAGGATATCTATTACAAGTTACAGAGTGATACCCTTGGTGACCTTCTGTCTAAAATTACATGATTTACTGCCTGCTCTATTGATTGGTAACATTATTACAGCAATAACAAAAAATCTAGCCACTCCTCTGCAAATTACCCTTGCTGTTTTACTCAGGGACACAAAGGAACATGTGAAGGCCTTTCACGACTTTGGTGTAACTTGTTCATATGATGAACTTCTCAGATTTAGAAAAAAAATAGTTGCTTCTGCTGCAAATTCTGATATGGATCTGGCTTGACTGTCAAAAGATGTAAATGAATTGGTGCTGTGTATCGGAGACAA
>NC_134784.1:82238544-82246044 GCF_046742065.1 Oratosquilla oratoria | reverse complement strand
AAGTAGCATTGTTTATAAAATACCATGTAAAAGCTGCCCCTCATCATACTATGGAGAAACAGGTAGGGAGCTCAAAAAACAGCTCAATGAACATAAGAATAATGTAAGAACCCACAGAATATCCAACTCAATAGTGGTTCATATCGACAAACATAATCACTTTCCAGATTAGGATAACGGCGTTGTATTAAATAAAAGATCCAGCAAAAGATTGAGAAAGACAATAGAAGCAGTTTTCATAAATGTTAAGGACAATATCAACCATAGAGAAGGTTTTGTATGTTTAGCAAAAGCCACAAGTTCCATAATTAACAATGAAATTAAACACCACACGGGATATCAAAGTCAGGTAGCAAGGTTTCCCAGTCGTCCCATGAGGTGACCCACTGTATGTATATATATATATAATATATATATGTATATACATACATATATATATATATATATATTATGGGAGAAAGCATACGCTGGACTCGACGTTCGTCAATTTATTCCGACGTTTCGAACCCTGTCCGGGGTTCGTCTTCAGGGTAATACAGTGGTAGCAATGGAAATGTACATAAATAAGGGGAATTTGGTACACTGGGACAGGTCTCCACAGTAACCGTTACAATCCGACGCAGTTAAACCAAATCAAAAACACAAATGAGAAACAAATATAAATAAAACTATAAAATAACAGGTGCAATACTTCCTTGAAAACTTTCACCGAGTTTACCATAGAAAAATATGTATATATATATATAAAGAAAATATAGTGAAAGTTGTAAGGATTCACCCCGCTACCGATGGGTCGCACCACTGTGCACTCCCGTGGAACAAATGTCCCGCGTAGCATGTATATCACGAATAAAAGAAATTGGAACAAGAACACAAAATCCATCAATATCATAAACATACAAAAAGGAAGAGTACACATTGAAATAAATAAGAAAAGCAGTATGAAAAAATGCCCCCCAAGATTGGGCATAAAGGCTGTACGACGTGGCATGCCACAACGGTACGCGGAACAAAAGTCATGTAACGCATGCCACCACCGTTAGTAAATTTCATAAATAAATAAAATTACATACATAAAAATGAAAATAAAATGGAATGATACAAAACACATCAAGAAACACACTACCGTCATGTCGAAACAAAAACAAATAAAACACACAACATAAACATATTAAGAAGTAAGCTTCTTCTCCAGCCTATCCTTCGCCCCCTTATAAATTGGGTTTAAAGTGATGCACCTATTGACACTATTATCATCACTTCACCAAGAGGGCTGTTAGTAGAAAGGACATGAGTTCGGCCGTCTCAAGACACTGCGAGGAAACGGGACACGAAATGGACTGGCAAAACGCGGAAGTGAAATACGGAGGTAGTGGAAAAAGCACCAGGTTATTCTTGGAAGCTTGGTCAAGTGATGATAATAGTGTCAATAGGTGCATCACTTTAAACCCAATTTATAAGGGGGCGAAGGATAGGCTGGAGAAGAAGCTTACTTCTTAATATGTTTATGTTGTGTGTTTTATTTGTTTTTGTTTCGACATGACGGTAGTGTGTTTCTTGATGTGTTTTGTATCATTCCATTTTATTTTCATTTTTATGTATGTAATTTTATTTATTTATGAAATTTACTAACGGTGGTGGCATGCGTTACATGACTTTTGTTCCGCGTACCGTTGTGGCATGCCACGTCGTACAGCCTTTATGCCCAATCTTGGGGGGCATTTTTTCATACTGCTTTTCTTATTTATTTCAATGTGTACTCTTCCTTTTTGTATGTTTATGATATTGATGGATTTTGTGTTCTTGTTCCAATTTCTTTTATTCGTGATATACATGCTACGCGGGACATTTGTTCCACGGGAGTGCACAGTGGTGCGACCCATCGGTAGCGGGGTGAATCCTTACAACTTTCACTATATTTTCTTTATATATATATATACATATTTTTCTATGGTAAACTCGGTGAAAGTTTTCAAGGAAGTATTGCACCTGTTATTTTATAGTTTTATTTATATTTGTTTCTCATTTGTGTTTTTGATTTGGTTTAACTGCGTCGGATTGTAACGGTTACTGTGGAGACCTGTCCCAGTGTACCAAATTCCCCTTATTTATGTACATTTCCATTGCTACCACTGTATTACCCTGAAGACGAACCCCGGACAGGGTTCGAAACGTCGGAATAAATTGACGAACGTCGAGTCCAGCGTATGCTTTCTCCCATAATAATGGTTCCTGGACTCCAGCTATTTACGAATATATATATATATATATATATATATATATATATATATATATATATATATATATATATATACCAAAGGCTTTTTCCCCCTTTCCACGGGAGGCAGCCAAAACACAAAGGCATAGAAACCACTCCCATCCACTCCATCCACTACATACTCCATTCCTTTCTACCATCTTCCCTCCCTCTTATCTTGGCACCTGCTGGATGACGGGTCATTCCTGCATCTTGTCCACTGCCCTAGGTCAGAAGCAGTCTCGTAAGATACAGCACATCCACAGCAAGGCTGCTTCATTAATTCGACGACCACCCGCGCTCTTCGTCCCCTCATGTAGAAAAATGAGAAGACGGGGAGAAATCCCTTTGGGCTGTGTCAATCTATTTCTCATACATACTCCCTCACCCCCATCCCCCACATGCATTACAGCATTATTCATACACAACCATTCTCCATTCACCCCTATCTTCTGTTCTCTCCCGTCCTTCCTCAACAGACATTCCCCTCTTTCCCAATGCCCCTTTTACCCCATCCATCCATCTCATCCTAGGTCGCCCCCTCATGTTCACTCCTTCCACCTCTGCCTTCCACACCTCTTTTACTAATATTTCTTTACTCATTCTTTCCCTATGTCCAAGCCATCTCAATACTCTTTCATCAACCCTATTTCCCGACTCCCTTTCCACCCCTCTTCTCCTTATTACCTCCTCATTTCTCACTTTATCTAGCCTAGTAATCCCTATCATAATTTTCAGACATTTCATCTCAAACACATTTAAATTCCTTCTCTCTTCCTCCCTTATGTTCCATGTTTCTGCCCGTGCAGCACTGTCGGCATAATAACTCCTTCATACAATCTCCTCTTAGCATCCATTCCCAGCTGTCTATTTCTCGTTACATTTTTTAATCCCCTGAGGTATTTACTCGCTTCTCTTAATCTACATTCTACCTTCACCCCCATTCATCCTTTTCCTGCCACATTCGCACCCAAGTATCTAAAACTGTCCTCTTCCTCCAGTCAATCTCCCTTAATACTCACTTCCAGTCTGCTGCCACTTTCTCATCCTGTGCATCTCATCACCTTAATTTTACCCACATTTATCTTCAACTTCCTTCTCTCGCACACCTTCCCAAACTCTGTCACTAACTTCCTCAATCTTTCCTCTGATCTTACCACAAGCGCAGTGTCGTTTGCAAAAAACAACTGGCTTATCTCCCACCTTTCTCAATTTTCTTTATACATCTCTAATATCTGATCCACCACCCTTGCATTTCCCTCTCGCACCAACCCATCCATGTATAAATTGAACATCCATGGCGACATAACATATCCATGGCAAAGTCCCACCTTTACCTCAAACCATTCACTCTATTTCTAATTCTAACACAGGCACTAATACTCTTGTAAAAACTCTTGACTGCTCTCTACAGCTTTCCTCCTATCCCATAAATCTGCAATACCTCCAACAGTACCTACCTCCCTGTCTACCCTATCATAAGCCTTTTCCAGATCCAGAAAGGCCGCAAAAATATCCTTACCTTTTCCTAAAGCTTTCTCACATATCTGTCCAAACCCAAACTCTGTCACTAACTTCTTCAATCCCTCCTCTAATCCTGCTACAATTGCAGTATCGTCAGCAAACAACAACTGGTTTATCTCCCACTTTTCTCCATTATCTTTAATAACCGTCTCCAATCTTTGACCCACTACCCTTGCATTCACCTCTCGCACCACCCTGTCCATGTATAAATTGAACAGCAAGGGCGACATATCACATCCCTGACGAAGCTCCACCTTTACCTCAAACCACTAACTCTCTCCATTTCTAGTCTGAACACAAACTTTACTACTCTCGTAAAAACTCTTGAGTGCTCTTAACAGCTTTCCTCCTATCCCATATATATGCAATACCTCCCACAGGACCTTCATGTCTGCTCTGTCATAGGCTTTTTCTAGATCCATAAAAACCCAAAATACATCCTTATTGTAAGAGGCTTGTAGATTAAAATAGACAAGTAGGTAGATAGAGAGGTAGGTGGCGAGAAATTCATTTTACAACTTAGATGCTTTGAAAACAGTGGCCACTACGGAGTTGCAGAGTTGCATATTCTCGCTCACAGCCCAATGTTTGTAAACACAAGCTAGGATATCGATATAGGTGCTGATGTTACAGATTGTTAACGCTAAAGCCACCTCGCTTCGTGAAAAGATTTCTTGCGTAAGCAGTATTGCTTGAGACAGTATAACAGTCTTTCTGATTTGAGAAAAGGTGGAGGAGGAGAGAAATTATTGATGCACGGAAGTAAGATCACACCCTTAAAGGGTGGCACTTATTCGTAACTGTCAAAGCTATTGGATGAATTAGATAGTGACGTCGAAGCAGACTTGGTTTGCTGGGTGTAAAAGGATCCCAGGTGGGAATCCTCCGATGAACTTAATCAAAATAAGTTGTAGAAGTGTAATATTATTCGCAAGAAATGAAGAAGGAATTTTATGTTTAATTCACCCCATACTGATATTAAATAGGAGGAAAGAGGCATGGGGCCTACAGACGAATGAATTACCATTATACAATTATGAAAAGGAAGTGAAGAATGTTGAAAGTGAATTAAGAAATACAATATCAAAGAAGGGAACTGAAATTGTTCGTAGCAACAGAGCAAACTTACCTGTTCCTATAGGTTTCTCAAATATCTGTCTTACCCAAACTCTGTCACTAACTTCTTCAATCCCTCCTCTGATCCTGCTACAACCGCAGTGTCGTCAGCAAATAGCAACTGGCTTATCTTCCACTTTTCTCCCTTTTCTTTGATAACCGTCTCCAATCACTGACCCACTACCCTTGCATTCACCTCTCGCACCACCCCATCCATGTATAAATTGAACAGTCAAGGCCACATAACACATCCCTGATGAATTTACACCTTTACCTCAAACCACTCACTCTCTCCATTTCTAATCCTAAAACAATCTCTACTACTCTCGTAAAAACTTTTGACTGCTCTCATCAGCTTTCCTCCTATCTCATGTCTGCAATACCTCCCACAGTACCTCCTGTCTACTCTATCATAGGTCTTTTCCAGATCCATAAAAGCCCAAAATACATACAAAGGATTATAAAAAGGAGCGTGCCAACAGGTGACCTTTTGGTCCATATCTAGGTCGGAT
The DNA here is from genome assembly GCF_046742065.1 of Oratosquilla oratoria. Taxonomy (NCBI): domain Eukaryota; kingdom Metazoa; phylum Arthropoda; class Malacostraca; order Stomatopoda; family Squillidae; genus Oratosquilla; species Oratosquilla oratoria. The sequence continues at coordinate 82,240,635 of NC_134784.1, read as the reverse complement.
GCGAAAAAAAATTAATAAATAAAAACTATAATAATATAAATAACAAATAGAATACATAAATAGATGCATAGGTATAGTTGAATAGTAAACAAACAGGCAAATAGTAAATAATAATAAATTGATATATAATTAATAATAAATGAAAATCAAGCAAATAATGATAAACAAACAGACAAATGATAACAAAACAAATAATATAAAGTAAATTATAATAATTACAGTGTCTTGCTTAGGTGTTTATCTAAATAATTCTTAAAGCTTCGATCTGAACTACATTGCACTGTCTCTGCGGGAAATTTATTCCATTCATCAACTACACGGTTGGCAAAGTTGTTCCTACCCACTTCCAAATTAAATCTATTTCCGGACAGATTGAGACCATTGTTTCTTGTCGGATTCTCATTCAGTGTAAAAATTTTGTCACTGTTGATGTTGTCAATTCTCTTTAGAAATTTAAAGACCTGTATGAAGTCACCTCTAAGTCTACGCTTCTTTAGGAAAAACAGATTCTTATGTTTTAGTCAGATTTCGTATGATTTATTTTTGATATTTGGAATCAGTTTTGTGGCTCTCCCTTGTACTTTTTTTAATCTGTCAATGTCTTACTGTACATACTCATACATACTCCTTTTCCTATAGCTTTCTCATATATCTGTCTTACAACAAAAATCTGATCTACACAACCCCTACCTATCCTAAACCCACACTATTCCTCACCAATGACTCCCTCTGTTCCTCTCCTAATCTGCTCAATCAAGACCCCTCCCATAAGCCATTCCAACTACACTTAAGAAGCTATCCCTATGAAACTACTAGAATCACAATTGTCCCGCTTTCCCTTGTAAAGTGGCACTCTACCCTATTTTAAACAACCATTAAATAACCTCACCAGCCAGTCTAACATCACTGTACTTAATTTTTTTTTCAGACATTCTGCATGGCATTCATCCAACCCAGTGCCCTACCTGCTCTCATTATCTTAACAGCCATCTTCACTTCATCTTTCCTTATTTCTCCTCCATTTTCCTTACCCGCCACGGTCATTTTCTTAGCGCTTCCCACTGCAACTACCTTTCCCTTCCTATCCTCCTTCGCATTTAACAATTCCCTAAAATACTCTGCCCACATTCGTCTCAATGCTTTCTCTTCCATTATCATCTCTCCATCTATACCTTTTACCTTTTATTCTTGATTTGATTCGCCTCATCTGTAGCTGAATATATATATATACATATATATATATATATATATATATATACATATATATATATTTATGTATATATATATACATATATATACATATATATATATATATATATATATATATACGCACATCATATTCATACATATTTACATTTACATGTATATTTGCATTTGTATTTATATTTATACTTACATTTATATTTATATTTATATTTATATTTATATTTATATTTATATTTATATTTATGTTTATATTTATATTTATATTTATATTTATATTTATATTTATATTTGTATTTATATTAATATTTATATTTATATTTATATTCATATTCATATTCATATTCATATTCATATTTATATTTATATTTATATTTATATTTATATTCATATTCATATTCATATTCATATTCATATTTATATTTATATTTATATTTATATTTATATTTATATTTATATTTATATTTATATTTATATTTACATTTATATTTATATTTATATCTATATCTGTATTTATATTTATACTTACATTTATATTTGTATTTATATTTATATTTATATTTATATCTATATTTATTTCTATATTCATATTTATATTTATATTTATACTTATATTTATATTTAAATATATATTTTTATTTATATTTGTGTTTATTATTTATTTTTATATCTATATTTATATTTATATTTATAATTATATTTACATTTATATTTATATTTATATTTATATCTATATTTATATTTGTATTTATATCTATATTTATATATATATTTCTATTTCTATTTATATTTATATTTATACTTCTATTCATATTTATATTTATATTTATATTTATATTCATATTTATATTCATGTTTATATTTTTATTTATATTTGTGTTTATATTT
>NC_134784.1:82228544-82236044 GCF_046742065.1 Oratosquilla oratoria | reverse complement strand
CAACTCTGTATGGGTCCAGGTGATTGGAGATACATTTTAACAACCACAATGCACTTTAATTCTAAGCCATCAACATCGGGGGACCCAATGGAGGCCATCTCGCGGCGTCCACTAAATAACACACTTTCTCCATCGCTCATCAGTGGTTCTTACTAACTTGCCTGCCCAATTCCACTTCCTCTCTTTTGTCGCCTCTACATATCTTTCACTCTAGTCTACTCTCTAACCCAACTTGCCCTCTTTAGGTCTCTCAGCATTATTCTCATCATTGATCTCCCCATTCTCATTTGTGCAGTCCTTAGCTTTGTCTCTATCGCCTTTGCCAGTTTCCAAGTCTCACACCCCTAAATTATTGCTGGCAGAATGCATTGTTTGTAAAGTTTACGTTTCAAACATGAAGGTAGAGAGCCTCTCAGGATTTTATTATATTTACCAAACACTTGCCAACCAATTGTAATATGTCTTTTTATTTCATTGTCATGATCTTTGGTCACTTTCACCATCTGCCCTAAATAATTATACTCAACCTCTTCAAAATTCTCACCACCAACTATAATCTCTTTCTTTTGAAATTTCGTGTTCAACATTACTTTGGTTTTACTCTTATTCAGTTTTAGGCCTACTGTCAGACTTTTCTTGTTCAGATCACTCAGCATATCATAGGTGGTTGAAATGTTCTCCATTAACCTTCAAACCTTTTTCTTCCCAACTCAACCTTCTGAGAATCTTTTCCAAGCAAGCTGTAAGTAATTTGGGTGAGATGCTATCGCCTTTCCGTACTCGTTTTTTTATTTTGATGTTTTCTGCATCTTTATGTAGTCGAATAAAAAGCGGTACCTTTCGTATAAATCTTTTCTAGAGCCCTTACGATTTGTTCCTTTCTACCCTGCTTGCGTAGCGAGTTTAGTATTGCTATTTGTTCTACAGAATCAAAGGCTTTCTCGTAATCAACAAAAGCTAGACAGAGAGGTATATTGTATTCTGTCGTTTTCTCGACTATTTGGTTTATCGCCTGCATATGGTATAGAGTCGAATATCAGCTTCTAAAGCCTGTCTGTTCTCTCAGTCGTTTTCCATCCAAAACTTGACTTAGTCCATTTGTAAGGATCTTGTAGAACACTTTATATATATTTGATGACAAGCTAATCGGTCGGTAATTACTAAGATCCCTCTAGTCTCTTTCTTTATGAAGAAAAATCACTATACCATTGCACCAGGTTTCAGGAATTCTTCCTTGACGGTAGCACCGGGTGTACAACTGAGCTAACTTAATGTTAACTTCTTTCCCTACGTCTCTCAAAGAATCTATCGATATACCATCTTCCACAGTTACTTAACCTCGTTTCATATTTTAGAGGAAGTTCTACCTCTTTGTTTGTAATCACTGGTGCACTACTAAAGTCTACAGATAAATTTACTGACTCAATTACGGTTTTAGACGAAAAGCTTTTGGTAAAATTCTTCTACTCTTTTTACAATTCTGTCTCTGCATCTAATGGTCTCTTAATTTTCATCTTTCAAACATATCATTTGCTGTCTTCCTAAAGCATGTCTGCACTCGGTCCCTTTAGTACTATTACCTTTCCGAATAGTTACCTTCATTCCATCCATGTTTCTCTTTTTCTCTAATCTCTGCCTTTTGTTGATATGCTTGTTTAGTTCTACTCTATTTCGTTTCTCCTGCTTTTAATCCGCATGCTCCTTCTTCTTTTAATTAGGTTATTTGTGGCTTTGGAGTATTTGTTTTCTCTAATACTTTTTGTACTTCCTACTTTCTCTGCCAATTCCCTACTGATATTCACTAAATTCAAATTCATGTTTTCCACAGTGTCCTTGTTAGTTCTTAGAGCTTCGAATATATTTTCAATTTCTAACTGAAATTCCTTCTTGTTATCCTTAACCTTTGCAAGGCTTATTTTATCTTTTGAAACTATTCTATTTCTCTCGGCTCTGAAATTGAACTTGCTGTGCAACCTACCATTCTAAAGTCACTACTTATGTTTACTTTATGACCGTAACATTGCTAACGCTCTTGCTCCCATCTCCTAATATGAAGTCTACTTCGTTCCTTGTTTTTCTATTTGAGCTTCTCCAGGTCCATTTACGGCCTGCACGCTTTTGGAAGAAAGTATTCATTATCCTCATGTCGTAGTTCTCTGCAAAATTGACTAACATGTCGCCTCTGTCATTTATTTCATCTACTCTAAACTTCCCAATGCACGACTCATCTCCCATATTCTTCTCCACTTTAGCATTAAAGTTACCTGTTACCAATGTATACTTACTATTTTCTTGATCAATTACCTGACTTAAATCATCATAGAAGGACTCAATTTCATTGTCTGAACTCTGTGAAGTTGGTGCATAAACCTGAACTATTTTTAGAGTGTACTCTTTACCCCGTGTAGGGTATTGGCTGCATGTTATTGTGGCAAAATAGCCTCCAGTTGATACTTTAGGGTCTATATGGAGCGCCCCTACGGACCAGAGCCACACATTATTTGGTCTATGATAGAAGAAGTCTCTGTTCATAGATAAATGATAACACTTTTTTTATACTACGACTGTCCCTCCGTTATGGTGTCCCCCCTCCCCTTGTTACTGCCCTGTACCATTTCTCTGAATATTTATTTCCTTTTTTCGCCTACCCTGTGATGGGGAAAAAGAATACTGCCACCATGTGTTCCCACTTAAATTGTACGAGGCAAAAAAAAAAAAAAAAAAAAAAAAAGGGACGAGGATAGGACTAGGAATCCTGCTACCTGTGGCCCCACATGATACGATCCTAAAAAAAAAAAAAAAAAAAATAAGTAAAGGCATAAGAAGATCTAGGAGTTTTCCAGCCAGTACACTGAGATTTGGGTCTTTTATCGTAGTGGAGAGTTGATGGTGGAGATGTGTCTCGAGAGTTGATGATAGCAAATATAGTGTTTAGGAAGAAAATCAAGCATAAGTACACATGGGAGAGGGTGGTGGATGAAAGATTGGTAGGTAGAGCGTTAATGAACCATATAGTGTTAGCCAAGAGTATAGTAGGAAAAATTAAAGATCTATATATTCTGAGTGGACAGAGAGGGGGAATATCAGATAGTTTTTGATGTAAGGTAAGTTGAGAGTGGTTAAGGTGGAGAAAGGGCAGAAGGTAGGGAGGTACTTAGGGTGAACTGCTTAAATGAGAGAAAAAAAGAGAAGGAGTATAAAAAGCTGAGAGAGGAGTGGGAGGGAGTGAAGGATAAAGTAGAACTAGGAATGGAGGAGGAATGGGTATGTTCAAGGAGGGAGTCATAAAGTATGCAAAGATGGTGTGTGGAACAAGGAGGACGGAAGGAAATAGAAGCAAGGGTAGTGAGTGATGGGATGTGGAAGCAAAAAAAAGTGTAGAAGTGAAGAAGCAGGCTTTCATAGATTCGCTACAAATTAGAACGAAGGAATCATATGAGAGGTACAATGAAAAGAAAAGAGAAGTAAAGCATAAGATAAAGAAGTCAAAGAAGAGAGCAGATATTAAACGGGGTAAGAGTACGACAGAAAATTTTGATAGTAATAAAAATATATCTTGGAAAGAAATCAAGAGAGGAAGAGGAGGCGAATCAAGTGGAGAAGAAAAGGTAAAAGGTACAGATGCAGAGATGATAATGGAAGAGAAGGCGGTGTATTTTAGGGAGTTGCTAAATGTGAATGAGGATAGAGAGGGAAAGGTAGTTGCAGTGGGAAGTGCTAGGAAAATGAGAGTGATGAGTGAGGAAAATGAAGGAGAAATAAGAAAAGATGAAGTGAAGGCAGTTGTTAAGATGATGAGAGCAGGTAAGGCATTTGGGTTGGATGGATGACATGCAGAATGTCTGAGAAAAGGAGATACAATGATAGTGGACTGGCTGGTGAGGTTATTTAATGTTTGTTTAAGAGAGGGTAGAGTGCTGGAGGATTGGAGGAGTGCCTGTACAGGGAAAGGGGGACAATTGTGATTGTTGTAGTTTCAGAGGGATCAACTTATGGGAGGATCTTGACTGAGAGGATTAGGAGAGGAACAATGTTGGTTTAGGAAAGGTATGGGTTTTGTAGGTCAGATTTTTATGGTAAGACAGATATGTAAGACAGCTACAAGAAAAGGTAAGGGTGCAGTTTGGGCTTTTATGAATCTGGAAAAGGCTTATGACAGGGTAGACTGGAAGGCACTATGGGAGGTATTGCAGATATATGGGATAAAAAAAAAGCTGTCAAGAGCAGTCAGGATTTTTACGAGAGTAGTAGATATTGTGTTAGGATTAGAAATGGAGAGAGTGAGTGGTTTGAGGTAAAGTTGGAACTTCGTCAGGGATGTGTTATGTCGCCTTGGTTGTTCAATTTACATATGGATGGGGTAGTGCGAGAGGTGAATTCAAAAGTAGTGGGTCAGGGATTGGAGACGGTTAGTAAAGAAAATGGAGAAAAGTGGGAGATAAGCTAGTTGTTGTTTGCTGACGACACTGAGGTTGTATCAGGATCAGAGGATGGATTGAAGAAGTTAGTGACACAGTTTGGGAAGATGTGTGAAAGAAGGAAGTTGAAGATTAATGTGGGTAAAAGTAAGGTGATGAGATGTACAAGAGGAGAAAGTAGTAGCAGACTGAAAGTGAGTATTAAGGGAGAGAGACTAGAGGAAGTGGATAGTTTCAGATACTTGGGTGTGAATGTGGCAGGAACGGGAAGAGTTGGGGTAGAAGTAGAATGTAGATTGAGAGAAGCGAGTTAATGCCTTGGGGGATTAAAAAGTCTTATGAGAAATATACATTTGGTAATGGATGCTAAGAGGAGATTGTATGAAAGAGTGATTGTGCTGACAGCACTGTACGGGGCAGAAACATGAAATATAAGAGAGGAAAAAAGTTTGAATATGTTTTAGATGAAATGCCTGAGAAGATTGATAATGGTTACTAGGCTAGATAGAGTGAGAAATGAGGAGGTGAGGAGAAGAGGGGTGGAAAGGGAATTGGGAGATAGGGTTGATGAAAGAGTATTGGAATGGTTTGGAAACATGGAAAGAATGAGTGAAGATAGATTAGTAAAAGATGTGGAAGGCAGAGGTGGAAGGAGTGAATGTGAGGGCGCGACCTAGCATGAGATGGATGGATGGGGTAAAAGAAGCATTGGGAAAGAGGGGAATGTCTGTTGAGGAAGGACGGGTGAGGACAGAATATAGAAGTGAATGGAGAATGGTTGTGTATGGATGATTCTGTGATGCATGAGGGGGAGTGGGTGGGGGATGGGAGGTGAGGGAATATGTATGAAAAATAAATCGACACAGCCCGAAGGGATTTCTTCCTGTCTTCTCCTTTTCTACACGAGGGGACGGAGAGGAGGGGTCGCCGAATTAATGAAGCAGCCTTGCTGTGGATGTGCTATGTCTTCCGAAACGGCTTCTGATCCAGGTCAGTGGACAAGATGCAGAGATGTCCAGTCGTCTAGGAGATGCCAAAAAAAAAAAAAGGAGGGAAGAGGGTAGAGGGAAGTGGAGTATGTAGGGAAAGCCTTTGGTATATATGTATATATATATATATATATATATATATATATATATATATATATATATATATATATATATATATATACATACATATGTGACTGTACATATATATATATATATATATAATATATATATATATATATATGTGTGTGTGTGTGTGTGTGTGTGTGTGTGTGTGTGTGTGTGTGTGTGTGTGTGTGTGTGTGTGTGTGTGTGTGTGTGTGTGTGTGTGTGTGTGTGTGTGTGTGTGTGTGTGTGTGTGTGTGTGTGTGTGTGTGTGTGAACATATACATACTCATATGGTGTTACACTTTATATATATCTTTTTACAGACGTTCTTTTTTATGCATTTAAATGTTAGAGATGAAAAGCCTTGGAAAATGGAAAGGTGAATTTCCTGTTTAAAACTCAAATTATATTTCACATCTTAGGAAAATGCACAAAATGTACAAAGGTAAGTACAGTGTGGTTCTAAAAAAAAACAGGACTCTTGTGATGCATATATAAAAATGACAGAAATGATTTAAGATCCAGAGTAAAAGTCTATCGTAGTTTGTAAATATGCGAGGAAGTTTTGCCTAGCTATCACTTTAGTCTTGTATGTAAACACAGATTATCCTCCAATTATGAAATTGAATTTCCCCGTGGATAAGAGCTCTTTCTACATAAATTCCATACATAACACAGCGAGGAATATAGAGCCGTGTAAAATGTAAGTCTGATCCTTAATGCGACTGTAGAGATAGAAAGAAAAAGTGTAGAGTGTTCTTTTCATATTTTCGATTTTTCCCACATTTCCTCCAGGAATTCCTTCAACAAATCCTTGACAACAGAAACAGCGTCACACTAACTCGTAAGTAAAATCGTCAGCCAGTTGGAAGACATATTCCTTAATGCGAAAAATATCAACTGGAACTAGATCATTACTGGAATCTAAGAGTATCTCAAGGCTTAAGAAGAAATGCATATATAAAGGACTTCATCCTCTAAAGCGTTATTTCATTAAACTTCCACAGGATTCACCAACGTCGGCCGTTGACAGTTTGTTTGAATAAAACGACTTCGGTTACAATATTTCATAATTCAATTCCCCAAATATCAAATTATCTTTCTGTCATATATAGCAAAGTCGAATGCCGGACCAAATTATTGTAAACCTATTCGAATGTTAGACATACTGTTGAAGTGTCCTTAGAGAAGTCTGGACTGCTGTAAGCGAAGTCACATTCAATTTATTCAAATGGAGGTGGAGGTAGAATGTGGGAGGAAAATAACCTAATGTGATAACCTCTTTACAAGGCGAGGAACCTACGCCAGGAAGCGCTGAGTAGCTGTGATGAAAGCCATCACCTTTTCGCTAAAAGCTTGTCCTGCTTGGGCAGGTAACAGTCACTGCTGGAAATCGGAGAGGAGTGCGGGATTCGAACTCAAAATTAAGCGAATACAAGACCAGCACGCTTCAAATTACGCCACCAGCGCACTTCGCGAGATACAAACACGGTAGGAGGAAATTCTTGTCGCCATCGTTCTGTCCTATTTAGTCACCTTGTCATTCTCGAAGAAACACGGGGGTGCTATCATTGTAACCTCGCTACATAATATTGTAGAAAAAATACGGATTTTTTTCTTCTCTATAGGGGTGTTCTTGGTGAATAACAATGAGCAAAAGAAACTTCAATTAGATATATAGGCTTGTCATAATCTCAATAAAATATAGGGCATGTATCGCCTGCCCAAGTATACTTGTGTATTGATTGCGGTCGATCAATGGCTGACTGTGTTTCATTCTGGAAACAAATATAGGCTGTTCTTAACAAAGTTCTCTGTTGATTGAATCAATTCTTGAGTTGAATCCATGAAAACGATGCAGTATAATGAAATGGAATAATTTTGAATTTTTCACAATAACAAGACAAACACATACGACTCGATGACACGGTTGGTAGAACTCCCGGCTGCCACTATGAGGCCCGGGTTTGATTACCGCCCAGGGCTAA